>NC_089491.1:55665228-55974018 GCF_036850765.1 Saccopteryx bilineata
GGCCAGAATGGGGTACTCCCTGGCAACAGATAACCAAAAACTGTCCAAAGGAAGATCAGCAAACTTTAGCTTTAAAGTTAGATAACATTGTGATGCATTGTGATGCATTGTATATCACCCTCTGCAGGGGCCTCTTTTAAAAAGAAAAAGGTCAAATATTTATATACACCATCAGGATAGACATAACCAGCTGAGGCTGAGGCTGAGGCTTCATCTAGCGGTGGCAACATATACCTCCAGTCTTGACCAGGATTAGAAATCGGGACCATGGGGAGGAGTAGCAGCTTCAACTACTCGCCAGGCCACACAATGACAAGGGTGCAGCAGCCCAAGTGGGGACCTTCCTGGGTGTGGATGAGAGGCGGCCTACCATTGGTTCATCGCTAGTGGTCAGGATGAATCCTAGAAGGTGATTGGTCAGTGAGCATTCAGTGTGCCTCTACTCTTCCTGTCGCTGATAGCTAGAGGGATTGTGAGAGGAATGTTTATGTTCGGATGGAGGTGGCTGGTGACAGGCTGGATAAATAGCCTCCGCGGGCCATATCTGGCATGCGGGCCGTAGTTTGGGGACCCGTTTAATTTCCCCATGGCACACCTGACCATGTCTCATGGCACACTAGTGTGCCGTGGCACACTGGTTGAAAAACATTGCCTTAGAAAAACTGTGGCAAATAAACATGTTTGATAGAAATTAAATTAAGGCACGAACCAGTTTATTCTTCATTGTTTATCTTTCTCTGCTTTAAGAACCATTTTTAATCTGCTGTTTGATCATCCTCTTTGACATATTACCAGGGGCTTGGTTTCTTTTGTTTGTTTTGGGGTTTTTTGTTGTTTTTGTTTTAATTATTTTTATGTATACTGTTAGTGAATTTGAGTTTCCATGGGTTTTTTTATAGTACATTTCACCAAGAGTTCACTTTCAAATACAAACATGAAGATTAATGTTCTTAAAGCCTTATGACTCATAAAATGTGTTTCTCCCCCCACCCACCTCATTCTCTAGCATGATAGCAAATCTTTAACAGATTGCCTTGCAGCTAGGGAGGTGACTCCCAGTGCTCACATAAATAATTTATACTGATCAACACTCACTCAAATTAATGGAAATAATAGTGTTCTAAAGAAAGTATGCTACTGTGTTTCCAACTCTATTCACCAGAGAAATGTTATTGTTATTCCTAGATATACAGGAAACCTGATAGCTGAAAATTCAAAAATCAGAGATACAGGCTGTAAAGCCAGTAGCCAGGGCTACCATCACAGCTGCCTGGCCCATGCAGGTTCGCATTGGATTCGGACAGTCGGTAAAGAAACAACGGAGCCAAAAACTGATGGGCCATCATCTTTAATCCTAGCTTGCACCTGGCGGGCAAGTAAAAACACACACTGGGCTCCAAAACCCACTCATTCAGTGCTCACAAAGCTACTGACTTATTCGAGTTCCCTAGAATCAAAGGTTTCTAGCTCACCAGACTTATTCACCTCAGTTCCCCATCTCCTTCCTTCTCCCTGCACAAACTCTACACAAACTGGCTTCTCACTTAGCACCCCACTATCTTGACTGCTTCTCCAGGCCTCCTCCACGTGGCCTTTCTTTGCTCTCACCTCTAATGATAATCTCAGGAATTTAGAGAGCAAGCTCCCATTCTGCCCCCATTTTATAGTGTAGAAATCCAAACCTTTAATCCAATATACAAAATAGGGAAGTATCTAATATCATACAAAGTCACTTATCTGAGTCATGATGGGATTGTACCACCCCACATCAAAAAGGGTGGGAAAGGCTTAGTCCTAAAACCAAGCCCCTGGCTACAACCCTGCCTGCCCACAGCCTGCCCCCAACACACATTAATATCACCTGGGTGACAGGCTTCCATGTGGGCAGTGCCATCTTTAACAAAGTGAGCATAACTTATTTTATCTGCCAAACACAGGCCTTTTTGTAAAATTTCTCGAAAGCCATCTGAGAAGAGCATTTTCTTACAGGGCAAAGTCTATTACATCCTAGATCAGGGGTAGTCAACCTTTTTATAGCTACCGCCCACTTTTGTATCTCTGTTAGTAGTAAAATTTTCTAACCACCCACCGGTTCCACAGTAATGGTGATTTATAAAGTAGGGAAGTAACTTTACTTTATAAAATTTATAAAGCAGAGTTACAGCAAGTTAAAGCATATAATAATAATTACCAAGTACTTTCTGTCAGATTTTTGCTAAGTTTGGCAGAATAAATCTTTATAAAACAACTTACTATGGTTAAATCTATCTTTTTATTTATACTTTGGTTGTTCTGCTACCACCCACCATGAAAGCTAGAATGCCCACTAGTGGGCGGTAGGGACCAGGTTGACTACCACTGTCCTAGATAATGTTAAGATTTCACTGACAAGGTGGTAGAAATAGCTCTCTTGTATGGTGCTGCTGAAAATTTTCTATCAGCCATAAACTGCAGTTTCCTGAAGTAGCCAAAAATGGGGAGGGGAGGGAGCAGTTCAGAGAGATGGAATCAGAATAGGCTGGTGATTCATGCATCCTCAGGAAGAGGGTTGGACATGACTTTTGAGACACCTTTGTACCCTGTTTTGTGTTGTTGTTTTTTATCATTCCTCTCAAACTCTAATTTATACTCTAATATTAATTGTACTTCTAAAGCAAAAAATGTTTTCACTCCTTTTTCTCATTTTTCAATGTTTTGGCTTCAGGAAAACTGATCAGACATAAATACAAAATAAGTTGAAGCCACTTTATTCATGCAATTCTTTAAGGTAGAAAGAGTATGGATAGCATCAAAGAAAAACTCTAAACCACATGTAGCTCTGGAGTTGAAGTCTGTGTTTCATCTACAGTGTAAGACAACGCTATTTGCTCCTTTGGAGAGAGAAGTAAGAATATATTCTTGACCCAGAGTGACCTATTCTTGATCCCTTGTAAACATGAAAAGCTGGCAGCTGAGTATTTATGGACTAAACTCTGCCCCCTCGTCAACATCTCATGTTTGGAGGAATTCCAAGGCACTTCCTGTTTGGGGTCATGACCTAAGGCCAGAAACTACAACTTAGGCAGAATTAGGACAACAATATCTGCATGTAGGACTGGCACCTCCTAGAAGACTATTCTTCTTAGAACCCAAACCTAAGCAGAGAGCACTAGGGGAGCTGAAGGGGGTTATTAAAGAGACGCAATCTGTATGATTTCACTTATACGTGGAATAAAAAACAAAATAAAACAAAACAAAACAAGAAAAACCCTCACAGATACAAAAAACAATTGATAGTGGCCCTGGCCGGTTGGCTCAGTGGTAGAGCGTAGGCCTGGCGTGCGGGGGACCCGGGTTTGATTCCCGGCCAGGGCACATAGGAGAGGCACCCATTTGCTTCTGCACCCCCCCCCCTTCCTCTCTGTCTCTTTCTTCCCCTCCCGCAGCCAAGGCTCTATTGGAGCAAAGATGGCCCGGGTGCTGGGGATGGCTCCTTGGCCTCTGCCCCAGGCGCTAGAGTGGCTCTGGTCATGGCAGAGCGACCCGGAGGGGCAGAGCATCGCCCCCTGGTAGGCAGAGCGTCGCCCCTGGTGGGCGTGCGGGGTGGATCCCGGTCTGGCGCATGTGGGAGTCTGTCTGACTGTCTCTCCCCATTTCCAGCTTCAAAAAAATACAAAATAAATAAATAAATAAATAAATAAATAAATAAATAACTTTAAAAAAAAACAATTGATAGTTATCAAAGGGGAAAAGATAGGGAGGAGGGTGAAATGAGTAAAGAGCATCAAATGTATAGTGATGGATAGAAACTAGACTTTGGTGGTGAATACACTGTAATGTACACAGATATTGAATTATAATGTTGTATACCTGACACTTATATAATGTGATTATCCAGTATTGCTGCCATTAGAAAAAACGAGACACGGTCTTTATTTGTATCATTTATTGCTACTTGAGCTCACCTTCACAACTGCTCCTGGCTTCCTTTCTCTCTCACACATATACTCTTCTGAGGGAGAGAGGAGTGGCCCAAAAACAGGATTACAGTTTTCTGAAGTGGTGGCATCCTTTACAGATAAAGTTAAGTTTATAGAACTGTCAGTAAGAAACCTTGTGAGCTGAACTTGCTAAAATTAACCTGTCTAAAAGATACATAACGATAGAAGCATAAGCAGGAAATAGCTATTTCATCTTGAAGGAGATTTTGCCAGTTTGCAAAATTACCTGGTCCAATAAGTCAGGCCTTTAGTAATGGAACAAATTTAAAACCAAAATATTCATCATGGAACAAAAATAGATCTGCTGTTTTCATCAAGTTAATTACCAGGATAATTGTCATACTTCCTTCTTAATTTTGTTTCATTTCATGTAAGCCAAGCCTAATGGTTTATGGGCACTATAGATATACATATATCCTTGTATTAATAAACATGTGTTCTAAAGATAATTATCGTTAGAGATTTCCCTCCCAGAGGTAATTTGCTTTCATTGATATTTGCTCATTCATAAATATTTGCAACAAATCATCTTTAAAATACCATACTAGGAAATCAAAACATATCTGTGATATAACCACTAGATTGTAACCTGTGGTCTATAGAGTCATCTCCTGCTTATGTAGACACACGTAAGCACGCACGTGCAGACTCACCTACCCACAAACAGTTCTTGGCCTCAAAAGTGATGGATCCTGGGAATTAATTTATCAAACTTTAATCATGCTTGGAAATAGCTTGAAATTATGTACTATTCCTTTGTTTACTTATCAATTTATTATTCTGTAGATATTTGCCAGTAAAAAGATTGTATTATAATTCTGGAAACCCACTAAATATAGACACAATAAGGGCATAGATTTTTTAACTGAGGTTTTTATTCATTTACTAAATTATAAACTCTAATAAGAAAATTCTAGTTAAAGACTAACCATACTTAACCTGTGGTGACACAGTGGATAAAGCATTGACCTGGAGCACTGAGGTCTCTGGTTCAAAACACTGGCTTGCCTGGACAAGGCACTTCTCTCTCTCTTTTTCTCTCTCTCTTTTTTCTAAAATGAATAAATAAAATATTTTTTTAAAAAGACTAACCATTTTATTTATAAGCAAATAAAAGTATACATTATAGATACATTTATATATAAATAAATAAAATTATATATGTCAGGTCCTGACCTGTGGTGGCTTGGTGGATAGAACATCGACCTGGGATGCTGAATTCTCAGGGTTCAAAACCCCAAGGTTGCTGGCTTGAGTGCGAGCTCATCTGGCTTAAACTCAGACTCCCCAGCTTTAGTGTGGGGTCACTGGCTTGAGCGTGGGATCGTCAACATAATTCCCTGGTCACTGACTTGAACCCAAGATTGCTGGCTTGAGCAAAGGGTAACTGGCTCAGCTGGTGTCCCCTGGTAAAGGCACATATGAAAAGCAATCAATAAACAAAGTGATGCAACTAAGAGTTGATACTTCTCATCTATCTTCCTGTCTCTCTCTCTCTCTCTCTCTCTTTCTTTTTTTCATGAAAAAAAGAAACAAAAAAAAGAAAAACATTACATATGTTAGATCAAAAAAAATTGTATAGAAGAGGAGATGGCAGCGGAGTAGGCGGATGTACAGACGCCCAGCTCTCAACACCAAACTTGAATACAAATCAATTTAGAAAAAATCAGCATGAAAAACCAACACTGAACTGCAAGAACAGCTCTCAAAAACCAAGGAGCAAAGAGGAAGCCACAATAATCCTGGTAAGGAGTGCCTGAATCTCCTCTGCTTACAGGAACAGAAGGGGGGGTGAGGCTGAGAGCCCAGAGAGGATTTCACAGAGGAAAAAGAGCAGAAACTACTGCTCACAGCCACTTACCTGGCGACCAGGGAGCAAGGTGGGTTGAAAAGACCAGCTTATCTCCCAAGTGGAAAGGACAGGGAGAGGGAAAGACTGTGAGGGGCTAAGGTATGCAAGAAACGAAATAAAAAAGCTGACTCATTCGTGCTGGAGGCGGCCATAGCTGGGGGAGGGACTGAACCTTTCACAAAACAGAGCTGAAGTGCTTCCGGATCAGAGATCTCCAGACATCTATCCAGCTCCAATCAGCGCAACAAGACCCAGCTGAAAACAAGAAGTGGGGAGGAGGGGCAGTAACTCAGGTCTCCATGGAGATCTGAGATACACCTCCCCCTACTGAAGCTGAGAAAAAACCCTGCCCCCAATGAGATTAGTTGGTGGAAGAGACCTTCAGCTCTCAGGTTACACCCACAGCATTCCTGGTTACAGTTTCAAGGAAGCCCCCTGCTGAGATCAGTTAACAAGACTATCACCTGTTAAGAAAACAAACAAATCAAGACTTCAAAGCTGCCCAAATCCGAAAGTGGATTACAAATAATAGCTGATACCAACCTACGAAGACCTAAAAATAACACAACTGAAAACTGGAGGCAGACAACACCAAGCCTAGACTCAACCAACTCTACAAATAAAATAAAAAATAAAAAAAAATGAGAAGACAAAGGAGTGCAATCCAAATGAAACCACAAGAGACACCTTCGAGAGATGAACTGAGTGATATGGAAATAATCAAACTTCCAGATGCGGAGTTCAAAATAATGATTGTAAGGATGCTTAGGGATCTTAGAACAACAATGGAGGGACAGTTTGAAAACCTAAACAAAGAAATAGCAAGTATAAAAAAGAATCAGTTGGAGACGACAAATACAATATCAGAAATAAAGACCACAATGGAAGGAATTAAAAACAGGATAGATAGAGCAGAGGATCGAATCAGCGAGTTAGAGGACAACTGGAATGAAGGCATGAAAGCAGAGAAGAAAAGAGAAAAAAGAGTCAAAAGGTCAGAAGAAACTCTTAGAGAGCTCTGTGACAACATGAAGAGAAATAACATCCGCATCATAGGGGTTCCTGAAGAAGAAGAAAAAGAACAAGGGATAGAGACTTTGTTCAATCATATCATAGCTGAAAACTTCCCTAAATTAATGCAAGAGAAACTCTCACAAGTCCAAGAAGCACAGAGAACTCCATTAAAGAGAAACCCAAAGAAACCTACACCAAGACACATCATAATTAAAATACCAAAGCTAAGCGATAAAGAGAAAATATTAAAAGCTGCAAGAGAAAAAAAAGTTATCACCTACAAAGGAGCCCCCATAAGGATGACATCTGACTTCTCAACAGAAACACTTGAGGCCAGAAGGGAATGGCAAGAAATATTCAAAGTAATGCAGAACAAGAACCTACAACCAAGACTACTTTATCCAGCAAGGCTATCATTTAAATTCGAAGGAGAAATAAAAAGCTTCCCAGACAAAAAACAACTCAAGGAATTCATTACAACCAAACCAATGCTGCAGGAAATATTAAGGGGCCTGGTGTAAACAGATAAAGTGGGAAAAGAATACAGAAAAAAAAAAAAGGAATACACCTTTAAAGAAGAAAATGGCAATAAACAACTACATATCAATAATAACCTTAAATGTAAATGGATTAAATGATCCAATCAAAAGACATAGGGTAGCTGCGTGGATAAGAAAACAGGACCCATACATATGTTGTCTACAAGAGACACACCTTAGAACAAAAGACACACACAGATTCAAGGTAAAAGGATGGAAAAAAACGTTTCATGCAAACGGAAATGAAAAAAAAAAGCTGGGGTAGCAATACTTATATCAGACAAATTGGACTTTAAAACAAAGGATATAGTAAGAGATAAAGAAGGCCACTACATAATGATAAAGGGAGTAATCCAACAGGAAGATATAACTATTATAAATATCTATGCACCTAATATAGGAGCACCCAAATATATAAAACAGACTTTGATGGATTTAAAGGGTGATATCAACAGCAATACTATAATAGTAGGGGATTTCAATACCCCACTAACATCACTAGATAGATCCTCAAGAAAGAAAATTAACAAAGAAACAGCAGACTTATTGGAAACACTAGATCAACTCGATTTAATAGATATCTTCAGAACCTTTCACCCTAAAGCAGCAGAATATACATTCTTTTCAAGTGCTCATGGTACATTCTCTAGGATAGACCACATGTTAGGGCACAAAAGTGCTCTCAACAAATTTAAGAAGACTGAAATCATATCAAGCACTTTCTCCGATCACAACGGCATGAAACTAGAAATGAATCACAGCAGAAAAGCTCAAAAATTCTCAAACACATGGAAACTAAATAGCAGGCTGTTAAATAATGAATGGATTAAGAATGAGATCAAAGAAGAAATAAAAAAATTCCTAGAAACGAATGACAATGAGCAGACAACAACTCAAAATTTATGGGACACAGCGAAAGCAGTGCTGAGAGGGAAGTTCATAGCACTACAGGCACACTTTCAGAAGCTAGAAAAAGCTCAAATAAACAACTTAACCCTGCATCTAAAAGAATTAGAAAAAGAACAGCAAGTAAAGCCCAGAGCTAGTAGAAGGAAGGAAATAATAAAGATCAGAGCAGAAATAAATGACATAGAGGCTAAAGAAACAATACAGAGGATCAATGAAACTAGGAGCTGGTTCTTTGAAAAGGTAAACAAGATTGATGAACCTTTAAGTAGACTCACCAAGAAAAAGAGAGAGAGGACTCAAATAAATAAAATTAGAAATGAGAGAGGAGAAATAACAACTGACACAACAGAAATACAAAATATTGTAAGAAAATACTATGAAAAACTGTATGCCAAAAAACTAGACAACCTAGATGAAATGGACAAATTCCTTGAAACATACAATCTTCCAAAAATCAATCTGGAAGAATCAGAAAACCTAAACAGACCAATTACACCAAATGAGATCGAAACAGTTATCAAAAAACTCCCAACAAAGAAAAGTCCAGGGCCCGATGGCTTCACAACGGAATTCTACCAAATATTCAAAGAAGAACTAACTCCTATCCTTCTCAAACTATTTCAAAAAATTCAAGAGCAAAGAAGACTTCCAAGCTCCTTTTATGAGGCGAGCATAATTCTGATTCCAAAACCAGGCAAAGACAATACAAAGAAAGAAAATTATAGGCCAATATCTCTGATGAATATAGATGCTAAAATCCTCAACAAAATATTAGCAAACCGGATCCAACAATATATGGAAAAAAATCATACACCATGATCAAGTGGGATTTATTCTGGGGAGGCAAGGCTGGTACAATATTCGTAAATCAATCAATGTGATTCATCACATAAACAAAAAGGAGAAAAACCATATGATAATTTCAATAGATGCAGAAAAAGCATTTGATAAAATCCAGCACCCATTCATGATCAAAACTCTCAGCAAAGTGGGAATACAGGGAACATACCTCAACATGATAAAAGCCATCTATGAGAAACCCACAGCCAACATCATACTCAATGGGCAAAAATTAAAAGCAATACCCTTAAGATCAGGAACAAGGCAGGGGTGCCCCCTTTCACCACTCTTATTTAACATAGTCCTGGAAGTCATAGCCACAGCAATCAGACAAGAAGAAGAAATAAAAGGCATTCAAGTTGGAAAAGAAGAAGTAAAACTATCATTATTTGCAGATGATATGATATTGTATATAGAAAACCCTAAAGTCTCAGTCAAAAAACTACTGGACCTGATAAGTAAATTCAGCAAAGTGGCAGGATATAAAATCAATACTCAGAAATCAGAAGCATTTTTATACACCAACAATGAACAGTCAGAAAGAGAAATTAAGGAAACAATCCCCTTCACAATTACAACCAAAAAAATAAAGTACCTAGGAGTAAACTTAACCAAGGAGACTAAAGACTTGTACTCGGAAAATTACAAAACATTGATAAAAGAAATCAAGGAAGATACAAACAAGTGGAAGCATATACCGTGCTCATGGTTAGGAAGAATAAACATCATTAAAATGTCTATATTACCCAAAGCAATTTATAAATTCAATGCAATACCAATTAAAATACCAATGACATACTTCAAAGATATAGAACACATATTCCAAAAATTTATATGGAACCAAAAAAGGACACGAATAGCCTCAGCAATCTTAAAAAAGAAGAATAAAGTGGGAGGTATCACACTTCCTGATATCAAGTTATACTACAAGGCCATTGTACTCAAAACAGCCTGGTACTGGCATAAGAGCAGGCATATAGATCAATGGAACAGAACAGAGAACCCAGAAATAAACCCACAGTTCTATGGACAACTGATATTTGACAAAGGAGGTAAGGAAATACAATGGAGTAAAGACAGCCTCTTTAACAAATGGTGTTGGGAAAATTGGACAGCTACCTGCAAAAAAATGAAACTAGATCACCAGCTTACACCACTCACAAAAATAAACTCAAAATGGATAAAAGACTTGAATGTAGGCCGTGAAACTATAAGCATCTTAGAAGAAAACATAGGCAGTAAGCTCTCCGACATCTCTCGGAGCAATATATTTGCTGATTTATCTCCACGGGGAAGTGAAATAAAAGACAGGATAAACAAATGGGACTATATCAAACTAAAAAGCTTTTGCACAGCTAAAGACAACAAGAACAGAATAAAAAGACAAACTACACAATGGGAGAACATATTTGACAATACGTCTGATAAGGGGTTAATAACCAAAATTATAAAGAACTTGTAAAACTCAACACCAGGAAGACAAACAATCCAATCCAAAAATGGGCAAAAGAGATGAATAGACACTTCTCCAAAGAGGACATACAGATGGCCAATAGGCATATGAAAAAATGCTCAACATCACTAATCATTAGAGAAATGCAAATTAAAACCACAATGAGATATCACCTTACACCAGTCAGAATGGCGCTTATCAACAAAACAACACAGAATAAGTGCTGGCGAGGATGTGGAGAAAAGGGGACCCTCCTGCACTGCTGGTGGGAATGCAGACTGGTGCAGCCACTGTGGAAAACAGTATGGAGATTCCTCAAAAAACTGAAAATCGAACTGCCTTTTGACCCAGCTATCCCACTTTTAAGAATATACCCCAAGGACACCATAGAACGGCTCGAAAAGGAGAAATGCATCCGCATGTTTGTGGCAGCATTGTTCACAATAGCGAAGATCTGGAAACAGCCCAAGTGTCCATCAGAGGACGAGTGGATTAAAAAACTTTGGTACATATATACTATGGAATACTACTCAGCCATAAGAAATGATGACATCGGATCATTTACAATAACATGGATGGACCTTGACAACATTATACGGAGTGAAATAAGTAAATCAGAAAAAAAACTAAGATGAATCCATACATAGAAGGGACATAAAAATGAGACTCAGAGACATGAACAAGAATGTGATGGCAACAGGGGCGGGGGGTTGGGTGAGGGGGATGGGATGAAGAAGGAGAGAGGGGTTAGGGGAGGGGAGGGGCACAAAGAAAATCAGATAGAAGATGACAGAAGACAATTTAACTTTGCGGGAGGGGTATACAGCACAATCAAATGTCAAAATAATCTAGAGATATTTTCTCTCAACGTATGTATCCTGATTTATCAATGTCACTGCATTAAATTTAATAAAAAAAAAAAAAAAAAGACCGAAGAGTAAAAAAAAAAAAAAAAATTGTATAAATTCAACAAAAAAAATTAATGTCTCTCATCCAAAATGTTGTTTATTCTCCATAATTAACCAATGAATTTGAATCAGAGAGCCTGAGAAACACTGAAAGAAGTCAGTGTTATTACCTGTGTGAGGTAAGCAATGAGTTAGAAACAGAAAATTGTTAGGTATGTCTGTGATGATGAACTTCTAATTGTGTATTATTCCACAATGACCTTTTTAAAGATAGCAATGGGAGAATACAGTAGGGATAGATAGTTGACTTCTATATTATATATCATTAAAACTTCGGTATTATATATCATATTAAAACTATCAAGCTAAAATAAGGTTTTAATAATCAATAAAGCCTTACTGAACAAGAAAATAAAGAAGGGATTCTTAAGGCAAAATGACTTTCAAAAACAGACAAATTAGTCTTATTCTGATTTTTAATGGGAAACAAATATCTACAAAAAACTGTTCTTTGGTAAAAAAGACAAGTCTAACATTCAAATACATACTCATTGTAGATTAAGTATGACATACACACACAACACACTCCATAGAGCGTTTATTATAGACTTGAACAGTCAATATGCAATGCTGGTATTTTTTTCCTCTCCTCACAAAGACTGCATTTTCCTGTAGAGGTTGTTGAAAGGGTTTTCAATGTTCTGAGAATTGGGAGTCATTATGGGATGCACATTGAAAATACGTAGTTGCTTACTCAGAATAAGCTAAAAGCAAAAGGCTATTATTTCCAGTCTAAATTGTCCTAATGGGATTGGGTCAATCAGTTTCTTTCCTAGATCTTTATTAAAATTGTTTTCTTTTTTCTCTCACTAAAATGTCTCTTGCTTAAGAGCAGACTAATTGCGTTTGCAAACTCCTGGTGAACCTGTGTGCGTACCATGATTACAAACCAGGGCTACATACACTTCAATGCTATATATCATGAAAGAGTTGCTTAAAATCAGCGATTGTTTGGACTGAATCGAGAGGAGAAAATTTTGTTTACAAATTTACCATTGTTGTTCTTCTATGGATCCTCATAAACCAGTTTGCCTCTTCAATTGCAAGGCAATTACCACCTCCATTTCAAAAATTTAGATATCTAAATATCTAAGTATCTCTACTTCATGAAGGTGGGCTTGAGAGTCTGAAAAGATTTGGAAGCAGGTCCTGCTTCTGCCCCTTAGCAGCTAAACATTTTGGGGCAAGCCTCCTAACCCATCTGAACCTTTGTCTCTCTATCCAGAAAATTATATTAATAGGTACTTTTCATGCCTGTTGCGAAATAAAATAGAAAATGTTTGTAAAGAGTTAAATACAATAGCAAAATATTAAAATAAATATTTTAAGACAAAAGCAATTTTAGTTAGTTAGAATGTGGGCAACAAAACCAATTTTGCAAGAGGTCAATAAATAAGCTTCAGAGGAAATTCTTGAGTTCTTGAAGTTGGTTTATTCACTTGTAAATAATTTTTGTTAGTGCTTACTATATTCTATGTTCAAAGAGAATATGATCATATGGAACAGGAAGAAAAGAAGCAAGGCTGCAGAAAGCTGAACCTGTTCCTTAAAGAATTTTAACTCTAGTCATAATTAGGAATTAAGTCTTGCCAGCCAAGGACTGACTATAGTCAGAACAGAAAGTCATCCAGACAGTAGTAGAGATGACCTAAAGAAAAATGATAGTTGAGATGATTTTGCTTCTTAATTGCTTTCCTTTGTAACTATGACTCTGAAACCAATGGCAAAGCCCACCCTCTAAAATCATCTTTCTCATCCTGACCAGGTGCACAGTGGATGAAGTGTCTTCCCAGTGCGCCAAGGTCATGGACTTGATCTTGATCAGGGCACATAAGAGAAGAAATCAATGACTATGCAATTAAGTGGAACAACGAGATGATGCTTCGCTTTTCTCTCTTCCTCTTGTTTTCTTTTTCTCTCTACCCTTCCTCTTTCTATTTCTTTCTCTCTTTCTCTTCCTTTCTCATTCTCTTTCTCTCCCTCTCTCTCAATTAATGAAAAAATTTATAAAAACAAATTTAAAATCATCTTTCTCAATCAGATGATTCTAGAGAATTTTATTTTATTATTATTTTTTTTTTTTGTATTTTTCTGAAGTTGGAAACGGGGAGGCAGTCAGACAGACTCCCGCATGCACCCGACTGGGATCTACCTGGCATGCCTACCAGGGGGGGATGCTCTACCCATCTGAGGTGTTGCTCTAGCAGAGCCATTCTAGCACCTGAGACAGAGGCCATGGAGCCATCCTCAGCACCTGGGCCAACTTTGCTCCAATGGAGCCTTGGCTGTAGGAGGGGAAGAGAGAGACAGAGAGGAAGGAGAGGGGGAGGGGTGGAGAAGCAGATGGGCGCTTCTCCTGTGTGCCCTGGCCGGGAATCAAACCTGGGACTCCTACACGCCAGGCCAATGCTCTACCACTGAGCCAACTGGCCACAGCCGAGAATTTTAAAATTCAACTATATTTTTAAGAGTTTGGTTAGAACACATCAGTTTTACAGATGAAAATACTTGGGTCCCCAAAGATGAAGTAACCAAGTTGGGATAGATCAAAACAAGAAGTCATCTATTATGTTTCTCCTGCCTCAAACAACAGGGAAGTTTTTTCTGTCTGAGTCAATGGGAAATACCCTTTGAACATTGCATGTCTCTTCTGTCAGAGGAAGAGAACAAATCACAAATAAAAAGCTCTTCAATACTTTTGATAGGGGGAACCCAAGAGTTAAAATTTAGGTTGAATAATGGTGGCTTTGGTTATGGTGAGTGGGCTTAGCGGTTAATGTAAGTAAAAGCTTTGTTACAGGAACTGGATACCTGAATAGGCCTACAGGACTTAATGAGATCTGCAAGTAGTCTACTTTTGTGCCCAGGGGTCTGCAAAGAAAGACTTTGTGTTCCAAAGACAGAACGCCAGATGACTATTATCTAATTAACTTTGACTGTGACCTGATTAACTCTCACTTGAAATTTCAAAACCCTTACCTATCCTTCTCTTCCCCTTATAGAAATGTTGGCTAGGGATAGGGTGTTGAGAAGTCTTTGGACACCTGGCTCCCATGTCCTCAGATCTCCAGCATTCTGAATAAAGTGCCTGTTGGTCAAATAAGTTTATAAATATGATATATATGTTTGCTTGCTTATAGTTTGCATTGGGTGTGGGAGACAGGCTATAAGCAGGCAGGGTCGTTATAGCCTAAGGCTTAGTTTTAAGACTAAGTGTAAAGCCAGAAGGCATGGCCATGGCCACTATCACAGCAGCCCGGCCCATGCAGGTTCGCATTGGATTCGGACAGTCGGTAAAGAAACAATGGAGCCACAAACTGGTGGGCCATAGTCTTTAATTCTAGCTTGCACCCGACAGGCAAGTAAAAATACACACTGGGCTCCAAAACCCAGTCACATCCAGTGCTCACAAAGCTACTGACTTATCCGAGTTTCCTAGAATCAAAGGTTTCTAGCTCACCAGACTTATTCTCCTCTGTTCCCCATCTCCTTCCTTATCCCAGATACAAACTCTACACCAACTGGCATCTCACTCAGCACTTCGCCATCTTAGCTGCTTCTCCTGGCCTCCTCCACATGGCCTCCTTCCGCTGCTGGCTCTACTCTCTCATGCTAATCATCCCAGGAACCAAGAGGCCAAACTCTCATTCCGTCCCCATTTTATAGTGTAGAAATCCAAACCCTTAATCCAATATACAAAACAGGGAAATCTCTAATACAAAGTCACCCTCTGAGGCATGATAGGATTGTACCGCCCTACATCAAAAAGGGTAGGAAAGGCTTAATCTCAAAACCAAGCCCCAGGCTAAAGGATTCTGCCTGCCTTTAGCCCACCCCAACACACATTAATATCACCTGGGTGACGGCCTCCTCCTGTTATCTTTAACAAAGTGAGCATAATACATTTTATCTGCCCAACACTAAGCTTCCCCCCCCCCCGCCCCCCGCCACCCACCCTTGACTGTTGCATGATAGCGAGTGGTGCACTCTTATGAGGAATTCCATTATGCCTCAGATAAATGACATTGTATAAGAGACTTCCTTGTTTGTATATTGGATTAAAGGTCTTGATTTCTACACTATAAAATGGGGCAGAGGAGCCCATGCTGGAGGAGAGCAGAGAAAGGCCACGTGGAGGAGAGGAGAAGCAGCCAAGATGGTGGAGTGCTGAAGGAGAAGCTAGTTTGTGCAGAGTTTGTGCAGAGAGAAGGAGATGGGGAACAGAAGTGAATAAGGCTGGTAAGGTAGAAACCTTCGATTCTAGGAATACTTGGATAAGTCAGTGGCTTTGGAAGCCCTGAATGGAAAGGTGTTGGGCAGATAAAATATATTATGCTCACTTTGTTAAAGATGATGCTGCCCACGTGGAGGCTGTTGCCCAGGTGATATTAATGTGTGTGTTGGGGTGGGCTAAAGGCAGGCAGAATCCTTGTAGCCTGGGGCTTGGTTTTGGGATTAAGCCTTTCCACCCTTTTTGATGTGGGGCGGTACAATCCAATCATGCCTCAGAGAAGTCCCTATTTTGTATATTGGATTAAAGGTTTTGAATCTACACTATAAAATGGGGGCAGAACAGGAGCTTGCTCTCTTGGTTCCTGGGATGATTAGCATGAGAGAGCAGAGGGAGCAGAGCAGAGAGCAGCGGAAAGAGGCCATGTGGCCAGGAGAAGCAGCCAAGATGGCAGAGTGCTGAGTGAGATGCCAGTTTGTGTGCAGTTTATGCAGGGAGAAGGAAGGAGATGGGGAACTGAGGAGAATAAGTCTGGTGAGCTAGAAACCTTTGATTCTAGGAAACTCGGATAAGTCAGTGGCTTTGTGAGCACTGAATGTGAGTGGGTTTTGAGCCCAGTGTGTATTTTTACTTGCCCGCCGGGTGCAAGCTAGAATTAAAGAAAATGGCCTATCAGTTTTTGGCTCCTGTTGGGCAGATAAAATGTATTATGCTCACTTTGTTAAAGATAACACGAGGAGGCCGTCGCCCAGGTGATATTAATGTGTGTGTTGGGGTGGGCTAAAGGCAGGCAGAATCCTTGTAGCCTGGGGCTTGGTTTTGGGATTAAGCCTTTCCTACCCTTTTTGATGCGGGGTGGTACAATCCAATCATGTCTCAGAGAAGTGACTTTGTATTAGGGACTTCCCTACTTTGTATATTGGATTAGAGATTGTGAAGCTACAATATAAAATGGGGGTAGAACGAGAGTTTGCGCTCTTGGTTCCTGAGGTTAGCATGAGAGAGCAGAGAGAGTAGAGCCAGCAGCAGAAAGAGGCCACGTGGAGGAGGATGAGATGCCAGTTTGTGTAGAGTTTGTATCTGGAATAAGGAAGGAGATGGGGAACAGAGGTGCATAAGTCTGGTGAGCTAGAAACCTTTGATTCTAGGAAACTCGGATAAGTCAGTAGCTTTGTGAGCACTGAATGTGACTGGGTTTTGGAGCTCAGTGTGTATTTTTACTTGCCCACCAGGTGCAAGCTAGGATTAAAGACTATGGCCCACCAGTTTTTGGCTCCGCTGTTTCTTTACCGACTGTCCGAATCCAACGCGAACCTGCATGGGCCAGGCTGGTGTGTTGGTGGCCCTGGCTACTGGCTTTACAAAAGGGAAGTGCTTTCCCACTGTATGTATTTCTTGCTCACTGGGTTAAAGGTAATGTCCCACCAGTTCTCGGCCCTATTGTTTCATTATTGTTGTCCGAATTAAATGCAAACCTGCACGGGTCAGGCGGCTATGATGGTGGCTGCAGCTACTGGTTTTACACTCTTAAAATTACCTGGACTGGTGTTGTGAAATCTTTCTCACGTGAAGTCAAGAACCCATACTCTACCAGCCAGCCCTAGGCAGACTTGCTAAAGGCCAGGTCCCCTTTCTGGTAATATCACCAGTCCATATCAGATTTAAAATTAAATTACATGAAAAAGGAAAGGAAGAGAGGCTATATATATATATATATATATATATATATATTTTTTTTTTTTTTTTTTTTTTTTTTTTTTTTTTCCTGAAGCTGGAAACGGGGAGAGACAGTCAGACAGACTCCCGCATGCGCCCGACCAGGGTCCACCCGGCACGCCCACCAGGAGCGACGCTCTGCCCACCAGGGGGCGATGCTCTGCCTCGACCGGAGCCACTCTAGCACCTGGGGCAGAGGCCAAGGAGCCATCCCCAGCACCCCGGCCATCTTTGCTCCAATGGAGCCTTGGCTGCGGGAGGGGAAGAGAGAGACAGAGAGGAAGGAGGGGGGGTGGAGAAGCAAATGGGTGCTTCTCCTATGTGCCCTGGCCGGGAATCGAACCCGGGTCCCCCGCATGCCAGGCCGACGCTCTACCGCTGAGCCAACCGGCCAGGGCCTATCTACATTATTTAATTTTACTAATCACCACAACAGTCCTATAATTTTGGTGTTGTTATTCTGTTTTAGAGGTTAACACAGGCTAAGGAAGCTCAGTAATTAGCTTGCCCAAGATCACACAGATAGTAAGTGAGGAGATTGAGATTAGGATCCATGTCTATCAGAACCATAGCCTATACCATTTTCCTAGAATTGCCCTGATACTTGAAATTGTGCACTAGTCAAGATACTGAGACTAGAGCACTTATTGGAAGTTGGGATAATATTTGGGATTTACGTCAATTCATAATTCTATTGTTCTTCAGTCTTTTCCAAAGACTTTGACTTTATGTCTTCTATTGTGCTAATTCACACTGACCTGGACCACAATTCCATCTAACTCATGTTAACTAGGCCCAACTTGGTTTGCTTTTGTTACAATTCCTGTCTGGTGTCGACATGCTCCACTGTGTGATCCAGGGAGGTAGTGTCAAGGCAGCCATTCAAATAAGGTAGAGATGATCATAGAATGCAGTAATCAGGGAAGGTTCCTGGTTGAGGGAAGTTTGATGGAAAATACAGAGATCACTGTATCTAGAAAAGAAAAGAAACACATAAAATTATGTTGACATTAAGTAGATCACACTGGGAGAAGTGAAGAATTAATCTTGATAATAGAGATTACTTTGGGTAGGTGCGATAGGATTAACTATGGTCTTAATGTTTTAAGATATAAACTTACCTGTCAATGTTGTACAATATTTTTAGAAATAGAAAAGAATGGAGCCTGACCTGTGGTGGCACAGTGGATAAAGTGTCTGAAAGGCAGAAACTGTGGGCCAAACTGAAAACACAAAGCTAGTGTGTTCCAAAAGGAAAATTTATTTTAATTTTTAAAAGTGCCTGGATGCAAGCAGGCTGAGACCGGCAAAGGGTGTCAGCCCCATAGAGGGATGAGCAAAGGTTATATGGGTTCCCCAAAGGGCCTTGGGCAAAGGCAACTGCAAGATAGCCTTTTCTGTTTGTAGTTAGGAGTGGCACCACAGTTCTTTTCACCCTGATCCAATCGCCCCTTATCAGCATCCAGCTGTAAGGTAGGTCTGAGCCAGATTACTGAGTAAGAAAGCATTTCTTCCTCCTTTAGGCCTGCATTATTTCTAAGAAATGGTGGCTGAGTAGCCATTTTATCTATCAGCATCAACCTGGAATTTTGAGGTCACTGGTTCAAAGCCCTGAGCTTGCCCTATCAAAGCACATATAAGAAGGAACTATAAATTGATGCTTCACACTCCTCCCTCCTCTCTCTCTAAAATCAATAAATAAAATCTCCAAAAAATAAAAATAAAAATAAAAGAATGGAAGAAGAAATACCAATAAATATCAGTGAGATCCAAAATGATTTCACCTATATAAGCCATGATAATAGTGACCACTGGAAAAAATATGGGATTCAAGAGGCAGACACTGCTTAGAAAGAATAGAACTTTTAATTTACCATGATGAGTCTGGAACTATTTGGTTGTTTTTTGAACTATAACTCAAAAGTTAGAGCCGCAGGACTAGAATTTGTGAAACTGGTCTGGGTGAGATTATTCACACAAAAGTGAAATTTAAATCCATGATAACTGATGAACTATCTAAAGGAAGAGCAGAGGCAAAATCAGAATTGATCAGCACAGTCTTAGATAAATTTACATTTGCAACTATTTATTAATGACATATTATTCCAGGGTCCAAAGTAGATAAAACCAAATTTTCCATTTTTAAAATAGACAAGCACACACAGTTAGATTTTTTTTTAACTCATTTTAAATTTTTCACTGTGGCAAAATATGCATAATATAAACTTTACCATCTTGACCTTTTTTAAGTGGTATTAAGCACATCCACATTGTTGTGTAACCATTACCAACATTCATCTCCAGAACTCTTTTTATCTTGCAAAATTGAAACTTTGCTACTATTAAATAATAATTTCCCATTCTCTTCCCACCCTCCAGCACCTAGGAACCATCATCATTTTCTGTTTCTGTAAAGTTGACTATTCTAGGAACCTCAAGTATGTGGAATCATATAGCATTTGCCTTTTATTGACTGGCTTATTTTACTTAGGATAATATCCTTAAGTTTATATATGTTGTAGCACATGTCAAAATTTCCTTCTGTTTTAAGGTTGAATAATTTTTCCTTGTATGTACTATATACACCACTTTTTATTTATCCACTCATCTGCCAATGGACACTTGGTTGTTTCCACATTTCGGTTATTGTGAAAAATGTTGCTATAAGCATGAGTACAAATATCTTTTCAAAACCTGCTTTCACTTTTTTGGGGTATATACTCGTAAAACTACTGGATCATATGGTAATTTAATTTTTAATACTTTGAGGAAACTTCATACTGTTTCCCAAAGAAGCTGCACTATTTGACATTCCCACCAACAATAAGCAAGGGTTCCAATTTCCTCACATCCTTGCTGACACATTATTTACTGCTTTTTTTAATACTAGCTACTCTAATGGGTGTGAGGTGCTATCTCATGTGGCTTGATTTGCACTTCCCTGATGATTAGTGATATGGAGCACCTTTTCATGTTCTTTTTTTTTTTTTTTTTTTTGTATTTTCCTGAAGCTGGAAACAGGAAGGCAGTCAGACAGACTCTTGCATGCACCCGACTGGGATCCACCCGGCATGCCCACCAGGGGGCGATGCTCTGCCTCTCCAGGGCATCGCTTTGTTGCGACCAGAGCCATTCTAGCGTCTGGGGCAGAGGCCATGGAGCCATCCCCAGTGTCCAGGCCATCTTTTGCTCCTATGGAGCCTTGGCTGCGGGAGGCAAAGAGAGAGACAGTGAGGAAGGAGAGGGGGAGGGGTAGAGAAGCAGATGGGTGACTCTCCTGTGTGCCCTGGCCGGGAATCGAACCCGGGACCTCTGCACGCCAGGCCGACGCTCTACCACTGAGCCAACCGGCCAGGGCTTCATGTTCTTATTGGTCATATGTATGTTTTCTTTGGAGATATTTCTATTTTAGACCCTTGCTCATTTTTAATAAGGTTATTTGTTTTATTATTGATGAGCTTTAAGGTTTCTTTATATATTCTGGAAATTAACTCCTTATCAAATATATTATTTTATTTTATTTTTTATTGATTGATTTTAAAGAGACAGAGAAAGGAAAGAAGAGAGAGAGAGAGAGAGAGAGAGAAGCACTCATTTATGATTCCACTTTTGCTTTTCACTGATCATTTCTTGTATGTGCCCTGACCAGGGATCTAACCCACAGCATTGGTGTTTCTGCATTGGTTGATTTTAACCAACATAGCCAGCTGGCCAGAGCTCAGATCCGTGATTTAAAAATATTTTTTCACATTTTAAAATCTGACCTTTCACTCTATCCTTTGATGCACAGAAGCTTTTAATTTTTATGTAATCCAATTTATCTTTTTGTTATTGTTGCCTACACTTTTGGTGTCATACCCAAGAAGTCACTGCCAAAACCAGTGTCATGAAGCTGCACCTGGTATTTTTTTTTAATTTTATGAGGTATAATTTATATACCATAAAATTCACCCATCCCTATTGTGATATTCAATAATCTTATTAAATTTACACAGTTGTGCAACCATCATTACAATCTAGCTTAAAAACATTTTCATTAGCCCAAAAAGATATTTGTGCCAGTTTACAGTCAATTCCTAATCCCAGCCTCAGGCAACCACTGATCTGCTTTCTGTCTCTATGAATCTGCTTGTACCTGACTATGTTTTAAAAGTTATTTTCAAAAAATCTTTTTTAAAACTAATATTTCATAGAAATTGGGAATGGGGTGAAGTGGCTCTCATAATCTCTTATCACATTGTGTGTGTTTTTTATAAATGTCTCTTCACTGATTTACCATTTTTCTATCATTTTATTTTTATTATAAATTTTTGTCAAAAGCAAATTTAAAAATCAATCTTGCTGGTTTGTGACACACTTAAAATATGTTATTAGAATTTTATTTAGTCCCTAGAGCATCTCTCCTATCACTGAATTTAATTTCCTTCTATAATAAGGCATGACATTTCCAGTAAGGCACCCAGGTGGGTTATATGCATGTCCTAATCATCAGCCACCTGTCATGATCCAAACAGGTTTCTAGGTTGTTTATATTTTCTCTTTCTTCCTTCCTGACCTAAGACCGAACCTCTTACTGCTCAGTACCAATCACATGTACTCTGTGCGCATTACCACCTGTACTGGCTGGAATTCAGAGGCCTCAACTGAGACTTAAACATTCTGTAAGTGAATTCCTTGAGGCTTTGGTATGTGGAGGCCCACACCCATGCTATTACTCACACTGAGCTCCTACCAAAACAAGTCTTTAATAAAAACAGTATTAAGGAAGAAAGAACAGGAGTTGTTTTTCTTGTTTTTGTTTTTTTAATAGGAAGATGTTTGGGGTTGTTTTGGTGAGATACCCAAGTCAAATTCAGAAAAGCTTGTTTAAAATAACAAGCAAACAAACTGAAAAGCATGAAACACTGCAGAGACAGATTTCAAGCCCAATTTCCTGAGGTGAAAAGGTCAAATTCTGAGCTATGAGTGTTTTTAAAAGGTTGACTTCATATTAAGAGCTTTGTGTTGTGCCATGTGACATGTAGATGTGTTAGTGAGTTTCAAATACCTTTCATAGAATGAAACCACTTAATTTTAGTATTAGCGGAGCAGGATTAGGACTTGAATCATATCATGTCAAAGCAAGATAACACTGTGGGAGGGTATTATTATAAAGCAGGTTATGTTCGTGGCTTGACAAGGAGTCCACACCCCTATCACCCTCTATGTTCAACTCGAAGAATGTTAAGTAGGAAATAAATGCATTTGTCTAGAGGCCAACAAGTCTCCAGGAAAAGTAAATATTCAAATCCCAAACTCTAATGAGTTTCACCATTATTCAAGCATCCTGAGATCAGTGGGCAGGGAAAGCCCCAAGTATATTCTCTCAAAGGAGAAAAACAAGGAACCCACCCTAAGAGAGGGAAAAGTGGGTCACTGGTCTGGTCTCAATATCATTTCTTAAATAATTCTCAGGAAAGTTCTGGACATAATGTATAACTGAGAAGAACAATCTCTCCTGGCCTAGATCCTCCTGTACTATGGATATGCTTTTATGAGCACCTACAACTATTAATATGATGGCAAGCAGTCTCATTGAGTTACCGGGCATAAAATGATATGAAGCAATCATAGCCAAGTATAACACTGCAGGGAGACTTCTCCACCTCCCTTCCCTGCATGCTGGTTCTGAGAAGTTACTGCCAAACCATCGCTGTGAGGATATGGAAGAATGTTAGCTCCTTGTTTTCAACAGAGCCCTATGAAATTGGCTTCTTTATTTTTTTCTCTGAGAGGCTCTTAGCAGCCAGCTTGACAGTGTTTCTTCTTTGGATTATCTACCAGGACATGTTCTTGCAAAAGCTAAAAAATAATAATACTAATAACTGTTAAGACATTATGACATAGATTTTTAGGTTTAGGTCATAACTAAAGAGAAAGAAGAGAGAAATTAACCAAAGCACTCATTCTTGTTCTATACATCTTTGATATCACAGAGGGACCTATATGTGATAATTTAGCTTGTACTGAAATATGTATTCTATATCCATGGAATGGGCAATTTGTCAAGAAGAAATAAAAAATATTCCATTTCTGATCCCCCTAAGAAAGGTCACTAGATAGATTCTTGTGTTCTTCAGGCTCAAGGCCTTCTTCAGAGTCCTTTAAACTTCATTATGTGAAGAAAGAGGAAAAAGTACCATATATATTTTAGGAAGATGAAGAAAGAAAGAAGCCTTCATCCTGACAGGATTCTAGAATTCAAAAAACGGATAGCAATTGTAATTTCCAAAACGAGGAGATGACTAGACATGCTTTGGTTGACTGAAGAACCTTGTAGAAGCAGGACTATGCAGGCTCCTGAAAAAGATATGCATTCATTACGAGTCTTACAGCCTGAACAGTGGGTTCTAAATGATCGGAAAGCAAGTTGCATTATCCTTTGCGCCACCCTTCTTTAGAGGTCCATGCTGATATAAAGAAAACTGTATGTGCTGGTTGACTGCTAATGCCTGAAGCAGCAGGGCCAGAGATACAGTGGAAAATCGGTGGTCTTAGCAGAGCCTACGCAGTGAAGGCAGCAGTGTACAGAGATTTGCTAGGGCCCCATGTCACTTGAGAGTGGAATTCGGACAGACTATGTTTGGTTGTTTAAGCCCCTAGAAATCATGGATGATCCCAGAAGAAGGGGTTTGGAAATGCTTAGTCTGTTCAGGCTGTTGTAACAAAAATACCATAAACTAGGTGGTTGATAAACAATAGAAATTTCTTTCTCACAGCTCTGGAGGCTGAGAAATCCAAGATCAAGGCACTGACATGTTTGGTACCTCGTGAGGACACTCTTCCTGATTCATTGTTGTAGCCTCACATGGTGGAAGGAACAAGACATCTCTCTGGGATCTTTTATATAAGGGCACTAATTCAGTTCATGAGGGCTTCATCCTCATGACCTAATCCCTGCTAAAAAGCCCCACCTCCTCATAACGTCAGAATAGGGTTAGAATTTAACATATAAATTTTTGGAGGATAAACACATTTTAGTCCATCACAAGCAATAAAAAATCAGACATCTGGGAGATTTAGAGTACAGTGGCTTAGATCACAAGCTCTGAAACCAGCTGTACGCTTAAATTCTAGTTCCTCCAACAAATTTTCATGTTTCCCTCCAGATAAAGGAGAATGGGTCATTACAGCATTGTTCAAGGACTACTGTTTCTAATGAGAATGTGGCATATCCCTCAGATGTATAAGGGTAAAAAGTATATCTGATAATGATTTATGTAAATGGCTTAGTACATGCCTGACACATTAGGAGAATAAGTAAATGGCTGGTTTAAGGACATGAAACATAAATAGAAAATGTGTGATTTTGATAACTGCTCTTTCCAGCCTAAGATTTACTGGCTAGCATAATGAGTGGTGTACACATGTTACAAATCTATAGAAAAATACTTTACTAAAATACCAATTAAAGATTTCTCATTTCTTAAACTACATTTCAAAAAATTTACTTTATTTTTATTCTAAATTCCCTTAAGCTATTAATTTTCAATATAAACCTGCCATGATTAGTCATTTGCTTAGAGAAGAAATAAACTTCATTAGCCATGGACTAGAGCTCAGTCCACATCAAAGGTAGTTACTGTGAAGTCTTCCCTAAAATATTCAAGCCAAGTATATATGCAATTCAAACTGGGGTCCCTAAAAAATGAAATCCTTACAGAATGATGGACTATAAAGCTGAGAAGTATACCCCTGCTATTTTATGCCTCCCCCACAAATTGTTCCCATCCGTGTCTAAAATGCCAGTCTGTTTTCATGAATTTCAATAATAAGCAGCCCCACAGAGCTGCCGGAAATAAGAGTTGGAGGGGAGTAATGGAGGCGACTTTGACATCTGCAGAACTCCATAAATGTGATATTTGCATTCACAGCTGCTTCCAGAATGTAGGAAGAAGCAAATGAGAGACCAGACTTTCTGGTCAGTCTGATACCAGACATCAAGGTTTGAGGTTTACTCTGTTGACAAATACAAAAGGCAGAACTTGTGCAGTTAGGCTAAAATTTATGGAAGAAAAAAGTACTATTAAAGTCAATATACTAACTTGTTCAATAGAAGAAATACTGTAATTTAATAAGGAAGAATTAAAAAGAGCTTGGGCCTATGTCAGCAGTACTGCTGGGGACTACAGTTGTTCCCAAATGGGAAAAAGTTTGAATGAACATGACATTGAAAAGTGAAATTATAGATCTGTTTTGGCCAGAAAAGACAAAAAGGCAGTATCTCATTAAGCACTACTTGTGGTATGAAAGTGGGTTCTTTGTACCTCAACAAATGCCAAATAAATTTAAGTGACTAGGACAGAATTTTTTCCTAAGATAAGGGATTTTTTTTTTAATTACAGAGACAGAGAGTCAGAGAGAGGGATAGATAGGGACAGACAGATAGGAATGGAGAGAGATGAGAAGCATCAATCATTAGTTTTTTGTTGTGACACCTTAGTTGTTCATGGATTGCTTTCTCATATGTGCCTTGACTGTGGGCCTTCAGCAGACCCAGAAACCCCTTGCTCAAGCCAGCAACCTTAGGTCCAAGCTGGTGAGCTTTGTTCAAACCAGATGAGCCCGTGCTCAAGCTGGTGACCTTAGGGTCTCGAACCTGGGTCCTCTGCATCCCAGTCCGATGCTCTATCCACTGTGCCACTGCCTGGTCAGGCAAGAAAAGGGATTTATTGTTTTTGACATAAAGTAAACAAAGCCAATATAATCGATAGCCACTTGACCCTAGGAAAACTGTCATTTCCAAACATATCCAAAGTCTGAAAGTATTCCCATTACTTATATGAGAATCAAGAAGAGTCAGTAAAATATCAGATCATACAATAATTTCTTAAGGAACAAAAGCAACCATAACAGAGGTGCCTATAAAAGATACAATAATCACTCCCATCCATGGTTTTCCTTTCCATGGTCCCAGTTACTCATAGGCAATAGCAGTACAAAAGCATAAAATTTCCCAACCATCAACATTGTTATCTCTTGATGTCCAACCATCAACATCAACATTGTCATGTTTTGATAATCCAGGATCACTTAAAGCAAATGATTCTCTTTCTGATGTATCTCTTCAGAAGGTCAGTAGTAGCCTAACACTATGTCACAATGCCTATGTCAATTCACTTCATCTCCTCACAAAGGCATTTTATCAGCTCACATCATCACAAGAAGAAGGGTGAGTAGAGTACAATAAGATATCTCCAGAGAGAGAGACACACACACACACGCCATATTTACATAAGTCTTGTCTCAGTATATTGCTATAATGGTTCTATTTTACTAGTAGTATTATTAATCTCTTACTGTGTCTAGTTTGTAAATTAAACTTTACCATGGGTATTTATCTATAGGAAAAAACATGGTATATATAAGGTTCAGTACTATCTGCAGTTTTAGGCATCCATTGGAGGTCTTAGAACATCTCTTTCTCAGGTAAGGGAGGACTACTGCACAACAAAAGCAAATTTAATAATATCTTTAGAACAGTATTTAAATATCCAGAATTGCCTGACCTGTGGTGGCGCAGTGGATAAAGCATCGACCTGGAAATGCTGAGGTCGCCAGTTCGAAACCCTGGGCTTGCCTGGTCAAGGCACATATGGGAGTTGATGCTTCCAGCTCCTCCCCCCTTCTCTCTCTCTCTCTCTCTGTCTCTCCCTCTCCTCTCTAAAATGAATAAATAAAAAAAATTTTTAAATAAATAAATAAATAAATATCCAGAATTAATGATAGACAACACCACTGTGGACAAATAAAATATACAAACAAGTATCTGACAATAAATATTTATTCAAAGATATATGCAGAGGAGTTACTGCAATTCATGTCATGGTGCCAAACTTCAGAAGGTTAAAGGAAGTTCAGTCAAAAAAAATGTCAGACAGAGATAAAACCCAAAATACTCCAATAGGAAGGCTGAACCAATATATCATTGTCTAAATCAGTGGCTTCTAAAGGTTTTAATATCATAAATCTAAAAATAAAACAAACAAATGTATATACACATTGAAGATATATGCTTAAATTTATAAATATATACAGATTACATGCCTATCTTATTGGAGTATATACATAGAACAACATATATAAAATAGAAATTGTAAAAGGATGAGGTAAAGATGACAGAAATAGTGGTTTATTTTGTTTATCAATCTATAAAATCTTTCAGTTCTTACTTTAAATATTATTAATATTATTAAAATTTATATAAACTATATGATTTAATATATTTGACTTTTTAAAATCTTGGTTTAATATTTATGATTCAGTTCAACTTTATATTCCTTATTTCTGTACTTGATTTTCATAATTATCATAGCTGAAAAGTTAATTTCTAATGATACATGAATGTGAAAAGAAAAAGGAAGTCATTATCTTGCCTACTAAATCATGGTACTCATTATTTAATCCAATCCACCAATTATGCAAAACTTTTGCTTAAATTTGACATACTATTTAATGAAATCTATACTAATAGGGGAAGTAGATCCATATTTCATATATTCTCTTGATCACTTCAAAATTCATCAGAATTTATGATTTATCCTCTACATTTTTGGCTTCTAAAGAAGTAGTGTCAGAATTAAGAGAAAGGTCAACTCTGTCATTTATTTTCCACTGTTAAGCAGTGCATGAATGATTATCTTTGATTGCAGATATTTTCACAGGAATCTCTTTACCTATTTGTCCATTCGTTGAAGTAGACAATGAAATCCCAAAATCCACTTAACTAAGTACAGACTTCAGTGTCAATACACAGAAATCAATCAAGGGAGAACTCTAGTCAGTCCTTTGGGCTTCAGTAACTTCTACTCTTTCCTTAAAAAACCTCAAATTCTTGGGCCCTCAATGGGTTCAGTGGATAAAGCATTATCCTGTTGCACAATGTCCTGGGTTTGATCCCTGATCAGGGCACCTATGAGAAGCAATCAATGAATGCACAACTAAGTGGAACAATAAGTTGATGCTTCTCTCTCTCTTTCTCTCTCTCTCTCTCTCTCTCTCTCTCTCTCTTGTTCTTCCCACCCTCCCACCCCCACAAATCAATGGAAAAAAATTTTTTTAACTTCAAATTCTAGTCTGATAGTACATTTCTGCAGGCATTAGTGCCAATCTGTATAGTAAATATCAGTAAATCTTAATTTCCTTTTTCTACATTTTAATTTAAAGCCATAACTTGTAATCTTTTTCCACACACCAGTGAATGGTCTTGTTCACACCCTGGTGAGCATGTGACCTCCACTTTGAAAATTATGTCTCTGCATAAAAATTTATCTCCTCTCTCCCTACAGAGTATGCTTTATGACCCATCGAGTAATTCTGGGAGTGAGGTTACAGGTTAACAATTGTTTCATAGTTTTAGTAACTTTGGATTGCTGAGTTTATTTCTTCTTCAATGGAGTTTAACCAAAATATATTACCATTCATTTGCTGTATATTTATTGTAATTTTATTATCTTACCACATTCAAATTCCATATAAAAACTTAAATAGTTTAGAACCAGAATGAATAACATCTAAAGCATCTAGATCAGAGAGCTGAAGCTTTTTCTGTAAAGGACCAGACACTAAATATTTTTGGCTTTCTTGCCCATTCCTATAGTTGTTGCTTCAGTTACTCAACTATGTCACCGTGGCATGAGAACAGCCATAGACAATATGTAAAAGAATAGATGTGGCTGTGATCCAACAAAGCTTTACTTATAAAAATAGGTAGCAGGAAAGATTTGGCTTGTGGAACTTAGAGCTCACTTCTCAGTGTACTCTAAGATAGGTTCTGCCTCAGTACCTGCCCAGTGGTTCTCAAACATGAGAGTCTAGTGGTTTTACCTTGGAAGTTGGTTAAAATACTGATTGTCTATAGATTTTTCTGGAGTGGGGTCTAGGAATCTGTCACCAAGAGCTTCTGGTGACTCTGCTGGGGCTAGTCAGAAGAAAACATGCATACTGAAAAGCCCAGAGGAAATTTGCAGAGTTCAAAATCCCCCCTGTAAAGCTGGTGTGAAGATTAATGAAAATATATCTGAAGTTCCCAAATCAGACCCTGGCAGATACTATATGCTCAATTGAGCTAAATAATTTTTATAATTATTATTGCAGTATAATTATTACTTTATACATACAGAGAGCTATGAAAACTGGAAGTATTTAAGCTGCAATTAAGTGAAATGGGAAGAAAGGGAATTTATAAACTTCCAATACCAAAAATGGAGGCAATATGAGAAGGTCAGAAACTACAAGAGTTAAAATGAAAGTCATAACTGCTGAATCATTAGGTAATCATTAAACCAAACAAGAGACAAGTAATGAAGAATAAGGGGGAAAAAGCCTGAACGATTATTTGCCCATACGTCACAAAATTGAAGCAAAGACATGTTTATTATCTGGATCATCTGGGTCTGAACCACAGTTCTCTGACTCTCTGCCTGAGTTAACCTGAATTTAAGGCAATAAACTAAACAATGTAGTGGGATTTAGGGAAAAGGGAGATTTGTGAACTATAGCTAAAGTCAAGAGAACCATTCCATTCTAAAAGATGGTTGCTCTCCTCAATAAATCTCCGGAGATTGATAGTGTTGCCATTTGCTTTGCCCTTGGCAAAGAATAAGTTGGACAATTTTCAGGCTAGTCCTGATTCTTCTGTTCATTTGTTCATTCATTCATTGAACCGATATTTAATGAGTTAGACCAAGTTTCAAATCAGAACAATGTTTGAAGCACTTGGAATACAAAAGTGAACAAAACTACATATAAAGAAACACTATCCTAATAGAACTTACATTCTAACAAAGATAGGCAGGCAAGAAAGTAATAAACTTGATTAACTAAGAAAGTTCTATAATATGAAAGGTAAGTAAGCCCGGGAAAGGAAAGTATGAGATGTGAGAGCTTCCTATACTTCAAGGTCAGCTTCACTGGGAAAGTGAGACTGCAGCAAAGACCTGAAGAAAGTGAAGGATTGGGACCAGCAGCTATGAGTGATGAAGTATTCTCAGTGAAGAAAACAACAAAGCTCATAGACAGGTGAGTGCTGGACTTTTTAAAAGAATACCAGAGGCCAGTATAGCTGAAGGAGAATGAATGAAATGAATAATCAGCAATGAGAGCAGAGAAGCCATTGAATGCCCAAATAATTGTAGAGCCTTACAGACCATTTACTATTAAAAGTCCAGCTATTCCTTGTAGTGAAATGAGCAACCTTTCCATGGTTTTGAGCACAGAAGTAGCAGGATCTCTTTAGGCTTTAAAAGGCTTACTTTAGCTGCTGTGTTGAGAGTAAATGATAGCAGAGAAAGCAAAGCTCAGACCTGCAGTGATCATGGTGCACAGCTCATTACCTCTAGCAACAGTGATTTATAGAGAGAGAGCACTTCACTTGGAAACATCTGCTGTAAGTACTGATCTGTGCTTGAGCTTGATAACTGACCCCTAACTGAAGGTTCTGACTCGCTGCTCAGTTCTGACATCTGGCCTCCATGTCATCTATTTATGAGCTCCTAGTCACCCTATTCTTTTGAGCGCCCTCCGACCCGCCACCCAAAGGTGCATGAAGTTCAATATTTTTAATCCAAGAACTTCCAGAGTTTATTATATTTAAAACCAATTGGTTGGCCCTGGCCGGTTGGCTCAGTGGCAGAACGTCGGCCTGGCGTGCGGGAGTCCCAGGTTTGATTCCCGGCCAGGGCACACAGAAGAAGCACCCGTCTGCTTCTCCACCCCTCCCCCTCTCCTTCCTCTCTGTCTCTCTCTTCCCCTTCCGCAGCCAAGGCTCCATTGGAGCAAAGTTTGCCCGGGCGCTAAGGATGGCTCTGTGGCCTCTGCCTCAGGTGCTAGAATGGCTCTGATTGCGGCAGAGCGATGCCCCAGATGGGCAGAGCATCACCCACTGGTAGGCATGCCCCGTGGATCCCGGTTGGGTGCATGCGGGAGTCTGTCTGACTGCCTCCCCGTTTCCAACTTCAGAAAAATACAAAAATAAATAAATAAATAAATAAATAACCAATTGGTAAATATAAGCACTTGAGCCTGCTTTAAGGGATATTAAGTATTATATTTTTAGTTTCTTCTATATGCCCAGTGCATGCTTTACATATTCAAACAGAGTTAATCTTCTTCACGCAGTGAGTTAGTATATTATTGTAATGTTTCTGTGGTAGAAACCATGACTTGAAGACATTAAAAAATTAGCAAGAACAGGAGGCAAGATTCAAACCCAGAAGATGATACTACTACCTTATAATATGCAATTAGCATTGAAGTAAATTTAAAAAGAAGAGGTAAAGTGAGGAAAGATAGGTTATACATGCATACCTAAGTATTTTATATTTGTCTCAAAAATTTCTTAGGGTATTTGTTTATCTATCTTTTGTTGTAGACATTTTTTTACAGTCTGTGGTGTTACAGTGTTACTTTCTTGCATAAAGCATCATCTTTGATCTCCAGTTTCATTTCTTTCTTTTTTTTAATTAATTTTACTAGGGTGACATCAAAAAATCAGGGTACATATGTTCAAAGAAAACATGTCCAGGTTATCTTGTCAATCAATTATGTTGTATACCCATCACCCAAAGTCAGATTATCCTCAATCACTTTTTATCTAGTTTTCTTCGTGCCCCTCCCCCTCCCCCTTTTCCTTTCCCTCCCCCACCAACCACCACACTCTTATCAATGACTCTTAGTCTCGTTTTTATGTCCCACCTACGTATGGAATAATACAGTTCTTGGTTTTTTCTAATTTACTGATTTCACTTCATATAATGTTATCAAGATCCCACCATTTTGTTGTAAATGATCTGATGTCATCATTTCTTATGGCTGAGTAGTATTCCATAGTGTATATGTGCCACATCTTCTTTATCCAGTCTTCTATTGAAGGGCTTTTTGTTGTTTCCGTATCTTGGCCACTGTGAACAATGCAGCAATGAACATGGGGCTGCATGTGTCTTTACGTATCAATGTTTCTGAGTTTTGGGGGTATATACCCAGTAGAGGGATTGCTGGGTCATAAGGTAGTTCTATTTTCAGTTTTTTGAGGAACCACCATACTTTCTTCCATAATGGTTGTACTACTTTACATTCCCACCAACAGTGAAAGAGGGTTCCTTTTTCTCCACAGCCTCTCTAACATTTGCTATTACCTGTCTTGTTAATAATAGCTAATCTAACAGGTGTGAGGTGATATCTCATTGCAGTTTTGATTTGCATTTCTCTAATAACTAATGAAGATGAACATCTTTTCATATATCTGTTGGCCATTTGTATTTCTTCCTGGGAGAAGTGTCTGTTCATGTCCTCTTCCCATTTTTTTTATTGGATTGTTTGTTTGTTTGTTTGTTGAGTTTTATGAGTTCTTTGTATATTTTGGATATTAGGCCCTTATCTGAGCTGTTGTTTGAAAATATCATTTCCCATTTAGTTGGCTGTCTGTTTATTTTGTTATCAGTTTCTCTTGCTGAGCAAAAACTTCTTAGTCTGATGTAGTCCCATTCATTTATTTTTGCCTTCACTTCCCTTGCCTTTGGAGTCAAATTCGTAAAATGCTCTTTAAAACCAAGGTCCATGAGCTTAGAACCTATATCTATTTCTATGTACTTTATTGTTTCAGGTCTTATATTTAGGTCTTTGATTCATTTTGAATTAATTTTAGTACAGGGGACAAACTGTAGTCGAGTTTCATTCTTTTGCATGTGGCTTTCCAGTTTTCCCAGCACCATTTATTGAAGAGGCTTTCTTTTCTCCATTGTGTGTTGTTGGTCCCTTTATCAAAAATTATTTGATCATATATATGTGGTTTTATTTCTAGACTTTCTATTCTGTTCCATTGGTTTGAGTGTCTATTTTTCTGCCAATACCATGCTATTTTGATTGTCGTGGCCCTATAATATAGTTTGAAATCAGGTATTGTAATGCCACCAGATTCGTTCTTTTTCTTTAGGATTGCTTTGGCTATTTGGGGTTTTTTATAGTTCCATATAAATCTGATGATTTTTTGTTCCATTTCTTTAAAAAATGTCATTGGAATTTTGATGGGAATTACATTAAATTTGTATATTGCTTTGGGTAATATGGCCATCTTGATTATATTTATTCTTCCTATCCAAGAACAAAGAATATTCTTCCATCTCATTGTGTCTTTTTCGATTTCCCTTAACAATGGTTTGTAGTTTTCATTATATAAGTCCTTTATATTCTTTGTTATGTCTATTACTAGATATTTTTTTGTTGTTGTTGCAATCGTGAAGGGGATTACTTTTTTGAATTTGTTCTCAAATGTTTCATTGTTGGCATATAAAAAGGCTATGGACTTGTTTTTTTTAAGGTTTTATTTATTCATTTTAGAGAAGAGGGGAGAGGGAGAGGAGCAGGAAGCATCAACTCCCATATGTGCCTTGACTGGGCAAGTCCAGGGTTTCAAACTGGCGACCTCAGTGTTCCAGGTCGACGCTTTATCCACTGCGCCACCACAGGTCAGGCCAAGGCTATGAACTTTTGTATGTTAATTTTTGTATCCTGCGACCTTACTGTATTGGCTTATTGTTTCTAGTAGTCTTTTTGTAGATTCTTTGGGGTTTTCAATGTATAGGATCATATCATCTGCAAAAAGTGACACCTTTACTTCTTTTCCAATATGAATGCCTTTTATTTCTTTGTCTTGTCTGATTGCTCTGGCTAGAATCTCTAGCATCACATTAAATAAGAGTGGAGAGAGTGGACAACCCTGTCTTGTTCCTGATTTAAGGGAGAAAACCTTCAGTTTTGTGCCATTTAATATGATCTTAGCTGATGGTTTATCATATTTGTCCTTTATCATGTTGAGATATTTTCCTTCTATATCCATTTTGTTGAGTGTCTTAAACATAAAATTGTGTTGTATTTATCGAATGCTTTTTCTGCATCTATTGATAAGATCATGTGGTTTTTGTTTTTTGTTTTGTTGATATGGTGTATTACATTAACCATTTTACGTATGTTGAACCACCCTTGAGATTCTGGGATGAATCCCACTTGATCATGATGTATTATTTTTTTAATATGTTGTTGTATTCAATTTGCTAGTATTTTGTTTAGTATTTTAGCATCTGTATTCATTAGAGATATTGGTCTGTAGTTTTCTATTTTAGTATTTTAGTGCTGTCCTTGCCCGGTTTTGGTATGAGGGTTATGTTGGTCTCATAAAATGTGTTTGGAAGTATTGCTTCTTCTTCAATTTTTTGGAAGACTTTAAGTAGAACAGGAACCAAGTCTTCTTTGAATGTTTGATAGAATTTGCTAGTATAACCGTCTGGGCCTGGACTTTTATTTTTGGGGAGGTTTTTAATAGTTTTTTCTATTTCTTCCCTACTAATAGGTCTGTTTAGGCTTTCTGCTTCTTCTTGACTCATTCTAGGAAGGTTGTATTTTTCTAGGAATTTATCCATTTCTTCTAGGTTGTTGAATTTAGTGGCATAAAGTTTTTCATAGTATTCTACAATAATTCTTTGTATATCTACGGTGTCCGTGGTGATTTCTCCTCTTTCATTTTGGATTTAGTTTATATGAGTTCTTTCTCTTTTTCCCTTGGTAAGTCTTGCCAAGGGTTTGTCAATTTTGTTGATCTTTTCAAAGAACCAGCTCCTTGTTCTATTAATTTTTTCTATAGTTTTTCTGTTCTCTATTTCATTTATTTCTGCTCTGATTTTTATTATCTCCTTTCTTCAGCTGGTTTTGGGTTGTCTTTGTTCTATTTTTTCCAGTTCCTTAAGGTGTGAAGTTAAGTGGTTCACTTGGGATCTCTCTTGTTTGTTCATATAGGCCTGAAGTGATATGAACTCCCTCTTATCACTGCTTTTGCTGCATCTCATAGATTCTGATATGTTGTATTGTCATTTTCATTTGTCTGTATATATTTTTTGATCTCTGCACTTATTTCTTCTTCGACCCATTCATTTTTTTTTTTTTAGCTTTTTTTTCTGAAGCTGGAAATGGGGAGAGACAGTCAGACAGACTCCCGCATGCACCCGACCGGGATCCAACTGGCATGCCCACCAGGGGTGATGCTCTGCCCCCCCGGGGTGTCGCTCTGCCGCCATTAGAGCCACTCTAGCGCCTGGGGCAGAGGTCAAGGAGCCATCCCCAGCACCCGGGCCATCTTTGCTCCAATGGAGCCTCGGCTGCAGAAGGGGAAGAGAGAGACAGAGAGGAAGGAGGGGGGGTGGAGAAGCAAATGGGTGCTTCTTCTATGTGCCCTGGCCGGAAATTGAACCCGGGTCCCCCGCATGCCAGGCCGATGCTCTACCGCTGAGCCAACCAGCCAGGGCCGACCCATTCATTTTTAAAAAGTATATTGTTTAGTTTCCACATTTTTGTGGGGGGTTTTTTCCCTCTTTTTTGCAGTTGAATTCTAGTTTCAAGGCTTTGTGATCAGAAAATATGCTTTGTACAACTTCGATTTTTCTGAATTTGCTGATGTTCTTTTTGTGGCTCAACATATGGTCAATTCTTGAGAATGATCCATGTACACTGGAGAAAAATGTATACTCTGTCACCTTGGGATGAAATGTCCTATAGATGTCTATCGTATCCAGGTGCTCTAGTGTTTTGTTTAAGGCCAATATATATTTATTGATTCTCTGTTTGGATGACCAATCCAGAGCCATCAGCGGTGTATTGAAGTCTCCAAGTATGATTGTATTTTTGTCAGCTTTTGTTTTAAGGTCAATAAGTAGCTGTCTTATATATCTTGGTGTTCCTTGGTTTGGTGCATATATATTAAGAATTGTTATGTCTTCTTGATTCAGCGTCCCCTTAGTCATCATGAAATGACCATTTTTGTCTCTGAGTACTTCTGCTGTCTTGTAGTAAGCATTATCAGGTATGAGTATTGCTACACCTGCTTTTTTGGGGATGTTATTTGCTTGGAGTATTGTTTTCCAGCCTTTCACTTTGAATTTGTTTTAATCCTTGTTGCTTAGATGAGTTTCTTGTAGGCAGCATACAGTTGGATTTTCTTTTTTAACCCATTCTGCTATTCTGTGCCTTTTTATTGGTGAGTTTAATCCGTTTACATTTAATGTAATTATTGACACTTGTGAGTTCCCTATTGCCATTTTATACATTGCTTTCTGTTAGTTTTGTGTCTTGTTCGATTCCTCTCTTTCATTTTTCTATCTTTTGTTTTTGTTTGGTTGTATTCCATACATCTTTCCTCTGTTGCTATTTTTTTAAATCATGTGCTTCTGTGGTGGTTTTTTCAATGGTGGTTACCATTAAGTAATGAAAAGGGTATCTACCCTGTTCGTTGTAGTGCACTATCTTGTGAGTACTTTTGCACTCCATCGTCCTTTGTTACTGTTAATCTCTGTCTTCTCCCCCATTTTTTTTTTGTTGTTGTCACAGTTTAAATTTGGTTTTATTGTGTTCTTCTTGGAGCTTTTACTTGTGGCTTTGTTTTGTTTTGTTCTTTGTATCTGGTTGGAAAACCCCCATTAGTAATTCCTGGAGTGGGGATTTTCTGATGATAAATTTCCTCATCTCTTCTGTATCTGTGAATGTTTTTATTTCTCCTTCATATTTGAAGGATAGCTTTGCTGGGTATAATATTCATGGCAGAAAGTTCCTCTCTTTCAGGACTTTAAATATTGGGGTCCACTCTCTTCTAGCTTGTACAGTTTCTGTTGAGAAATCTGATGATAATCTAATGGGCCTTCCTTTATATGTTGTATTCTTCTTTTCCCTGGCTGCATAAAGAAATTTTTCTTTGTCGTTGGTTTGTGCCAATTTCATTATGATGTGCCTTGGAGTAGGTTTGTTGGGGTTAAGAAAACTTGGAGCTCTGTTTGCTTCTTGAATTTGAGGCTTTAGTTCTTTCCACAGGCTTGGGAAGTTTTCATCTATTATTTGTTTGAATATATTCTCCATTTCATTTTCTCTCTCTTCTCCTTCTGATATACCTATTATTCTTATGTTATTCTTTTTGATGGAGTCAGAAAATCCCTGTAGGGATTTCTCATTTTTTTTAATTTTTGAGTCTCTTTCTTCTTCTCTCTGTTGTGCCTCAAGTTGCTTGTCTTCTATTTCACTAATCCTCTCTTCTATCTGGCCTGTTCTATTAGCTAAGCTTGTTACCTCATTTTTCAGCTTATGAATTGAGTTTTTCATCTGTGTTTGATTTGTTTTTATAGTTTCAATTTCCTTGGTAATATATTCTTTGTGTTCATTGAGTTGTTTTCTGAGCTCCCTAAATTGCCTTTCTGTGTTTTCTTGTATATCTCTGAGTATTTTTAGGATTTTTATTTTAAATTCTCTGTCATTTAGCTCCAAGGTTTCCAATATATTAAATTTTTTTTCATAGATTTTTTCTCATCTATCTGTGCTACCTCTCTGTCTTTTGTATCCATGATATTCAATTTCTTTTTCCTTACTGGCATCTGAGGGTGGTTTTCTTGATAGTATTAATGAGAATTAATAAAAAATAAAAAGTTAAAAAAATAAAAATAAAAATGAATAAATTTTAAAAAATTATTATTCCCCCCCTTTTTTTTCTCTCTTCTCTTCTCCCCTCCTTCTTGAGAAAATCTTGTGGTAAACAGTGAATTATATTGTGCTAAATAAAACAAAAACTACCTATAATGGAGGGCCTGAGTTGGGGAGAAGTGATAAAGGGGCAAAAAAGGGGGTATGGACCCACAAAATGCAAAAAAGGAAAACATTTGGGTCAAGAATAAAATGATTTGATTTTAGGTGATGGTTGACTAAGAGATATGATGAGAGGAATAAGAGGGGAACAGGAAAAAGGGGAAAAAAATTTAAAAATTACTATTGTATTTAGTGGAGCAAGAACTAGATAAAACGGAGAGCCAGGGTTGGGAGCGTTGCTAGTGAGTTAAAAAAGCAAAGTAAAAAAACCTAAAGCGCTACAAAGAAAAATTTGAGTCCCAGATAAAGTAATTTGTTTATGATTGAGGATTGAATGAGAGGAAAAGTAAAGGAGAAAAGAAGAAACTAATATAGAGGGAGAAAAAAAAGAAAGAGGAAAACACAAAAAGAAGAAAAAAGAATAAAAGGAGAGAGAGAGAGAGAGTTAAGGGTTTTGGAGTGCAACCCTCATAGAGAGAAAGAAAGAAAAGATAATGGGAGATGTAACACTTATGGGTAGTGTAGTTCAAGGAGAGGAGAGAGTAAGACCAGCAGAGAATTAAATGACCAAATTGGAAGAGGAAGAAAATAATCAAGACAAGAAGATAAGAGAAACAAACAAACAAATATAATAAAATGGGATAGGTTATAAAGTCTGTGGATTATTCTTAATTTTGAGAGGTTATCTTCTTGCTTTTTTTTTCTCTCCCTCTTCCTGTTCGATGACTCTGTATCCTGGGTTCTGACCCTGTGGCACACTTAGCTAGAGGTTTGCAGTTGATAAGTCTCTATGGTGATGTCATATATTGGGCTTCAGTCTCGTTGGCAGTTGAGGCTCATTAGCATTTATAGGCTCCACCAATGAGAGAGTCCGTATTCCCAGAGCCTCTCTCCTAGTCTTTCCTTCCTGAATTACTAGCCTGATGATCCAGCTATTGGGTTGCTGCTGCCTCTGCCTGGAGAATAAGAGGCTCAAAGAGCTGGAAAATCCCCACTCTATTCCCATTCAGTGCAGGGCTCTGGGTAAGGCTCAATCAGTCAGAGCTGCTAGCATAATCAGGCAGGGCTTTGGCCCACACAAAGACCTCTGTCTCTGCCCCTCTGTCCAGGAACATGGACACCCACTCCGGGGGGAATTTCTCACCCACTATCTGCGCTCGCCGACCAGGATATCTGGCTGGCAGCCTCTCACTTCTGGTGAAGTGCCCCACCTGCACAAAAAAATTCCAGCATAGGAAATTTTGCTCCCACTCACTCCCATGTGCTGCTTTTTGGGGTGCAGGGGCAACCTCAGGACTCTGGTTTCGGCCCACAGAAAGGCCTCTGACTCTGCCCCTCTGTTTGGGAACACCTGGGGCTCTAGGAGGAATCTCTCGCCCACTCTCCGGCTCGCAGACCAGGATATCAGGCTGGCCGTCTCTTACTCCGAGTAAGGTGCCCCACCTGCACAGAAAAGTTTGAACGTAGGGAATTTTGCTCCCACTCACTCCCCACACACTGCTTTTTGGGGTGCAGGGGCAATCCCAAGACTTTGATTTTGACCACAGAAAGGCCTCTGACCCTGCTTCTCTGTCCGGTAACACGGGTACCCACTTCCGGGGCTCTAGGAGGAATCTCTCGCCCACTATCTGTGTGCGCTGACCAGGAGATGGGGGTGGATGACTGTCCCAAGTACCTTTCTTTGTCTGGGTTTGGCGCGGGCGTTAGCTTGTGTTGACTGGGTTGCCACAAGCACAGTTTTTCCTCTGCTTGGATCTCCATGCCACAGCCTGGTTCAGATGTTTGTGCTGCAGTCTGGTTCTATTCACACCCTATGCCCGCCTTAGTTCTGATACTCTCAGTTCCCAGTGAAAGCAGCCCTTATTTAGGTTAGTGAGGAAGGTGGAGTGTTTCTTCTTCCTTATTTCCTTTGGGGTTGATTATATATTTAGTCAATTTTTCACTCAATCATACCTTTGCATTTAGTGTGGAACTGCTGGAGGCTCCAAGGATAGATTTTTCTGTCTCTGTTTGAAAATCTTGTTGAATTTTGGGGGAGATTTATTGGTATCGCTCCTTAAGGCGCCACTTCTCTCAGTTTCATTTCTTTCAAATGGAATTAAAAGATAGGTTAGGCTGTGAAGAAACAAGAAAACTAACTTTTCTGTATATTTATGAGTATTTTTTAATATTTTAACAATGTTTTATTATGTTACATACACACTTCTTTACACACAGATGCTATTCAAAATTTAGTTTAGTTTCTGTGGAAATAATTCTTTTCACACTCATATCCCTTTGGTTTTCATATTATTTAATAAATTATGTAATTTCAATAACAAACATGCTTGGCACAAACAGATTTGGGAATAAAATTAGCTTGGTAAACATAAAACTCAATTGATGGGGGCAGGAATGCATGGATGTACTAGAATAGTCTTCTGCTGCCTATATTCTTCTGTGATGGACATTGTCCAGCAGATTTTTACTAAAGGAATAAACAGCATATTTACTCTCGTGATATGAGCATTGATTAATTGAGCATCCATGGTACATATTATTGATGCCAAGTAATGAAATCACTAGCATAATTCATTTAACAGATGATATAATCAAGAACTTGAGAGTCAGAGTATCTTCATTAGTAAGAAAAGAAACAGATTTGATTTTACTTTTCAGTGTCCCTTCCCACACTAAAGGGTTTCTTTTGTCACTACTTGCTAAAGTTACTGAAATGATCAAATTTCCTCTTTTCTCTAATCATTTTGTTTCCAAACAAAAGGCAAAGAAGAAATTCTCTCACCTAAGATCAACATTTTTATTACCTGAAAAATTAGAGGTGTTTTAACCCTGAGGTTTTCAGTTAAAAACAGACTAATTCCTTTTTTCTTTTTTTTTTTTTGAGATATCAATGTCAATTATATAAAATTAGTATTTCTCTCTTCCAGAACATAGACTCTCAGGATCAAATTTTTCATGTATATGTGTGTGTGTGTGAGAGTGTATAAAGCCATTGAATTCACAAGGACTCACATTTGATCAATGATCAGGGACTAGAAAATAGCCTAAGAAAAAAAAAAAAACTAAATACTAGAAAGACTGAATAAATAAACAAGAAACCAACCTTGCAGCTGACTTTTCCATGTATTTTGCCAAGATGCCTAAGGTCATTGGTAAATATTCACTTTCTTGTGCAACATTATCAAAAATATCTACCACAAAAAAATCAGAAACTTTAATATTTACTTTGCAGAAAGTACAAGGCCTGTGCAATGTGTGCTCACATATATTTATAAAAGTGGGTCAAAATAAAATGTAATAAAAGTTTTAAAAAGGAACTGGGGAATTAGAACCAGATTCCATATTCTCTTATGTATTTTCTTTCTGCTAGAAAAATATCTACAAAAAATGGATTTGACAGAAATTAATGTGTATGCTTATTAACTCCACCTTCAACTTGGGCCCCAGTATTCTGGTAATAATGACCTACTTTTAAGCCCTAAATCTCACGATTATTTTCCTGAGAGAGAAATGGTGGATGTGTAAAGTCACCTGTCAGGGACCACTGCTGCTCCATTCCTGTAGGAAATCCTCACCCCACCTGGCAAGGCTCAGACTGGCATTCTCTATAGAGTAAAGTCTATAATGGTTTGTAAAGCCAGTAAGCAGGGCTACCACTATCAAAGCAGCCTGGCCCATGCAGGTTCCCATTGGATTCAGACAGTCGGCAAAGAAACAATGGAGCCAAAAACAGATGGGCAATCATCTTTAATCCTAGCTTGCACCCGGCGGGCAAGTAAAAACACACACTGGGCTCCAAAACCCACTCATTCAGTGCTCACAAAGCTACTGACTTATCCGAGTTTCCTAGAATCAAAGGTTTCTAGCTCACCAGACTTACTCACCTCTGTTTCCCATCTCCTTCCTTCTCCCTGCACAAACTCTGCACAAACTGGCTTCTCACTCAACACTCTGCCATCTTGGCTGCTTCTCCTGGCCTACTCCACATGGCCTCTCTCTGCTCTCTCTTCTCTCTGTTCTAATGTTAATCTCAGGAACCAAGAGAGCAAGCTCCCATTCTGCCCCTATTTATTTATTTGTTTGTTTGTATTTTTCCAAAGCTAGAAACGGGGAGGGACAGTCAGACAGACTCCCGCATGTGCCCGACCAGGCCCACCAGGGGGTGATGCTCGGCCCCTCGGGGCCGTCGCTCTGCCGCGACCAGAGCCACTCCAGCGCCTGGGGCAGAGGCCAAGGAGCCATCCCCAGCGCCCGGGCCATCTTTGCTCCAATGGAGCCTCGGCTGCGGGAGGGAAAAAGAGAAACAGAGAGGAAGGAGTGGAGGAAGGGTGGAGAAGCAGATGGGCGCTTATCCTGTGTGCCCTGTCCGGGAATCAAACCAGGACTTCTGCACGCCAGGCCGACGCTCTACCACTGAGCCAATCGGTCAGGGCCTCTGCCCCTATTTTATAGTGTAGAAATCCAAAGCTTTAATCCAATATACAAAATAGGGAAGTTTCCAATACAAAGTCACTTATCTGAGTCATAATGGGATTGTACCACCCCACATCAAAAAGGGTGGGAAAGGTTTAATCCCAAAACCAAGCCCCAGGCTACAAGGATTCTGCCTGCCCATAGCCTGCCCCCAACACACATTAATATCACCTGGGCAACAGCTTTTACGTGGGCAGCGCCATCTTTAACAAAGTGAGCATAATATATTTTATCTGCCCAACATGATTCTAACTTTTAAATATTTATTCCGATGCTTCTGTGATACTGTAGTCTACTGGCTCATTTAAAACCTCTCTAATTTTTTACTGTTTCTTCACAAGTCTTTTCCTTTGTTTTATCTTAAACATTGGAATTCCTCAGGGTTCCAGATTTGGCCTATGGTTCCTCCTAGTTGCCTACTATTTCTTTTGTTTGTTTGTTTTTGTTACAGAGAGAGGGACAGATAGGGACAGACAGATAGGAAAGGAGAGAGGTGAGAAGCATCAATTCTTTATTGCGGCACCTCAGTTGTTCATTAATTGCTTTCCCATATGTGCCCCGACCAGGGGGTGGGGGGGTGACAGCAGACCAAGTGACCCCTGCTCAATCAAGCCAGTGACCTTGAGGCCTCAAACCTGGGTCCTCCATGTCCCAGTCCGACATTCCATCCTCTGTGCCACCGCCTGGTCAGGCCCTCGTCACCTACTCTTTGACATGATTTCATTCTGAGTAGTATGATCTCCCTGATGAATCCAGCACGGTCCTCTCACCAAGAAATGAGAGTCAGGTCAAATCCCCACTGAACCGCTCTATCCAGTGGTGCTTGGATGCTTCAGATACATCTTAACCTGTTTCCCCGAAAATAAGACATCCCCCAAAAATAAGACCTAGTGCAATTTTTTTCAAGCTTAGAAATATAAGCCTTGCCTGAAAATAAGACTTGGCACATCTTTAGAAGCAAAAATTAATATAAGACACTGTCTTATTTTGGGGGAAACATAGTATCAAAAACTGAACATCTGTTCCCTTTTCCTTAAAAATCTTCTCTGGTGTGTGTGTGTGTGTGTGTGTGTGTGTGTGTGTGTGTGTTTGTTTCTCATCTAGAATAGCCAATTACCCAATCCAGAAACTTCTGATGAAACCCTCAGCAATAAATTTTCAGTTGGACTTTTATCATTGAATTTGGATTGTTACTATGTATATAATTAGAGTCTTAAGATGATACTAGTCTTATTTAAATTAATAAATTATTGCAGTTCACTAATTAATTTACTAATAGTTTTTCTTAAGCACTACCCAGCTACCACTGTCTGTGGCCCTATCATCCTTTGGTTTTTTTCTCCCAACTGATATTCTTTGTAGACTCATGGTCATAATCATGCTTTAAGAATTCCTATTTTGGGTAAACTTGTCAATATACAGCTATAGAAAGGCAGCCAGCATCTCAGATCACAGGTGCTTTATTTAAGAACACAGAAAACAAACTACTGAGAACCTTATATAGTCTTTTTTCACATGTATATTCATCGTTTGTATTCTCCACAATTAAGAAATAGAAAGGGGAGAACAAAAATACTTCTCTGGGGAAAAGTTTCAAAAATAAAAAGGTAGCGAGGGTATCAGGTAAGAAAAGGAGGTGAAAAAATACTGATATATATCCCACTTCAACCAATTAAATCTAATCACAGCTGACAACTAACTATTGTGCTGGAAGTTTATCAAGTCAGCTTAAAGACTTCATTCTTGATTAAATCAAGTGCAAGCTGCACTAAAGGCACTGGTGATAAAGCAAGCCCCCTTACACTGTCAAAATAAAACAAAGATCCTCTTTCACAAATCAATGTATTTCTATTTAGCCAGAGCTTGCCACTCTGAAAATACATCAGTAATCATTCTTCTCTCTTTCTTGATCTTTTGCTATTTTCTCCAGGGCCTGCAGTCAACTGCGGAGGTGGAACAATGAAGTCTTTCATGTGAAAGGAAAAAAATGAAAGAAAATTCCCTGGGTGCAGTGCTTTCTCTCCTTTTCTATATCCCTGTGAACATACTAAAAGAAACAAAAAGGAAGGATCAACCCCTTTTCCAGTGGTCAAAAAGTTTTAGAAATAAAAGAATAAATCCTTGAGAATGACTTTGTGTCTGTCTGTCTTCCAATTGACTGTCACTGATAGTATGTGTTAAACCTTTTCAATGTCAGGGTCCAAGTCCAGAGGAGGCAACTAAAGCACAAACTTGGGGTTCTCTCTGGAAAAGCAATGAATGACATATGATTAAAATGACTGAGAACTCTTGACATTATCGAGAATTCTATAAGAAAAATGTTGGTACCATTAAGCACTTTGAATACATAGACAGACAAGTGTAGATGAATCTTCTCAACTTGATTTCACTTACTGTTTACAAATAACTTCATAGATGAGCAGTGAGATCTTAGAACTGACATTTAAGTTTGGGTCAGGAGAGAAGCCAAGTAAAATACAGGGATTCCCCGTTCTTCAGTCAAGAGCACAAGCAAAACCAGACTACTTAGAAGGAAACTGATGTGTGCAAAAGAATTACACAGTGTAATCTGTGTTCCAAATCCATAAACTGTTCAAGAAGCAAAGAACTAAGAAGTCCTTGTCCCTGTCATTTTTTAAACGTGCATTGCTCTCTCTAAATCTTTCTGTCCAATAGTATCGCTTTAACATAGCATTTAAAATGTTCAAGTAGTATTTCTTTATATTGGTATATACTTTACAAACTAAAGAGGTCTAACAGGATTTACTCATCATTAGCTCATTTTATCCTCACTTCAACACAAGTAAGTATTATCCCCATTATTATTATTATTATTATTATTTGCATTTTTCCGATGCTGGAAACAGGGAGAGACAGTCAGACAGACTCCCGCATGCGCCCGACCAGGATCCACCCGGCACACCCACCATGGGGCGACGCTCTGCCCACCAGGGGGCGATGCTCTGCCCATCCTGGGTGTCGCCATGTTGCGACCAGAGCCACTCTAGTGCCTGAGGCAGAGGCCACAGAGCCATCCCCAGCGCCCGGGCCATCCCTGCTCCAATGGAGCCTTGGCTGCAGGAGGGGAAGAGAGAGACAGAGAGGAAGGCGCGGCAGAGGGGTAGAGAAGCAAATGGGCGCTTCTCCTGTGTGCCCTGGCCGGGAATCGAACCCGGGTCCTCCGCACGCTAGGCTGACGCTCTACCGCTGAGCCAACCGGCCAGGGCCTTATCCCCATTATTAATTAGCCAGGATGAATGATATCAACTCAATGTTGTAAACAGGTAGAGCACTGGGGAAGCTGAGATCAAGCAAAAGTCTTAAACTTTAGATGTAGTAGAGTCACACCTAAAACCTAGTACTTTGGTCAGCATTGTGTTACCACTTGAATAAATTATATATAAACCAGGTAAAAGCTACATTTTATAAGAGGCAAGTAGGCAGTTCCAATTCCAATTTAACTCATCAAACACCAAAGCAAAAGCATTTGTCTAAACATGGTGAACCACATAATCAATATTCAGCCAAATTTGTTTGGAATGAAGTACTAATGCTGCAGGAACAAATGCCCATTGACAAATTTAATTATTAACATCTTCATCTATTTTAACTGAGGGTCATATTGGGAATGCAAGGACTCCTGCCGAACCACACATTCCCAACACTTCAAGTGAAAACATCTTAATACCAGTTTTAATATTGCTAATTTATAAGCCATAATAAATTTGTTGGACTGCTCTTCCCTGGAGGTTTATTTAGATGTGAAAATAAAGGGATCAGTAATAAAGATTCTCTTTGTTCTGAATTTAGTTGAGAACGCAGAAAGACAATTGAGGCATGATATGTAATATTTTTGGTATATAATCACATTCAAAGCACAAGGCAATAGAGATTTTCTAGGCTCTGTATGTTTTAAATATAACTAATATTGATTGAGCAGTTAGAATCTAGAATGCATTATATCAAGGGAATAAAAAGTTATAAATCTCCATAAAACCACAGTAAAGGGATGGATATATGGATGGATGGATGGATGGATGGATGGATGGATGGATGGATGGATAAATAGATAGATAAATAGATAATAGATGATAGATAGATAGATAGATAGATATAGATGATACATAGATAAATAGATAGATAGATAGATAAATAGATGATAGATAGATAGATAGATAGATAGATAGATGATAGATAGAAAAAATTTTAAAGATATATATCCAAGGATAAGTGGAGATAATACAATAGCATACAATTTAGAAAAGCAGGAAAGCAGACAGATAAGTGTTAACCTAAGGTTCTGGTCAACCCAAGCAGGCCAAATCTAACCACCAATTAGGCTGATTTACTTCAAAATCATCAAGGCTCAGAAACTGACAGCATCAGACATCTTTAGAAATGGGGATTAAGGTGGCCCTGGCTGGATAGCTTGGTTGGTTAAAGCAGGACCTAAAGCGCTGAGGTTGCCGGTTTGATCCCTTGGTCAGGGCACATACAGGAACAGCTTGACATTCCTATCTCTCCCTCTCCCCCTTCCTCTCTCTAAAAATCAATAAAATAAACATTTTAAAAACAGCAATGGGGTTCAGGTGAAGTAGGAGCCAAAATAAAAAAGATTTGGTTGAAAGATTAAATAAAAAAATAAATTGGATCCCTCCCCCTACGTTCTTATGGCTATCCGGTGACCCTGCATTACTCCCCTTCCCCCACAAGAGCAGAACATCAGTAAGATGAAAACTGAGTTTCTATTCTAGGGAAAGCCATGCACAGTTGAGGCTGTGAGTACTAGTCTGAACATTCATGGATTAAATGAATAACTACTCATCTACTAGATTGCTAGCAGATAGGCCTTATACTTCGAGTTGAAGACTGGAAGATAGTTCTTTAAGGAATTGGCCCAAGTGGGAGGACTTGACATGAATATCAGGAGTTCCTCCAGCAATAACCTAGCCAAATAACCCTCCAGGGAAACTCAGCATTAAACAGACCGACCCACGCCTTCACAGATTCTAGAGATTCCAATCGGGAATCAGACTCCCCCACCCACTCTGAATTATGAGTAGTCAAGCAAAGTAGACCAAAAACTAGAGAAAAACTTCTAATATGGAACACAGAGGTGAGACTAAACAGAATGAAAAGCAGAATGAGAAAACAGGCTAAACAGAGAGAAGAAAACCTCAAAACTAGCACACCCAACAAGAGCCTAAGGAGACATGACTACTAAGATGAGAGACTAAAGCAGAAAAATGACTTTGGGTAAAAACTAAAAAAAAATAATAATAAATCTGTAAAAATATGGACTTTAATTAATAGAATGTACCAATAGTAATTTATTAAATGGGACAAATGTACCATACTAACATAAGATGTTAATAGAAGAAACTAGGTGTGGAGCACATGGGTACTCTTTATACCATCTTTGCAATTGTTTCTGTAACTCTAAAATTATTTTTAAGTTAAAAACCTATTAAAATATTTTTAATTGAAAGATTAGGGCAATAAAATATTTGAAAAAATAGAAAAAATTAAAGATACAAAATATGAGAGAAAAACAGTAATATGAACCAAAGAAGATCTAAATGTAATGTCCAATGTTTAACAAAAGGTATTCCAGAAGGGGGAATGAGAAAATAGAGAAGAACAATTATCAAACTAAAAATAAAAGGTAATTTTCCAGTCCAAAGAGGTTAAAAAGGCCTATTGGGTATGTATGGGGGAAAATAAAATTAAATTTTACTCACTTAATTTTAAAATATTAGAACATTAAGGTTAAAAGATAATATTTCTAATAGTCCCCATGAAGAGACAAATAAATAAAATAAGTCACTTATAATGCAAAGACAAGTAGATTGCTATCAGCTTCACTGACTAGTAGAATACAAATCCTCAAATAAAATTTTTTAATCTTAGAATTTTTAACCAAACCAAACTACTAATCAACAGAAGGGCAACATAGTTTCAGAAATGCAGGGACTCCAAAAAGTCATTTTATATGTACCCTTTCTTAGATATTAACTTTTGGACTTTTTCTGTAAAATGAATTAAACAATCCAAAAGGAGGAAAACAGTGGATTTTGGACTGAATAGATTCAACTCAGAGAAGTAATGAATGAAAATCCAGACGACAGGTTTGCAACCATTCTAGGAAGCAATTAGCCTACGCTGGAAAAGCAGTAACCCAGGGAGGAGGTATTCAAGGAAAGAGAGAAATCCATATATTTAAGTCCAATGAAAGCAAACAATGAAAGATAAAAACAATTAGGAACCCTAGAAAAAACAAAAATCTAAACAAGAAAGTGAATATGTTTGACTAAGGCTATGACCAATATTAATATATCATTACAATGTAAGCACTATTTACTGGCATTTAGCCTTTAGACTCTATCAGCAAAGTACAGAAAACTTAATTACAGCTCCAGAAGAGAAAGCAAATGTTATCAACCTTAACCATATAAAAGTAAAAGTATAGATGACAGAAGTTAGAAAGTAAAAGGGGTGAGAAAGCTGAAAAGCAGGTGTGATTATGTTCCCATCTTACAGTGTAGGGAATCATGCAATGCTACATATAATGGATAGAAAAAAGTGAAATAGTGGCTTATTATTTTGAATTAAAAAGTTATCCAATAGAGATATTAGAAAGAGACACAATTATTTGGGAAGCAGAGATAGGATGATGGCATAAATATGCTAAATCTTTGTGTTAAAGAGGAACACAAATAATCTCTAAAACTGATAAATCTGAAAATAACAGTATAAACATATTGTTAAGAATTAGATCCCTTCTCAGCCTTTTGGCTAAGATCAAGTGAAGAACTGGATATGATAGTCTCTGGAGAATGAGATTGGGGGTAAAGAGAAGAGACAAATGTGCTTTTGTATTCTTTGAAACTTTTAGCTAGCAAGTACATGTATTATTTTATAGAGATAAAATAAAAGTGATCTTTTAATGATTAAGATATCATTCCTGCCCTGGCTGGGTAGCTCAGTTGGAGAGATCATTATCCAGATATGCTAAGGTTGCGGGTTTGATCGATCAGAAAGCCAATAAAAAATAATAATTATTATTTTTTTTAAATGTCATTTCTGCCCTGAGGAGTCTTGCAATCTAGTACAGAAAACTGGTTAAAGGGAAAAAGGAGAAAAAGAAGGAGAGAGGAAAGGAGAGAAAGGGAAAGGTCATTTTTAATGGGAAGATGATAATGGCTATCTGAAATGTCTACCTTCTGCTATGCATTTTGTTGGATTATTACACACACCATCTCCTTTTACCCTCTGCCTTTAAAGTGATTTTCCTCATTTTCCTCTGAACAGTGGAGGCTGAAAAGGTAGGCAATTTATTCAAGCTCACAAAGCTCCTATGTGCCAGAGCCAGGAACCAAACCAGGTCTATCCAAGTCTAAATGCATATACTTTCTTTTATAGAAGACAGTCACCTAAGTGCAAAATATATTTGGATATCAGTAATATTTCTAAGATAGAAGCCATTTCCTGCCAAAGGAGGTTACAGTCAAGGGCAGGAGAGTTATCGCACAGATCTAGGACACAGCAGGACAGGCAGTCACCAGTCCCGTGGAGAGGCCTCCAGGGAAGCCAACGGGTGAGGGCCCTTTTTGATGTCTCTGTCCTATCTAAACATATTTAAAACTCTTCACAGCTGGAAAGATGAATGATTCATCTGAACTCATCCCAGGAGTCCTGAAACCTTTCTCTGTTGCAGTAAGACACAGAAGAACCAAGAATAAAGAAGGCCTCTAGAAAATCCGCACCATAGCCAACCCTCCCATCTTTCTGTTCCACTTTCTTGCCACTGGCCTATGACATTTGGGGCCAGGGTAATTTGGTCATACTATTCCTTGGCAGGCCCCTCCCTCAGAAACTTTGTCAGGCATTCTTGGTGACCGACTTACTCCTTTTCTTGGAGTAAATTAATTATGTTAAATTCTTATCATCTTATTAAACTCTCAATTCCCCTTCCTCTGTCTCTCCTTCCCCTTCTCTTCCCTAATCCTCTCTCTTGTCCCTCCTCTTGCTTTTTCTCCTCTTCCTTCTCTTTCTTTCTCTCTTTCATAACTTACATACGCAATCAACCTCTATACTTACTCATTCTTCCTTTTTCCTAGTCAGAAGAAGTGGGGGCCTTCTCCCAGGCAAAGCTAACCCGCCTACTTTCACTTTGCTTCTGTTTGTTCTGCTTCTCCTGGAATCCGTGCCATCTCCTACCACCTACTCCTTTCTACTCCTCTTTCTCCACGAGCACCTTTCCCTTTCCTGAGCATACAGCTAAGCTTCTTCCATTGAGGAACATCCTGCCCTTCCTCTTAACTCCATCTTTCTTCCACAGATGTTTGTGGGCCACCTGTAATGTGCCCAACCCTGCACTGGAGGCTGGGAAGCCTTTGGGAAGTGAAGCAGGCCTGCCCTCATGGAGCTTACAGTCTGGTGGAGGAGCAGATAAGTCAACAAGAAATATGAAATTAAAAACGTCCACAAAGGCTAGGAAGGAAACAAATAGGGAACAGTGATAAAGAATAAAATGGGGGTCCAGTAAGTTAGAGTAGGCAGGAAGGGGCTCTTATAATTGCATCACTTTTATAACTGGAGTTTAGGCTTTCACCTAGATTCTAATGAATTCTTAAAATAGTTTACTGCTTACAAATTTTTTTGTTTTTTTTCTCACATATTGTTACTCTAGTTGAGTTTCTAAAGCAGAACAAATCTTGTCATTCCCCTACTTAAGCCTTTGGTGGTTTCTCAATACCTACATGCCCAGATACTTGAGCCCGGCATTTTTAAATGCTTAGGTGATTAAGAAGAGACTATGTGATTGCTAAATAAACAGACCAGTGCTGCGAGGAGTGTTTTGTGCTGACTTCAATTTCCAGAAATCTCTTGGGCTTGTTATTTTTGCCAATCTCTGTTTTAATTTGTTTGTTTAAACAGCCGTCCAGTGAAAAAGCTAGAGCAGCAGCATTCTTCTCTAGGATCACTCGGAAGTCCTCAGAGTCAGGTCGGGCTCTGGAATCTGCAAAGTGGAGAAAGAAGTGACCAAGACTCTGGAGAAAGAAAGGGTCCCCAATACCAGAGAAAGCAGCCTTGTAAGAGGAGTAGCAGGAAGGAAATGTTGTGAGCTTCTCGATAAACGTTTAATAAAACTTCCTCTCTTTTGATTTCTTTCCTCCAGCTGTTACAGGGATCAAATTTAGCATTCTTCCTTAAAATGCTATTAGGAAGGCTAGTCAATTAAAACAAAGTAAAAATAAATTTGGTGAATTTCTCATTTGCTGAAATGGGTTTCTGTGAATTGGCCATTGAATGAATTTGCTTCAAGAGTTTCAGGGAATTTGACATTCTACTTATTTTACCAGTTCCACTGGGGGAGTGAGTTATGTGGGTCAAGGTTAATGCCCTGGGCAGAGGAGCTTCTGCTCTGCTTCTTTTGTAGTATTTGAGAGGATATTGCATCACTGGTTGTGGCTAGCAGAGGGTAGGGCCTAAATTTAGCTCTTCCACGCTGAAAGGGAACTTAGTTGAGGGACTGATTAGGAGCTTGTTAGAAGTTTTCTTCACAAAACAGATGACGTTATATGCCAGTGGTGGGTCAGAACTGGCTCATCAGCTCAGAGAGGTGACTGTCAAATTGTCAGAAATGTTGCAAGTCTTTTTTTTTTTTTTTTTAATGAGAGGAGGGAAGGCAGAGAGACAGACTCCCGTATGCACTCCTATCAGGATCCACCACGCAAGCCCACTAAGGGACGATGATCTGCCCATCTGGGGTCATTGCTCTGTTGCAAAAAAAGCCATTTTTTAGCACCCAAGGTGGAAGCCATGGGGCCATTCTCAGCGCCCAAGGCCAACTCACTCAAGCCAATTGAGCCATGGCTACAAGAGGGGAAGAGCTGTGGGAGAGGAAGAGAGAGTGCAAGTGACAAAAGGGAGAGGAGTGGAGAAGCAGATGGTTGCTTCTCCTGTGTGCCCTGACCAGGAGTCAAACCTGAGACATCCACATGGCAGGCCAATGCTCTACCACTGAGCCAACCAGCCAGGGCTGCAAGTCTTTTGTTAAACACAGCAATTATTAAAAATTAAGTTATTTAAATAAATTCTATTAAAAATAAAAATAATAAAATACTCAAAATTATCACTCCATGGTTATTTTACTACATTTTACTATTATTATCTACGCTCTTGAGATTATCTACATCTTTTGTATCTGTATAATGCATCCCTTCCCAACTGTGCATTTGATAATGTCATATTGGTAACTTGAAATGCCAAAATGGGACTACTTATACCCCAAAAGTCTGCAAAGACTACAGATCAGGACTTCTCCCACCCAGCGCTAACTGCTAATCAGTTTGCAGCACACACTGCCTCTGGTTCATGTAGCCAGTGAACTGTCTTCACAAGAAACCTAGGGAGTCACACTGAGCCTCTGCAGTGTCAATAAGGTAGGGCCAAGCCAGCAAGGACAGGAATGGTCCTTCAGTTACACCAGAGGCAAGCTGTAGCATTGGACACCAGCACACACAACACAATTGGATGACATCAGTCCTTCTCAGTGGCCGCCAGTCCAGGTTGCAGCCCAGACCAGCACTGACACAACAAAAAACAACAAGATCCAAAGGACACCAAGAACCTCCTATCTTTCTGCACCACCATGAGATCACTTAAGTATCACATTTAGATGTCATCTTGAAAGAAATAAATAAGAAAGAAGCAGAAATCTGAAAAATGGAGCACTTTATTCAATAGACATAAATAATCTACCCAAAGAAATAGTTTTATTAATATAATTGAATGAAATTCATCTGATTGGACTAAAACTGCCCTCATCACTCAGGCTCAGCCACATGGGGCACGAATGGTTGAAGGAGGATGCTTCTTTGGTAAGGACAGACTGGTTTATAATAGAGGAAAGGCTCTGTACTTTGTTGTGATCATTACATATTTAAGAACAGTGTGTATAAATTTATACCCCTGCTGCAATGGGGTGTAATATCAATGGTGATATTGAGCTTTTATTTAGTGGTAAGAACCTTCCATATGTAGATGAAGAAATGAAGGCTCAGAAAGTTAATGTAAGTTACAAAAGGTCACACAGCTATCATAGAAATGGAAGGAGACAGGGCTTGAAAGGAAGGTTAATATGGCTATAGAGAACGATCCTTTTTATTTCATTGCCCATCATTAACCCTTCTCAGGCCCTTCTCTATGCAGCACTATAACATGACGAGAACAAGAGAGGACTTCTTCACAGGGCAGCATCTAGAACAGACCGCCTGGAAGCCAAAGAGAGTCGGGAAAGCTATTGCTTGAGAGGCTGACCATGTATACTTTCAGGCCTAGGAGAAGAAATAAAACGTTACTAGAAATTGAGTTCAGAAGCACAAATCATAAAGAAGGTAAGTGGGCACTAGAGTTGGCAGCTAACAGAGCTAAGAGACTGGAGCAATGACTGAGGTGTGGAGCAGAGAGGCTGGACCATGTGGAACCAAATCCAGGAACATTGACTAAGTGTGCCTTTTATGCAGTGCCCACCTCATCTGGCCAGAGTAGCAATAGCTTCATAAAGGAGCTAATCCAGGCATGAAACTAGCTTTCTTCCAACGTGTGATTATTACTCATGCATTCCCTCCCACTGTCCTGGATGCCCCAAGACTGCTCTCTCCATCTTACTCTTGTTGTGAAAAATATTTTTTATTAATTTCTCAAAATAATGCATGCATATAATTTTAGAAATTTATATAATACAGAAAGGCTTATAAGAAAAAGCAGCAGTCATCTGTTTCACACCACCCCCTTTCCAATTCCAATTTTCCCTACTTAGTACTTCTGTAAATTTCCAAATGTCCCATGCATTCCCAATAGCTCTCACCAAATAGCACAAGCTGGAACCTGTCCCAGTATTTCTCCCCTGGCTTTATTATCTCAGAAAGAATGGGAGGAGCCAAGCCTAAAGGTCCCAACATACAAAGCCTTGGTGAATATGAAGAGACTGAGATCCAGAGTAAACATAGGAGGGAATGGAGGGTATCTATCCAGCCCCTTTCTGTGTCACTGATTTCCATGGGTGGATAGATGGTTTCTCCCCATTGTCTGATGCGTATTGTATACTTTGCAAGCTCAAGGGAATGAGTCAGCACTTCCCTCCTCCCTTATTTTCCATCCACTTTTACTGCAGCTCTCTACAACTTTGTTGACTTCTTTTAAGGCTAAGAAGAATAACAAACACTAGTTACATTCAAAGGCATGTTTGTTCCATCTAAGTAGCAGAAGTTTGGTCTGGGGTCTGGTCCTGCGATGACTTAGAAATTCCTTTGCCTACTGTCCTGAAGGACATCATGTGTGTATTCATTCATTCGACAACTCTCTGCTCAGCATCCACTCTGTGCCAGGCACATGCTCAGCACACTGGACACAGTTTAATGTGCAGTCTGTGCTCTCGCTAATGGCTTAGCAGGAAAGTCGATGAAAATGCCACTCCAAGGCAGTGTGCTCAGAGCTCTCATAAAAACAAGGTCTATGCCTGACCAGGTGGTGGCACAGTGGATAGAGCGTCGGACTGGGATGCGGAAGGACCCAGGTTCGAGACCCCGAGGTTGCCAGCTTGAGTGCGGGCTCATCTGGCTTGAGCAAAGAGCTCACCACCTTGGACCCAAGGTCGCTGGCTCCAGCAGGGGGTTACTCAGTCTGCTGAAGGCCCGCAGTCAAGGCACATGTGAGAAAGCAACCAATGAACAACTAAGAAGTCGCAACGCACAACGAGAAACTGATGATTGATGCTTCTCATCTCTCTCTGTTCCTGTCTGTCTGTCCCTGTCTATCTCTACCTCTGTAAAAAAAAAAAAAAAAAAAAAAAACCAAGGTCTATGGGAGCACCAGGAAGGGCACTGCCCTCTGAGTGGTCAGGAACAGCCTTCCAAAGCAGGGCCAAGGAGGTAAGTTTTAAAAGCCAAATCTGAGTGAGAGGGTCCTTGGAGAGTGAGCATGGCGGAGGCAGCCTTCTTGTGCTCAAGGCTCCCTAACTGCTGATGAGTATTCACAGTACCTGGGAAATATCTGTTGATTTACTGGATTAGCATCATAAATACTGATTTTTTAAACAATGGCAGCTTCATCCCATCAACGTTTGGTTGTTATATGTCAGTTTCCTAGTTTGAGAATGATCTTTGCATCCAGATCTCTACAGAGCCCAATAAGCAGCACGACTCCAGCAGCCAGCCCTCTCCTCCTGGCTCTTTGGGTCTGCTTTAGTTCCTGGTGCAGTTTAGCTGCTCCTGCAGGCCCAGTTCCAGGATTTGACGCTCAGGTGCTTCCTTCCTCTCAGAAGGGCCTCAGCACTCCAAGGCTCTGCAAGAGGAAACCAAGGGCTTCACAAAGCAACATTCCCACTGTTCCAAAGAATTATATGAAGGACAGAGGAAACAGGACTGTGGGACACATGGAAGTCCCCCAGAACTCCAGCCAGTCTCCCCTGAAATTCCATTTTTGTATTTCACCTCTTTGTCTAAACATTTTGGGAGTTATTAAGCTGAGAATCATCTCAGAAAAATAGTATTTAAAGTAAGTAACTTTCCATTTTTTTAACATTTTGATGGAAAACGAACATAATAACACTGAACAATAAAGAAATGAAAATCACTGATGAGAGGAACAATCCAGACCTGAAAAGCTGAGAGATCGAAATATCACAAGTCTATCCAGGATTCGAATAGCCTTAAAAGAGAGAGAAGAGAAGTGGCATAGAACAGAGGAGAAGGAAGGAGGAGATAATAAAGACAACAGCAGCCTGACCAGGCGGAGGCGCAGTGGACAGAGCGTCGAACTGGGATGCGGAAGACCCAGGTTCGAGACCCCAGGGTCGCCAGCCTGAGCATGGGCTCATCTGGTTTGAGCAAAGCTCACCAGCTTGAGCTCAAGTTGCTGCTGCAGTCAAGGCACATATGAGAAAGCAATCAATGAACAACTAAGGTGTTGCAAGGAAAAACTAATGATTGATGCTTCTCATCTCTCTCTGTTCCTGTCTGTCTGTTCCTATCTATCCCTCTCTCTGACTCTCTCTGTCTCTGAAAAAAAAAAAGACAACAGGAGAAGGAAGGAGTGTTTGAGCTAAAGGAAAGGACCAGGGCTCTGAACAAGTGGGTGGAGAAATAAAACCAAAACCAAGACCATATAAGTTGACAGTTTGATGGAAAATGTAAATTAAAATGTGTATTAAAAAGAGGCAAAGGAGACAAGAAGACAAGATAGCAAAGAATAGGAGATACCATACTTGGTCCATAGAAAATCATTTGGCTTTGGCTGATCATAAAAAAGTACAACCAAAAACTGATCAAATATGCCATTCCTCTAATGTCTGCTATACACGACTTCTTCCAACTAACCCACAGCCTCAGCATGGCTGCTCCAGCAGGGAACACACTGTGACTGTGGCAGGAGCCACCTTTATTAACTTGATACATGGAGGGGGGTTGAGTTTTGCTCGTTTTCACAGATAAAATTAAATTTCCTCTAGACTACTTTTATTAATTCCTTCTGAAGTTACTCCTCCCCTCTCCTTGTATCATTTTCTCAGGGAAATAGTCAGTTGAACAAGGAGTCCAATTATTCTCTATGTGTAGAAGAAAGGGACTATGGCAGCTCTGAGAAATCATTTCAGAATTAATTCATGGCATGAAAAATTACACACACACGAACTCATTCACATTTACACATCCACATCATGATAGTGCCCAACAGAGAATTATAGCTAAACAGTTAAAGATCAATCTATTGGTGAGAGAAAAGTCTGTTCAAATTGTTCACCAAGCATTCAGAAGTTTATCTTTCCAATTAAAAAATATATATACATATATAAATATAAAATGTCATATATATATATTTGTTAGAGGGGGAATTTTCTTCCCATATTTATCTCCTGACAAAAATAGGGAAGAAATTATTACTGTGCCTTAAGAGTTTGAAATAAATCTAATGAGAATACACTTGAGAATTTTAGCACCATTTGGACTCCTTATAGACTTCAATTCTAAGTAGTAAATTTGGAAAATCATGTTACCCTGAAACTATTACTTATTTTTCTCTGTGAGCTTTGCAAAGTATTGATTTGGCAATAGGCATTTATTTGACAACTGGAGTCTTTTGGAAAACATGTCTGCTTCTCTTTATGATCGCTGTCTGTCATCCTGGCTTTTTATAGAAGTTCATTTCTCTGGCATTACACTCATTTCTTCATCTAAGTCATAGTAAGGTTCAACTACATTTTCTCCAGAGTTTTGCAAAAACTCATTGAGGCTTTATGAAGAAAAAAGAACTCCACGTGGGGAAGGTTGGTTAATAAGAACTGTGGGTCATTTCAGTGAGAAATAAGGGGTTTTCCTTGGCGCTAAAGGGAACCAGTTAAGCAAGAACATGTTAAGGTATTCATCAAGGAAGAATTTTTTGACAGTACAATGCTTAACAAATTTTGAAACTGACTACCAAGAAATACCTACTACAGGAGATGTTTCAAAGAATTATCCATGTGTAGCACCATTTCTTTTGAATTATTTAAGTACAGAGAGGTTTATAATGATGAAAATCATTATACAGTACTAGAAAAAAAAGGTCTCACTCACAAACCATCTTCATTATAAAGCCTTATTATGAAGCTTAAATGGCCAGTCTTCTTTTGTTCAACTAACATTTTTAACTTTCTAAGAAGGAATTTGGCTGAATTTTCTATCACTCTAGGAAGTAACCTTGTTAAGCAGAGAACAGGCAAAGATGTCTCAGTGTAACACAAAACTACCTCTATATATAGACTCTATATATAGACTAGTTAAAGTGACTGTGGCTAGGAGCCTGGAGTAGATATTGCTGGGATCTCTACTTCACCAAGGGAAGAGGACTTAAGCAAGTTGACCAAAGTTACACAGCTATTTAAAAAAGAAAAACTAGAACACAAACCAAACAGGCTGGCTCAGAGCCCAGGCTCAGAGCCACTGTATCATATACTACGTCCTTCATGGATAAGACATTGACAGATTGAGAAGCACATATTGAAAGTTCACCATTCTTCTTCCTGTAACATTAAATATTCTCTAAATGTTGTGATTTTTCTTAGTAGCTTTCAACCCCAAAAGTCTAAATCAGTCTCAGCAACTTTTCATGTGTGATAGGTTTTTTGCAAGGCTAGGTATAAATTAACGGTCAGTGAATTGAACCATATATCACACTAGACATGTGTATTTTCAGACATGATTTCATTCTGTTTTATAAATAATCTTTTGTTGGCATCGATTCCTAATTCTTAAGTTTACTTTTTGACAGGCAAATAAGTGATATATAATTATGGATAATTGCTTCATAACATTTCTCTCTCTCTCTCTCTCTCTCTCTCTCTCTCTCTCTCTCTCCTTCCCAGAGAAGGCTTAAATATATTTTAAAAGATTACTATTTAGAAGACCACAAAAACCTTTTTTTAAAAATAAGGGTAAATGAACTTATTAAATTTTCTCTGGTATCAGGTTCTTATATGCAGCATTGATGCAGAGTGAAATCTATCAGAATTTATAACTGCATTATTTAAAGGGAAATTTAGACCCAGTAAAGTCCCACACAAAGGCCATACTGGGGAGTGAAAACAAAACTAGTCCATGGGTGTTTTCTAAATACATTTATGGAAAAATATGATTGTGCTGGAAGGCAACACCCCCAACTCCCACTAGTCCCTAGGACTCCACAAGTTCGACAACATTTTTTCAACCATAATTAATCTTGCCTGGCCTGTGGTGGTGCAGTGGATAAAGCATCGACCTGGAAATGCTGAGGTTGCCGATTCGAAACCCTGGGTTTGCCCGGTCAAGGCACATATGGGAGTTGATGCTTCCAGCTCCTTCTCTCCTCTCTCTCTCTCTTTCTGTCTCTCCCTCTCCTCTCTAAAATGAATAAATAAATAAATAAATATGAAAAAAAAAAAATTAATCTTACACACTATTTAGAATGATTTGGTTCCTCATTTAAGAGAGGAATAAGAGCCAAAAGGTTAGAAAAACTTGCCCACTGTTTTTCTTCACAAAATTTAGGAAAACTTCATAGGCAAACTGCTCACATTTGAGAGGTTCTTCACCCAGCTTCCCACAACACAATGACTGGAAGCTTGGAAAAACCTGCAGGTTGATACCCTGAAACCCTTGATTTGGGGGAATTTAAAAGGAAAAGAAAAGGGAATCTTGTTCTGATCATAGTTGCATGATAATATTGAGACTCTTCTCTAACATTACAGTTCAGATCACATGCATAAGAATTAGTAGGAAATCCTCTACTTCTTGAATGTATGCCCAAATTTCCCATCTTGAAGAAAGATCTTAAGAGTGAGAAATCTTTTTTTTCTTTACATCCCTAGGTAGCGTCCACTCAGGGAGAAAATGTAACCCTAGTAACATCTTCAGGTCAACTTACTAAGATAACTACATATATAAATATAATATAAATTATATAGCATAATATAATATACAAAGTATATGATGTAACACACTAAGCAGATTGCGGTAAGTTTGTAAGAGTTTATAAAGATAATAGGAAAGCAGCTACCATGATGAAAAGACTGTTCAGCCTATGCAAATGTTTGAATCTCTGAGTCTGTAATTCACTAGGTCTGTGATCTTTGACAAATTCCTTAATTATTTGAGATAGGATCATATTGTTATAGGTACTGCAAGGGGATATCAAAAAAATTTTAAATTTAAAGTATTGTCCTCTATGTAGTTCCTAGTATGATGGCAGAAAAGATAGACATGAACTAAAGATTAATTGCAAGATACATCTAAATTAAAGTATGATATACTCATAGGAATATCTTGAGAAATAAATGCAATAAAGAATGCAAAAGTGCTTAATAAATTGGAAAACAAGTTTTAAAGATTCAATGCTATAACCTTATTTCCACAACATCAGGTTATCTATTTTTATTGCATTATTTGACTAAAACACTTGTTGTGTCATTCCATAGCAGGTAATATTAGAAAAGTCACACTGATTATTTATGAATCCCCAGATGATTTGGGCAAGTATTACTATGTTCCCTGAGAAAGATTAAGTCAATTTCTCCTCTCCTGCCTTCTACTTCAAAATGTCACCCAGATAGATGAGAATGTAGTGTCTTTCCTGGGAGAGCTGTACAACCAACACCTGCAGAGTGGAAATCTATTCCTTATTATCGCAGAAAACACAAGATCAAAATCTATGTTTGATTGAAATGGTTTTTCTTGATTAGATTTACCTTAAATTTTCTTCCATCTCCAGTTATTTTTGTGTCAACTCTACCGTAAAGAGCTTGTAGGCTGAAGGTTCTGGTTCTGAGCTCAAGTTTGGAAAGCTTGTAGAATATTAACAGGGAAACCTCTGATAACATGATAGATGCAATGAAACTCACTTCTTCTAAAAGAACTGTGTGTGACCACAGCATGGGTTTTCTTTCTTCAAGTTATATGAAATTGTTTTAAATTTTATACACATTCTCAAGCAAGCCTAAGGATGTGTTGGATACACAATGTGAAACTATCAAATTTCAAAGGACCTAGTAACAGTTAAGCAGCAAAATGAGTATTTTAGGGGCTAACAGGCATCTCAGCTCACAGCTTTTGAGGTTATAAACAGGGTATCGCTTTGTTTGATCTTATAATGAAAGAGCAGGGGAAAGCCTAATTGTGGAGGGTAAATGCTGTGCCTTAAATAACCATGTAACAACAAACCATATCACTTCATGGCAGGCAGAAACCAGATTAATTTTGGAACACAGCATGGTAGAAAAAAATTCATTAATTCTCAAGACTCTTAAACACCCAAGGACTGCTGACACCACTTTTCCTGTGCTGCAATTCTTCCCCAAAGTTGAGTAGCAGTAAATAAATGCCACCTATTTAAGCAATGCAGACGAAGTTTGTGGCTGAGAACTAAGAGTCAGTATTAGGAGTAGAATCCACATGGTCTGTTCAATGCACTGACTCCCAGTGTGCTTTTTTTTTTTTTTAATTCAGTGAGAAGAGGAGAGCCAGAGACAGACTTCTGTATGCGCCCTGACTGAGATCCACCCAGCAAACCCACTAGGGGGTGATGCTTTGCCCATCTGAAGTGTTGCTCTGTTGCTCAGCAACCAAGCTCTTCTTAGCACCAGGTTATAGAGCCAACCTCAGCACCCAGAGCCAACTCATTCCAATTGAGCCATGTCTGCAGGAGGTGAAGAGAGAGAGAGAGAGAGAGAAGTAAGAGGGGGAGGGGTGAAGGAGAGATCAGTGCTTCTCCTGTATGCCCTGACCAGGAATCAAACCCAGGACATCCACATGCCAGACCAATACTCTACCACTGAGCCAGCCAGCCAGGACCCCAGAGTGCATTTAAATCCAAATTCTGCATTCAGATAGCTGACCAGAATAATGAGAATCACTTCAGCTGAGGCTTGGGGTTCCACTCATAAATATAATAAATAAGTTCAGTGATAAAAACATCTTTACTTTAATGACTCACATGTCTGAAACAAAAATCCAAACCAAACTACATAGTGAGCTAGAAAGGGCATTAAGGTGTTGATTACATAACAAAAACATAGAGTATAAATATAAACTAAAGATGATGTAAACATCTAGCAAGAATTTAAATAGATGAGTGCATGATGACCATTGAGAACAAAGATTTAGGCCAGGTTACACATTAAGTATTTCTCACTTTCATGATTAATTAACCCTAAAAGAAACAACTATATAATCTTCAGGGGCAAAAACATAAAGCATTTATTTTTTTCATTTTGCACCTGTTAGAATTCAACTGATGGAAACTGGGCTCTAAGTTTGGGCTGTACCTAGGTCTGGTCTGTGTTTAAGTTTAGTTCCTCTCATCCTTCAGCAAAACTAATACCTAAGACATGTACAAGCATATTTCAAGCCTTTGCTTACATCACATCTGCTAACACCCCATTGGTCAAAGCAAGTCACATTGGTTTGGCTGAAAGCCAAAAAGCAGAAAAGTATATTTTCCCATCCTAAGACACTGGCAAGGTTATAAATGTATAATTCCCCTGGGAAAGGGAATAAAGAATTGCAACCAATAATTCAATCTACAACACCATGATGTCACAAGAAGAAATGGGCCATTTACATACATACTAGGCCTTAATATATCAGGAAGCCACTACACCAAACAAGAAAAGAAGGACTTATGACCTTAAGAGCTGGAAAGAACCTTAGTCTAACTCCCTCACTTCACAGATGAGGAAATTGAGGTCTTAAAAGAGGAAGAGTCTTCCCCACAGTCACGTGACTGGTAAGTAGCTGATCTAGGGCACAGGTCTTGCCAATTCACCTTCCGATACACAACAGCAAGACACCACAGAAGAAGGGAAAGAGCCCTCTCCCCAAGTGAAAGGGAGTCAATTCCAGTGACAAGGTTTTCCTGAAGATGGAATATGATTTATAAAACTCAAGTGTTTTGCTGAAACACAGAAATCTCTGAGCCTTCTGAAAATTTATATCAAGAATGTAATATTACATGAACTGCCAAACTCACAACTCCCATAACCAGCTACTATGCCTGATTTAACAAAAATATTGTTGATCTGTATATTCTCTATAATCTTTACCCTTTTTCAAATTAAACCAGAAATACCATAAGTTGTTTCCAAAGTTATTCCACTACCAGAAAATTTATCCTTAAAAGACCCTCTTCACCCAGTGAACCTATACCGGCAGCATCACCACCTCCTCCAAGGTCCTCCCTTATGACACCCCAAAACTATCCTATGCGCTTTCCTCTACATCTTAGTCCTCCATCTGCACAAAAGTATTTCTTTTTTTTCCTTTTTTTTTTGTGACAGGGACAGAGAGAGACAGAGAGAGGGACAGATAGGGACAAACAGGAAGGGAGAGAGATGAGAAGCATCAAATTCTTCGTGGCGGCACCTTAGCTGCTCATTGATTGCTTTCTCATATGTGCCTTGATGGGGAGGGGGTTAACAGCAGACCGAGTGACCCCTTCTTGCTCAAGTCAGTGACCTTGGGCTCAAGCTGGTGAGCCTTGCTCAAACCAAATGTGCCCGCGCTCAAGCTGGAAATCTCAAGGTTTTGAACCTCAGTCCTCCGCGTCCCAGTCCAATGCTCTATCCACTACGGCTATGCCATCATCTGGTCAGGTTGCACAAACATATTTCTTCACACACATTCCTCCCTTGTTGTTTTTAAGTTATGAGGAGATGAATAATGTCTTACTTTAACACTGGAACCTAGCTAGGGTCAAAGTCCATGTGCTGAATGAAGGAAGTTGAATAATGAACTATGAAGATTGCACAGTGATGTCTGTTCTAATCAATAAACCCTAAAACAAAGCTAATCTTTCATATGTATAATCACATCCTTCTGGATTAACAGACACAAATAATAAGCTGCTCACATACAAAAAACAGTCATATTTCTAGAATAAAATCTTGCATTTCTGCTGTAAGTAAGAAATGAAGCTGAGGTAGGGGACTGCTCCAAAATCCCCCCGATCTTCAAGTATTGAAAGGTTTGTCCATCAAAAGGAAGAAAAGTCTTATTTCATGGAGCTCCAGGAAACAGAACTAGGCCAAGTAGGTAAAGTTAGGGAAAGAAATTATTTATGTTCATAATATAGAATAACTGTGTGACAATTAGTGCTATCTATAAATGGACTAGACTTCCTCACATGACATCAATTTCCAGGTCACAAGTATCATCTGAGGAGAAGCAAAGTGACAAGTTTTCAGAGATGACATTCAAAGGGTTCTTTCCAGAGAGGGGGGATGACAGGGGCTGATGCTGTGAGCTTCTTTCGGTTCTGTGATGCCAATTTCTACCTTCTGACCTCTGCCCAGCTTCCATGAGGCTTCCTGGGAGGCAGTAGTGGTAGGTGGTTAAGGAGCCAGGCCAAGGTAAGAAAATTTGCATTTGAATCCCACCCCAACTACTTATGAGCTGAGTGACCTTGAGCGAATCACTTAACCTTTTTGAGTCTCCACTTCCTCCCCTGAAAGTGTAGTTTTCTACTACTAGCTGTTACGATGAATAAATGAGGTGTCCTATGTGAAGTGCCTCAAAAAGTGCCTTGCAAAGACTAAGTGCTCAACAAACTTTAGTTAATACTATGGTTATAATGAGGTTCTAGAGCCATACTGAAAAGGACACCATGATGATTTATCTAGCAACTATGGCCACAGCAGGGTGAACACACAGTGGTGGGAATGTTGTAGATAGATAAAGAGCAAAGAACCAATTCTAGCAGCCCTATTAGCATGCAGAGTTGCATGGTCAATGCCTTGAACAACCATGAGATTTAGATTTGTCTTTTTTTTTTAAGTGAGAGGAGGGGAGATAGAAAGACAAATTCCCGTGTGTGCCTTGACTGGAATCCACCTGGCAACCCCTCGCTGGGGCCAATGCTTAATTAAATCAACTGAGCTATTCTCAGCACCTGAGGCCAGTGCTTGGACCAACCAAGCTATCCTCAGGACACAAGGCTGACACTTGGACCAATCAAGCCACTGGCTGCAAGAGCGGAAGAGAGAGGAAAGGGGAAAAGGGAGGGGGAGAGAAGCAGATGGTCACTTCTCCTGTGTGCCCTAACTGAGAATCAAACCCAGAATGTTTGCATGCTGGGTAGACACTCAATCCACTGAGCCAACTGGCCAGGGCCTGGAGTTGTCTTTTTCACAGAACTCATTGACTCACTGTCAACATTGGGAGGTACTGCAACTCTCCTCCCTCACTATGGATTCTACCATCAAATTGACAAAATTTCCCTGGAAGTATATTCAGATGCTCATTCTCATCTTACATCTATGACTAAGACATGGGGAAAACAGTGTGTTTATTGGGGCAGATTGGGTAGAGAAACTGCCAAGGGATACTTGCAAATGACAAGGAATAAATAAAATTATGACCAGTGGATTTTATTTGAGTCACTTCTTGGTGTGTGGGCACACTTGGCCCCATAATCTCATAAGCCAATTCTTTAAAATAAATAGATAAATGACTGATAGATAGATAATTCTGTTTGTTCTGTTTCTCTGGAGAATGATCCATGTTAAAGTTGTTGAGGTGAGCCTGAAGTTTTCACTATTAAAAATGAGTGAGACAAAGTCAGGGATAGAAAATATGTGCCAGTAAAAATATTTCTCTCTCTCTTTCTCTCATAATTGTAGTTATAATTATCTTGCTTAAAAGTGACAATAATTGAACTGTTCATTTCCTAATACAGTCTTTGGTTTTACTCAGAAATCTGGTAAAAATGAGTGTCTTGGCTATAGAAAAAAAAAGAAAGTAATATATTTCAAACTTAAAATATGTTGTAGAATTCAAAAATGGGGTGGTGGAGTGAGTCAGATGGTGCCCTGCAGGGAAGCATGTGGAGACCAGAAAAGTCACAAGTGAACTCTCGGGGCTGATGGTAGGAGGTTCTAAGCGATTCTGGCATTAAAGACTTCATTGATATGTTCTCAAATAACATTTTTCATTGCATAAGATTGGTGTTCTCAATTAGAGATGATGAGAGAGTAAAGAAACTATGCAACCACAATTATTTTCAAGTTGCTAACAAAACTGGAATATTGTCTTGATCTTCTTTTGCCAAGTTACCTGTTATTCTAGTATACTGCTTGAGCATTCCACAAGGTGGGTGACCCAAAAACATTCTTACTGCTGAGTAAATATGCACCTCCACACCCAAGAAATGATGTTTGTGTTTCCCAAAATGCATATGTTGAAAGCCTAACCTCCAATGTGTTAGTATTAGGAGATGGGGCATTTGAGAGGTGAATAGGTTGTGAGAGGGAAGCTCTCAGGAGTAGGATTACTCGCCCCTTCCACCATGTGAGGGCACAGTGAGAAGACAGTCGTCAGTGAATGGGGAAGCAGGTCCTTATCACACACTGAAACCACTTGTGCCATGATCCTAGACTCTCAGCCTCCGAAACATTTCTGTTGTTTGTAAGCCACCCAGTCTATGCCATTATATTATAGCAACCCAAATCAACTGAAGCAAACCTACACTAGGAGTTGACAAATATTTTTTGTTGTTATTATGAGAGGGAGAGGAAAAAGAGAGAGAGAGAAGAAGGTAAAGAGAAAGATGAAGGAAAAGAGAAAGAGAGAGGGGGAAGTATCAACTCGTTGTTTCACTTAATTGTTCCATTTAGCTGTGCACTCATTGATTGCTTCTTATACATGTCCTCACTTGGGGTCAAACCTGCGACCTTTGGCATACCAGGTCGATATTTTATCCACTGATCCACCTAGTCAAGGTGACAAATAGTTTTTATAAAAGGCCAAACGGTAAATATTTTAGGTTTTGAAGACCACTACTTACTTCTACATGATAGCACAATAAAAACCACAAGTGATATGTGAAAAAATGAACATGGCAATATACTAAGAAAATTTCATTTACAAACAATGAAATTTAAATTTTTTGTACTTTTCACCTGTCACAAAACATTATACTTCTTTTGATTTTTTTCAACCATTCAAAAATATTTTTTAAATCATTCTTAATTCATGGACTAAAACAGGCATCAGGCTAGATTTGGCCCATAGGACACAATTTGCTCCTGTCTTCCATAACCAACAAATCTTGAGAATGATAAAACTGATGACTCATGCTTAATGGAAGCCAGTCACCTAATATTATATTAATATTATATTAATATATGTTGTATATTATACATTATATATAACATTTATTTTATATTATATTATATTATTATATTATATTATATTTATCAAAGCAAGAATGTATTGGCTGTGCAGAAACACACTCAGAGGGACTAAGCAGGCAAAGAAAGGAGGCCTTGGAGACAGGTTCAGGTGGTTAGCTCAAGACAAGCTGGTGCTGCCCATTGCTCGCCTGGTTGCAAGTCTCGTGGGGACTCTTAGAGTTTAGGATAAAGAGAGAAACAGGAAAAGCTCCTAGGGGGAAGATGAAGGGAAGGAGGAGGGGAAAGGCAAGGGCATGCTCCTAGGAGAGACAGTGGTATTACCAATATTATGTCACAAATTGAAAGTGGCATCATTCATTCATTCATTCATTCATTCATTTCTTAAACAAATATTTATGGAGTGCCCACTAGATATAGACACTGGATGAGGTACTAGGGATAAAAGAGTAGACATTATACAAATTAATTCCCAACATTTTCTTTTAGAATTACTTTAGAACATTGCTTTAATCTGTTTTGGATTCGAAATTGTTTTAGTTCAACCTTTTTAATTTAAAGAAATGTTTGTCTTTTGTTTTTATTCATCCAACCCATGCCCTGAAAATCTATAGTCAATGATTAACAAGAAAGAATGGTGGTAACCCAAGTAAAGGTAGTATTGACTTAGTAAAACAAAGAAGAGCTTTTAACATGCATAATAAAACTTCATATTCAAATGAGATGAGAAGCCAGTACATGTTTTATTATGTGCATCAGGAACAGTTTAATTAGAAATAACTACGATAGTTTCAGCTGAAGAAGCATGCTTTATATAATCTTTCTGTCTCTAAAGTATGAAATTAATTTTTAGATACAGTGATTAAGTGCAAATTTCGACCCTTCAGGAAAATAATGGTTACAATGCACTGATTTTTTGCAAATCAAGAACTGGGTCATGGAGCCCCAATCTGATTATCAAAGTGTATTTACTGGCTGCCTCTTAATTACCTAAGAAAACAAGTCTGTTCTTTCCATCTGAGTGTTTAAATATGTTTGTAAGCTGAGGTATGGCTTTACATTCATCACAACCCTGTTCATAATAGTGAGAAAGCTTATATCTACATCAGGAAAGGAGTAAATAAATATATTGGGTGCAGCCATACAATGGAATGTGGCATTATAAAAGATCAACAGTCCTTACTGAAAAATGTATGTCTACAATATATTAAAGTGGTTTTTTTTAAGCAGGTTACTAAGCAGCATTTATAGTTTGATCTAATTTATATAAGGTCACATACCTAAGGATACTAACCAAAATTTCAAAAATTATTATATTTGGATGACTGTGTTTGGGGGTGATTTCTACTGTCTTCTTTTCATGTTCTCTCTTGTTTGAATTTTTGACATTGGACTCGTATTGGTATTTGCATCATATCTAATAAGTAAATAGCACTCTCCCTCTCAGGAACAAACTTGCACCTTCCCCTCCCCTTCCTCCTCCTCTTCTTCCTCGGAGGCGCATTTTTCTGGCCTTTCTGTTTCTCCTAAGCTCTCACTGAGGCATCCCCAAACTACGGCCCGCGGGCCGCATGTGGCCCCCTGAAACGATTTATACAGCTCCCGCCGCACTTCCGAAAAGGGGCACCTCTTTCACTGGTGGTCAGTGAGAGGAGCACTGTATGTGGCGGCCCCCCAACGGTCTGAGGGACAGTGAACTGGCCGCCTGTGTAAAAAGTTTTGGGAACCAACCCTGCGAGGGGAGCATTGGGGAGGTGCAGCTTTTCCCGGGCTAACCCTCTGCACCTGTCTTCAAGGCCTCCTTTTCCTCTGAGTTTCTTCCTGCACAGCCAATAAATACTTGCTTTACTTGCTGTGATAATAATAACAATAAATAAGTTAATAAACCATTTATTTTCATCTTTAAAATTTGACAAGATATTTATGATTAATAAATCAAATAATTTATGATCAATAAATGATCATTTCAATAACAAAAATAGTAACAAGTACATGGAACTTCCCAGAAATGGCACGTTTCTACCCACACAGTGTGGATTTATTATAGCTATTGAAATTCACCTCTAATGTGAACTTTTTGAGAACACCAATCCCTTCCCACTATCCTGCTTTGGGCAACATTCTTTCATTTGAAAACTTAGAAGAATGTTGTGATCCTTATCTTCTTCTACATGTTTATCATTTTCTAGAAACTCAGCATCCTAACACTGGGATTTTTAAAGATGCAGTACGGATCACTCATCTTATAAATGAAGGAACTGAGACAGGGAGGTGATGTGATCTGCCCAATGCCCCACAGCTAAGCTTGTCAACACTCAATTTCTTTTGCTTCTCTGTCAATTACAAAAAGTTGTGTACATTAACTAAGTACAGCTTTTTGTATGTAAATCATACTTAATTAAATGGTTTAAAAAAAATGTTATCTTGATCCAATCATAACACTTTCATGGTCTCCTGGAACTCCCACATGAACACAAAGGAGGCTCACGCTGGAATGTGTTAGCATCCTGGCCTGCGTGTATTCCCAGAGCAGTAGGGTGTGCACAGCTATGAGGACAGGTGGTAGGAGGACCCAGGCACACATCCGTGGGGCTGCATCCGGCAAAAGTGAAATGATGTGTTGACATGAAGGCTCCTAGAGACAGGAATATTTGGGAGAAAAGAAGCATTTGGGTATTATCCAGATGCCCAGGCCTAGAAAACATTGAAAATGCTTATATTCTGCATTTGAAGAGGGTTTGAGGTGTGACATTTGCAGCCTTCTATCACTTAAGAGGTGACATTTGAAACTAAAGTAGATACAGTTCTGTAGTGCATAGAGAGGAGAAAACTTACAGGGCTTGGGTGAAAACAAAATATTCAGTAAAAAGTAATTAAAAGTACTAATAGGAAAATAAACACGCAAACTAATAGCTATAATTGATTGAGAACCTATTATGCCCTTTACATAAACTATTACCCAAACTTTCATTACAACCCACAAATCTTGGTTCTTCGATTGATGTGATATTGAGTCCCTGACAAGATGGATCAGGCAGCAAAAGGGCTCGGACATCACATCACAGAGGGCAATTGAGAAGAAAACAGTGAAGGGGACGTTTCCTGGTAAGCAGTGCTCTGAAGGTTAGAAGGATGAAGACCGTGAAAAGCCATCAGATACGGTATTGAGGACATTTTCAGTGTCTTTTTAGTTTTATTTTCCTCCTGCCATGTTACCATGAAATCTGACCTTACTTGGCTAACTGATTTAATTACTCAGTCTAAACTGAGCCTACAGTAAGTGTACTATTTTCTGGAAGTAAATGATTCATCTGTATGAGGTAAAGGGAATTTTCCAGGAAGACAAGTTGCTATTTAGCAAATGCCTTCAGTTTATCAGGGCAGTTGTAATCATTTACTGACACATATTAGCTCATTCTTTCATGAGGCCAATCTATTGTAAAGTCTATAAACACCCTTTATAAACTGGCTCCTGTTTCTTTCCCCTCTCACACCCCTCCTTCCTGCCTAAAGCTGTATGTTACAAGTTGTCTGCAGAAAGGCCCATGAAAGTAATCAACCACTGCAATAGGGGGTGACTCTGGAATGTGTCCCTGTAGTCAGACTAGCTCTGAACTGCTTTTTGTCATATGAAAGTTTATAGCCATACATATCAATAGTTGTAAACCTTTATCATTATTTACCTTCAAGTGTTTCAGTCATTCCTGTTTTTTTGGTTTTCTCTTGTCTATGAAAGTTCTGGGTTTCTGATGACACTCATTCTATTAGACCGTGTACAGATAACATTTTCCATACCCAGGTACAGGTTAATAATTGCACATTTTCCCAAAGTGTATTCCACAGTCCTAGATCAGCACCATCCAACAGAAATAGAATGCAAACCATACATGCAATTTATAATTTTCTAGTTGCAGGGCCTGACCAGTTAGTTCAGTCGGTTAGAGCGTTGTTCTGAAACACCAAGATTCCGAGTTCGATCCCCGTCAGGACACATACAGGAAGCAACCAATGAATGCACAACAAATGAATGCCTCTCTCCCTCTCTCTTCCTCATTCTGTCCCTCTAAAATCAATTTAAAAAAATCAACCTATGAATGCATACATAAGTGGAACAACAAATCGGTGTTTCTATCTCTCCTCTCCCTTACTCTCTCTCTAAAATCAATAAATAAATTTTTAAAATTAAAATTTTCTACAGCTACATTAAAAAATTTTTAAACAGGTAAAATAAATTTTTATAATATATTTTATTTAACCCAATATATCCAAATACTATCCTTTCAACATTAAATCAATATTTTAAAATTATTAAAGAAATATTTTACATTTATTTGTACTAAGTTTTAAAAACCCACAATGTCTTTTACACTTGCAGCACATCTCAATTCAATTCAAACTAGTTACATCTTGTGTGCTGAGTAGCCACACATGACTAGATGCCTCAATACTGGACGGTACAGGTCTAAATACCGAATGAAGGTATTAAATGATATCAGACTTTTAGCTGAGCCCCTATTAAGATCCTTTCCCTTCTCATCTTTTTACTACCACTGCCACCCCAATTATAAACGTAGTTCTTTCTCAGGCTAATCTTTCCAACCAAGTAGGACACATGTCTTGGATATTTCTGAAACCCCTCTCCCACCTGCCACTCTCCCTCGGCTTCCCTTCATTTCACAAATGGGAAAAGCAGTGCTCAGAGATGGTGGTGATTGACCCAAGCCCACATAATGGTTAGGATCTAAATTCAGTTGCACAGATGACCAGGCAAAAACATTTTTTTTTTAAGATTTTACTTATTGATTTTACAAAGGTGGGGAAGAGTGAGACGTGTCAACTCATAGTTGTTTCACTTTAGTTGTTCATTGCTTGCTTGTTATATATGCCTTGAACAGAAAAGCCCAGATTTCAAACTGACAACCTCAGCATTCCAGGTCGAGGATCTATCCACAAGCCACCACAAGCCAGGCAGGCTAGATAGACCTCTTCTGACTTCTCTAAGCACTCAACTATTTCCCTTCGCTCTATGTCTGCCTTAGGGCACAGTTACTCTTCCTTTTCAGTTCTCCATGAGGATGAGTTGATCTTACCTACTCTTCTTCTTGGACTCTAAATTTAGAGGCCAAAACTAAACTGCTCGTCCAAGCATGACACATGGATTTAGGGATTTCTCAAAGGTAGCTCAGACCTGACAACTTCTCCTTTTAGTTCTTTAAACATAAATCTAATAAATTTTCCACCTAAGAAGGGGGGAGAGGTTACTCACTGGCTGACTTCACGACTAAGAATTCTGCTACATACATCCATTTAGTATACTCAGAAGACTGCAAGGTTAGATTCTAAAATGTTATTCTAGTAATCACTTCAGGTGCCACTAGCAATTTGTTATGGTTGTCCATTTATGGTTTGAGATTCTTCTACAGTGAATATATTTGTGCAAACATATAATACAAGTCTATAATAAATTAATGTACCTGGTACCTTTCATGGAGAAATAGTCTGATTATCCAGTCTTGGCTTAATTTTACCAGATCTACAAATAGAAGCTTTAAAAAAAAAAAAAAGCATTTCAGGTAATCACCTAAATATTTTCCAGGGGTAAAAATGGAGACATAATGCAGTCTGAGACCCTACTGTATAAAAATCACTCATCAGTATAGAATGACCTAACAGTAATTCAGGTTAAGCACCTCAAGTAAGAGTATTCCACTTAGATTTTTATCAGTGCAGAACATGAAAACACTTAACCCTTTCAGCAATGCCAAGGGTAACTATTGACCTCTCAACCACCAAAAAAAAACCAGACAGAGAGAGAGAAGAGAAACAAATAGGCTATAGTCAGTGCATAATATTACCAGCCAAAGAAATTAAGAAAAAGAACATTTTATGCATTTTTTAAAAATATTCTTTTGTCATCCTGGCTGGATAGCTCATCACCTTGAAGTGCAGAGTTGCCAGTTTGATCCCCAGTCAAGTAACATACAAGAGCAGACTGGTGTTCCTGTCCCTCTTTTTTTCTCTCTCTTCCTCTCCTCTCACTAAAATCAATAAATAAAAATTTTAATATATATTCTTTTGTATTGATTATTTTAAAACCTTTTCATTGACCAAGCAAGATTCCCAGAGATATCACTCTGTCCTGAATGATTTGTACTTTAGCTTTCAACATACAATGTAAAGGTGGAGAGAGAAGAAAAACTTCTTTTTTCTTAAGACTTTCGTGTGCACATTCCATGCCACAGGAAAACAAAACTTGTATTTCTTTAAGCAGATAGCAGTTATAATTTTTAGTATTTGGTATAAATGTACTATATTGGTACAAATTTGGTACACAATGCACAGCTATTTACAAATATCTATATTATTGTTTCAGTTAAATCAAATTCCATAACATTTTAGGTCCACTAGTAAAGTTTACAATATAAAGGAATAAAGGAGCAAATACTTTTGTAATTCAAGTTGAAAAGACCGGGTTTATGGTTTTGTGTGTTTAGATGTACATGTTAATTTTTCTTAATTTGAGAAATACTTATTGTTTGGAAGATGCAAAATCAATAATCACCCTTACCGGCAATGGGGTCAATACTTGGGTCCCTCAGAAAACTTAAGAAGTAGATTTTGTTTTTTCTGTCTCTAGGAGTAACAGAAGATCGAGATACTGAATGACTTGCAAGCAAAAATAAAAACTGTTCTTGAAAAACACCTTGAAGATCACCCCGTCTACCTCTACTTTCACTTTAGAAAAACAGCAAGTCTCTTGATTTCATGCAGAGTTCTTGCGCCCTTGGCAGTATTCTCCAGTTTGTTTGGTGATGGAGCCCCTCGTAGTTACTGCTTTATGTAAGAAACCTATTAAAATGATGATATATTTATGTCTGCCCTGGGAACCAGAATTTTTGTTATCAGAAAATATGATATTATATACACATTACATTCAACTTCAGCTATATTCAGGGCAGAAAAAGATTGTTAAACTTAATGTAATGAATCATTTCAGAGATTTTCTATTAACATTTGTATGTTAACTATTCATTCCACTTACTATGCTCATCAGCAAACAAATGTAGTAGATATCAAATGTTTAAGGAAAATTTAATGAGAGGTGAACTTAAATGTAGAAATTTCAACTTCATTACCTTTTTTAAAAATTAAGATGAAACGACACAAATATCAAATTATTATGTTGTACACCTGAAACTAATATGATGTTAAGTGTCAATTATTTCTAATTTTTTTTTTTTTTTGTATTTTTCTGAAGCTAGAAACGGGGAGAGACAGTCAGACAGACTCCCGCATGCGCCCGGCCAGGATCCACCTGGCATGCCCACCAGGGGGCGACGCTCTGTCCACCAGGGGGCAATGCTCTGCCCCTCCGGGGCGTCACTCTGTTGCAACCAGAGCCACTCTAGTGCCTGGGGCAGAGGCAAGGAGCCATCCCCAGCACCCGGGCCATCTTTGCTCCAATGGAGCCTTGGCTGCAGGAGGGGAAGAGAGAGACAGAGAGGAAGGAGAGGGGGAGGGGTAGAGAAGCAGATGGCCTGGAATCGAACCCGGGACTTCTGCACGCCAGGCCGACGCTCTACCACTCAGCCAACCGGCCAGGGCTTCTAATTTTTTTTTTTTATATTTTTCTGAAGTGAGAAGTAGGGAGGCAGAGAGACAGACTCCCACATGCGCCCAACTGGGATCCACCTGGCAAGCCCACTAGGGGGCAATGATCTGCCAATCTGAGGCCATTGCTCCACTACAACCAGAGCCATTCTAGCACTTGACACAGAGGCCATGGAGCCATCCTCAGCACCCTGGACAACTTTGCTCCAATGGAGCCTTGGCTGCAGGAGGAAAAGAAAGAAAGAAAAAAAAGAGGGAAGGGTGAAGAAGCAGATGGGCACTTCTCCTGTGTTCCCTGGCCGGGAATTGAACCTGGGACATCCACACTCCAGGCCAACAGTCTACTACTGAGCCAAATGGCCAGGGCTATTTCAATTTTTTAAAAAGATAAAAACAACATCATTTTATGTCAGCTGTAGTGGTGCATCTATGCCCCTGGGAGCCTAATTGTTTTTTGTTTTTTAGGATTCTAAGTTTGTTCTTATTTGATATAGCAAAGATGAAGCATTTGAATAACTATTTTTGTTTTGTTTTCAACCCATGGTGCTAAAATCATGTGGTTACTGTGTGTACCTTATGTTCTTTAGAAGATACTTCTAAATGAAAATGTTTTGAGACTATAAGTCCTCATGTAATGTATTTGGGCAATTACCACAAAGCAAATTTTGTAAAGTACTCAATTACATAGTAATTGAATGTGGGCATTAAGTATTAAAAAGACTATTTAAGAGTAGACAGGTTAACCCTTATTGATTTCAAAAGTTAAGTATTCTGTATGAGAATTATCCATGATATAGTTCTGACTGGGGAAAAGCTGCATATTTCATTGTGTATGTAAAATAAACAAAAAGAAAGCTCTGGAATAAAATAAAAGTTATGAACATGGTTTACTCCAGGTGGTATTTAAACTTTCAGTTATTATTTTATAAACTTCCGTATTATTTAACCATTTTTCCTAATCAAGCATATTAACTACATAATTTGCAAATCACAACTTATTTTGGTTCTTTTTGGGGGGTATTTTTTTGAAGTGAGAAGCAGGGAGGCAGAGAGACAGACTCCTGCATGCCCACTAGGAAGCAATGCTTTGCCCGTCTGGGCACTGCTGAAGCCATTCTAGTGCCTGAGGCAGAGGCCATGGAGCCATCCTCAGAGTCTCTGCCAACTTTGCTCCAATGGAGCCTTGGCTGCGGGAGGGGAAGAAAGAGATGGAGAGAAAGGAGAGGGGTTGGCTCAGTGGTAGAGCATCAGCCCTGTGTGTGGATGTCCTGGGTTTGATTCATGGTCAGGGCACACAGGAGAAGCACTCATCTGCTTCTCCACCCTTCTCCCTCTCTTTTCTCTCTTACTCTCTTTCTCCCTCTTCCAGGTGTGACTGGATTGGTTTGAGCACATTGGCCCCAGGTGCTGAGGATGGCACTATGGAGCCTCGACTTCAGTCACTAAAAATAGCTCGGTTGAGATCATGGCCCCAGATGGGGTTGCTGGGGAGTTGCCCAGTGAAAACCAGTTGGGGTGCATGCAGCAGTCTGTCTATCTCCCTTCCTCTCACTTGGAAAATAAGAAAAAATAAAAATATATATAAAATGAATCTTCACTTTTACATGGTAGGTACTCAATAAATACTAATGAGAGTGAATATTGGATTATCTTTTCTTTTTTTGCCTACAAAAATAGAAATTTTAAATATTTAGCCTATTCAGTCAGTGAATAAATAATGGTGAAAAAAAACCCACACAGCTGAACATGAAGTCCCAGGATAGCAATCACTATGAATCCTATAGGCAGCACCTACAATATCAAATGTCACAATTAAAAATAAATATAACTTTGGAAATAAGCCATGGAGCCTCTGAACACTCCCAACTAACCTCCCTAGTTTTCAAATCTTTAAAGAAATAGATTTTCAAAGACTCTACCAGATGAAAGATCCTGAATCTAAGCCAAGTAACTCATTGCAACAAAAAGTATTGGCTAAATAAATTTTCTTTCCATTTCTGCTGAGGAACAAACAAGAGCTAAGCTAAATTTGTAATATTACAAATTTTTATTCAGCATGTGAACCAAATAATTTCTTAAAGAACAGATACATTTTCAAGACAAGTCTTTCTCACACAGTCCTTCAAAGGTAAGTCAGAAGAGGCTTTGTGTGGCATGATGTGGTCCAGTTCTGCTTAGAAGTAAGTGGAAGAGACAACGGTACTCCGAGACTGACAATGCATTATGTGATAAATACATTCAAGTGTATCCATGCTGATTTTTCCTTCTGCAATCCAACATTTTTAAGTCAGAGCGTGTGTCATTTTATCAAGCTTGAGTCAGACTACACATAACCATTTCCATTTTTATCAATGCTAATTATTAAAAATGGAAAGGACAGTGGAGATATGACCTCTCAAAAGCATTATACAATTGGGCAAATTTTCCCAGGAGGGTTCCTTGGGAAACTAAAATGTGCTGGATTTTCTACCATTTCTCAGAAGAAAAAGTATGAAGTGAACTCATAAGATATTCTAGTCCTGGTTTATTGATATAACATTAGGTTGACCTCTACAATAATACTTATTAGAATGTCATAATAATGATCATAGATATAATAACTATTTACAAACATAATTACAGGTTGAACCAATGCATCCTCCAGGCAAATAAAGGTTTTGGAGTAGCCTGATCCTGTCTACAACCTGATACCACATGCATTTCCACACGTTCAGTTGTTCAAATAGTTTGGAAACTTGGTTTTGAAAAGGCAATTTTAGAATCTAAAATTATTTTCCTCCATTTAAAAAAAATGTATTTAAGAGAACCCATTTGAGAGTTACCCACTGACTCACGTAGCAGGTATTTCTTTAAGTATCTCCTGAGTGCCTAGCACAGGGGCACAGAAACAGAAAAACAAACATGGTGGGATGACTTATTTAAACCAGCTCACACAGAAAACACATTCATAAATATGATACATTACATTTCGGTGAAATATCTTACTTTCAAAAGGGACTTTCTGCCTCTGATTTAGCAGAAGGTGCAGTTCTGCACACACGTAAAGCTTCACAAGATAAGTATAATATATATACATATATATATATTTGCCTCTGAGGGAGAAGTATTATTATAATTATAATGATAATAACTGTCTCTTTAGTACCATTATTGAGCCCATGTTTAATATTAATTCTAATCCACAAAACAACTCTGTAAATAGGTATTATAAATTAGGGGATATTTCAAAATGAATATGAAGTGATAAAATATCACCTAATTTTTGTGAGCAGTGTATTTTCATTCTACAAATGATTTATGAAGAGAATCTCTTCCGAGTATGAGATCATGATATTCTAAACAATTTGCAGTTCCACGGCAATAGCCGCAGCCCATTCAAAGAGATGAAATTATAGCAACTGTTTACTGAGCCTCTACTCTGCCCTTGCACTGTTCCTGGCCCTTTATATTTATTGTTTCATTGAATGCTCACAACAACTCAGAAGGACAGATAATAATGTCCCCAAATTACAGATGCAGAAACAGACTCAAGAGAGACACCAACTAATGGTCCTCAAATCACACAGCCAACGAACAACCACCTAACAGGATTACCAACCTGAAATACTCAAATACTTACTTTCTCCTCTCTAAATTTTCCCCATCTACCACTAACATCCACTTCTCCAGGCCTTTGTTCATGTTCTGCCCTCTGCCTAGAACCGTGATGGCGAACCTTTTTATAATAACAGCCCACTTTTGCAGTGCTGGTCAATCTGGTCCCTCTGCCCCCCCCCCCCCCACTAGTGGGCCTTCCAGCTTTCATGGTGGGCCAATCCCAGAGCCATTTGGTTGCTGGAAGGCCCACTAGTGGGGGGGGGGCAGGAGCGACCAGGTTGACCGGCACTGCAAAAGTGGGCGGTTTTTATAAAAAGGTTCACCCTCTTAGGCCTAGAACAATCTACCCTGTCTGACTCCCACTTGGTCTTCAAGGTCAAGTGCAGATGCTACTTTTAGTCCCAACCACCCCAAGCAAAATTTGCAATCATAGCACATGCTTTTGCTGATAGTTTAGCACTTATCACACAGTATTGTAATTATCTGTATGTCTTTCTCTCTCATGGAGGTTAAGAACAACTTGAAAGCAAAAATTGTTTCTTTTTCACATTTGAGTTCTCAACACATTAATACACAGCTTGGCACAGGTTGATCCTCTAATTAGTGACAGACCTAATAACTCATGCCAGCATGCTGTAAATTAAAAGGACATTTTTAAAAATGACAAAACCATTCCGCCTGCTTTTATCTGTGAGACACATTTTTTTTTGCTTGATTTTATTTGCCTGTTTGAAAGACCCTCAGAAGAGAAGATTCGACCACCTCTCCACACGCTCTATTTGCATTTCCTGTAACAGGTCATTGTAGCCTCATTCACGCATGTTTCTGCCCTCTGAGAAAATTCTGCCTCCTTGTATTTTAGAAAATACAAAATGGAACTTTCGCAAAATCTGTCTTAATTTTTCCTATTTCCTGATTAACTAAGCTGTACATGACACAAAATTTTTCTCTGAATTCTTGTCACATAGGTCTTTTCCTTGTGAGAAAAGTGATGACCACAGGGAGTGCATATGGAGAAAGGAGCAAATGAAGAAAATGGCACGTAGTTTGGCCCTGCAATAAGAAAAATGCAATTGCACTAATTTGTATCGTCAAATTAATTACCAATGCTTTATTTTTCTGGACGGAGATAGATAAATGCTTTAATTCCTCTTCAACAGAATGGAAAACTAAGATAGTGAAATAGCAAATTATTTGGCCCAAACTTTATTATGCTAGAATTTGGAATTAAATCCAATAGTTCTTAACTTCCAGCCTTCCCTCAAACCAAAGGCCAAGTTTTTCAAAAAATGGATTGCAGCTATATGATTTTCCTTATCAAGATAATCAAGTCATCACTTTAAATTAATATACAATTATCCTAAAAGCTTATATGCAAAACAGGCTAATAAAAAGATCTGGCTTTTTTGTTGTTGTTTTTTTAAGTAGATACTGAATAGAGATATTCACAGATAATTGGCAGTGCTGTCTGAACAAAGAGTTACAGCTTTGTGGTGTAAAAACATAGGCTGCATTGTCAAATTAGCTCAAGAAATTTCCCATATCAGAGAGGACAGGCTGGCTGCCAACCCTTTAAGAGAGAAAAACACACCCTTTTAAAGCATGAATCATTACATATCACATAAAATAAGCACACACACACACATAAACACACAGGCATTTTTAAAAATTGCTCAAGACTTTCCAAAACATCCCTTCACCACATATAAGATACATATTTTATCAACCAAGATCAGGTTGTACTTTTCCCATCCATGTGTCGGAAAGGGTAAGCTATTTACTAATAGCATTGCTACATGAGAAGGCTCAAGATGTGCTGTAAACATAGGTGCCAAACAGACAGAGCAGATGACTCAGAACTGATTTTAGAGTACACACTTGAAGGTTGAACTTGGTGCCTGCAGCTGGTTATTTGTCAATGCTGTTTTAAAAACAAATTGGTTGATCTTTATGCCTATGACCAGTTATTTTCTAGATCCTATACCTGAAATTCAAACTCCTTAGAAAAAAAGGCCTGATCCATAGTGGTTAGGCATAGGTGGAGTAAGATGACCAGTTTTTGGAAATGTGGATTGAAAGTTTGAACAAAGATAGTGGTGAGCAGAAACACGACACAAAACCTGAGGCAAGATGACTGCCAGGACTGAGAGTGGGCATGTCATTAATGAGTGCAGGGAGTGTCCTTAGTCTTTTTATTGTCAACACTGAATAGTGCTGAAACATTATGATCAAATGGATAGTTTACAACTGAAATGAAACTAAAATAGTTCCTAAATCTATAAAGACAGAAAAATCCAGATGTCTCAGCATGCTTCTCTAAAAAGTGAGTTTAAAGCCCACAATAAAATATTTAAAAAAAAAAACTGTTTTGATTTATAAGAGTAATTGATTAATTTGCTTTTTAACTACCTTTGGCCAACAACCGGTCATATTTATTTCTCTTAGTTAGCTAGAAAATCAAAAAGACAACTAAGTTGGGCAAAGAAATTTTCTCTCTTTTATAAATTTTTGATTTAATCATAAATGTTATAATAACTGTCCAAGAGTCTCAGAGTTTAATCTATCATGTTTTGGGAAGTTAATTCAACAGGGTAGAATTTAGAGTTTCAAATTTCTTTTATTTTAATATTGCAATATTTGTCTAGTTTACACTATTTTTATTAAAAGATATTTTTTAATAGAAAAGGAAATTGGCATGCCTTTTGCCAACTAAATCTACCTTTAAAAAAACTAATATAAACATAATGAATGCAAACAAAGATGCATTAAAAATGGATACCATCCTGATGGAAAAGCAACTTTTCTCTTATAGTTTACCAGTGAATTCAAAATGCACTTACACTGATAATTAAAATGAACTATAAGCGTCATTCCTTCACTGTTAAAAAGTACTGGGATAAAGTAATGAGAATATCTTATATTAAAAATTATGCTTCCTCTGACCAGGCGGTGGCGCAGTGGATAGAGCGTCGGACTGGGATGCGGAAGACCCACGTTCGAGACTCCGAGGTCGCCAGCTTGAGCGAGGGCTCATCTGGTTTGTGCAAAAAGCTCACCAGCTTGAGCCCAATGTCGCTGGCTCAAGCAAGGGGTTACTTGGTCTGCTGAAGGCCCGCGGTCAAGTCACATTAAAAAAAAAAAGAAAGAAAGAAAAATTATGCTTCCACCTATATACACTGCCACAACCCTGAAGTGAGTGGGTGATAAGAATATTGCTTACTTAGGTTGATGTTCAGGAGCAGCCATAATGCTGGGTTTTTGTAGAGATGTGGAGATGTTCTTTTGTTGATTTGTTTGTTTGGGCTGGTAATGATGGGGGTGGTTGTTGATGAAAGCCATTGCACATTATTATTTAATAATACAAATGCCTTTAAAATGTGATAAAGTCAGAAAAAATAAAAGGTCAACTTACAACTATAAATTTAACACTCCTCAGTGTCATAGTTCTAAATAACAATGCAAAATTGAGATTTTTGCTGTGAAAACAAAGATTCCTTGACTTTATTTCTATCCTTCTCAATGTTCTCACAAGTTATGTGAAAAGTTATACAGAGATAAGATTTCTGAAAACATTTTATTCAATGCATAAAATTTTAAAAATGAATTTATAGGGCAACGCTAAATACTCAAAAATTAAAATTTCTCAAACTAAGTTAACTCAGCCCATACATTTATTGAATATTTATAATCTGGGTGTCCAGTCATATAGATATTTTGACAATATAAAAATTAAATATAAAGTGATGATTTTTCTGGATTATAAAATTAGTAAGTATACATGAGTCTAAAATGAAAAATGCAGAACAGAAAACAATACATTTACAGTTTGTTTTGGTTTTTATTTCTAAATAATGTGTCCATCAATTTGGCAGTTTTCTTACTAACTTTCTATAACTGCAGAGGAGAATTTAGCTTGTTATATGACTCCTCTATACCTCTTAGTTTTGAGCAGTGTTGGCACTATTTTTAGGTTCTCTACTGGTTATTTTTATAATTTAAATAATGTCCTTACTCCACTAATCTATTATTTAATCTGCGTGTCTGTGTGAAATGTATTGCACAGCCCTGCATGAGCTACCCAGATTCAGCATAGCAGTGCCAGCCCCCGGAAGCTCCTGACATGCCTTTCTAAGACAGAACCCACTCCCTTGTCTTTATTTTTTAATTTAACATTTTCAGTGTTTGTTTTTGAAAACTACATTCATACTGCTAATAGAATAATACATCTTTCTTTTTTTTTTTTCTGAAGCTGGAAATGGGGAGGCAGTCAGACAGACTCCCCCATGCACCTGGCCGGGATCCACCCGGCATGCCCACCAGGGGGCGATGCTCTGCCCTTCCGGGGCTTCGCTCTGTCGCGACCAAAGCCACTCTAGCGCCTGGGGCAGAGGCCAAGGAGCCATCCCCAGCGCGCGGGCCATCTTTTGCTCCACTGGAGCCTCAGCTGCGGGAGGGGAAGAGAGAGACAGAGAGGAAGGAGGGTAGGGTGGAGAAGCAGATGGGCGCCTCTCCTGTGTGTCCTGGCCGGGAATCGAACCCGGGACTTCTGCACGCCAGGCCGACGCTCTACCACTGAGCCAACCGGCCAGGGCCTAGAATAATACATCTTTGAAAATTAATATTTTTAAATGGGCTATCCCAGCAGTTCTCCAGGCCAACCCACCATGTTGGCAGGAGATGCCAGGTTGGTTCCCAAGTGGGTGCTGTCAACATCTGGGTGCTGGATGAGGATGAAGGGTCCAAACATCAGCTGTGTTTAAGAGCAGGGATCTGCTCAGCTCTCCCCAGGAGTGAGGGGAAGGGACCTGGGTGGAAGTCTCATGTAGGCCTCATTTCTATATGTCCTATCCTGGTGACCAGCCTGCTGTCAATGAAGGAAATTATGTTTGTCCAGGGCTGGATGTTTCTAAAGCTACATGCCTGGCTGTGAGAACTGAGGTTGTTAGGGTGGAGATTGCAGTTCACAGTTTGACAGTCTTTTCTAGACTCTTCTCAGGAATCGAAGCTGAGTATACTGGCCTATATAATCCTGAAGTCTGTCCTCATGCTTCTTTTGTTTCTGTTTTTTAAATAGTAAGTTATACATTACACACATAGCCCAGTTCAGTATCATAATCTCAGAAAATTTCCCTGATCTTAAAGGATTTTTTTTAATTAGTAATAAAATTCATCACTCCCTTCCTTTAAATGCAACTTTCTCCTGACTTCTGTGATATTCATTTCCTTGCTTTTCTTTATATGTTTACCATCCAAGAATTTATCACTCAATGCTATAATTTAGCTGTTTCTGAATTTTATGTAAGTTGAATCATGCAGGATAATATTCTATTCCATCAGCCTTTTCTAGTTCAGTATTATGTTTGAAAGATTCATTCAGATTGTAGCAGTTTGTACATTCAGTTGTATAGTTCATTCTCATTACTATAAAGAATTCCTTTGTAGAACTATACCACAATTTATTAATCCATTCTCCTGCCACTGAGAATAGTTAGGTTGTTCCTGTGTTTAAGCATATCACTGAAACTGTTATAAATTTTCTTTATCTATCTCCTGATTCACATGGACTCATATTTCCATTGGATATATACTTAAGAGAGGAAGTGCTGGGTCATGAGATATGGTATCTTTAATTTTAGTAGGTAAGGCAAACTGCTTTCCAAATTGGTTGAACTAGTTTCCCCACCAGCAGCTTTATGAAAGCCCCAGATGCTACACATCTTGGCAATCCTTGCTATTTTCAGTCTTTTTAATTTCAGCCATTGTGATGGGTATGTAGCAGCATCACTTTGCTGTTTTAATTTGCATTTTTCTGCTGACTAATAAGATTGAGCACCTTATTACATACGTGTTGACCAACTAGCTATACTCTATTTTGAAATGGCTGTTGAATCTACTTGCCTATTTTTCTATTAAATTTTATTTTCTTATTAAGTGGCATGAGTTCTTCACATATTCTGGATATAGGCACTTTGTTGATTATACATGTTCCAAATATCTCCAAATCTATGGCTTGCCTTTTTATTATTTTTAATATTTTAATTTTTCTGTAAGCAAATTTACCAATCCTTACCTTTAAGGTTGGTATTTGTTAATTTCAATGTGTTTAGAAATCATTTCCTCATATTGAGATCATGAATCTATTCTTTTATATTATCTTCTAATGTCTTAATGTTTTACCTTTTGTTGTTAAAGAGTCTACAAATTACCTAGAATTGACATTTTTGTTTATACCATGAGTGGGTTAAGTTGTTTGCTTATTTGTTTCCAGACAGAACATTCTCTTTTCCACCTCACTGCATTTTTTTAAGAGAACAAGTGAGGGAGAGAGAGAAACATTGATTTGTTGTTCCATTTCTAATGTATTCATTGGTTGATTCTTGTACGTGCCCTGACCAAGGATCTAACCCACAACCTTGGCATATTGGGATGATGCTCTAACCCAGTGGTTCTCAACCTTTCTAATGCAGTGACCCCGCAATACAGTTCCTCATGTTGCGGTGACCCCAAACCAAAAAATAATTTTGGTGGCTACTTCATAACTGTAATTTTGCTACAGTTATGATTTGGAATGTAAATGCCTGATATGCATTATGTATTTTCCGATGGCTTTAGGCGACCCTGCTGGGGTCGTGACCCACAGGTTGAGAACCGCTGCTCTAACCAATTGAGCTATCCGGCCATAGTCTACATTGCATTTTTGTCATCACTATTTAATTTTTTTTTCAATTTTTAATAGATTCTCTTGATTCCTTACTTTGTTAAATTAAAGTGTTTCTATTCTTACTATTTATTCCTTCTGCTAACATCTGTCAGCTAGAGCTTTACTTTAACAACATCAAATCAGAGTATTTATGTTCTGTTCTTAATCATGATTTACTCTTGCTTTGTGTATAGGTTTATTTTAAAAGCTGATAACAAATAAACAAATTTTACATTATTATGACAATTTATAACATTATTCATCACAGAGACAGAAAGTGCTAATAATTACTTTCTCTTACCTACATTTCTAAGGAAAATATAGTAGTGCTAGGGTTAAATATTCTTTCTTACATTTTACCAATTACCAAAAAATAATCATGTTTTAAATCATTTCATATTTGGAACATGACATTCTGTTAAAGTATTTTGATCTATCTAGAGATTCTGGTTATTCTTTTTTATTTACATTGTTAAGTTTCATAGGCTTTTCCCAATACATCCTTATATCTTGCAACTTCTCATTAACAGCAACTATTATCTGTAATAGATTCCATTTGTTTCCTTGAAAACATTTTTCTGTAAGCCTGTTAGTCTCTGTTCTAGTGTAGAATTGTTTCCTCCGTTGGCCTACTGCACAACTGTCATCCTTGGATGCTATTACATTATTCCCTTAAATGAGATTTGGTTGTGTATCTTTGAGAAGCAGTAAACTAACTGCAAGGTTGGAGGGAACATACCCCACACAAGATCACTCTAACTTTTGACACCAATTGCAAGTTGGAAAGGTTCTCTAAACCTTGCCCTAGTAAGGACCACAGAACTCATTGAAATCTATTATACTCATGTTCAAGATTTATTGCAGCAAAAGATACAGACTGAAGTCAGCCAAGGAAAGCAGTATACAGAGCAAAGTCTAAGGAAGTACTCAATTCAGAGTTTTCATTGTCCTCTCTCTATAGTAAGGACACATTCTTTTTTCAGACTTTTGCAAACCAGGGAAGCTGTTTTCAGAGTTTTTACTGGGGCTCCATTACTTACACATGATGGTTTGCCCACATGACTAAGTATAGTCTTTAGCTTCTTAAGGTGTGACTCAAAGCCCCCAGCCTGAATCACATTGTTTCTGGCTGGCTGGCCCAAAGACCCCAGGCAAACAAAGAGACTCCTACATGACATTCTAGATGTTTAAAGATTACATCCCAGAAGCTGAAGCAAAGGCCAGATCTCTTATGGGGCAAGATTAAATTCTTTATTATGTATTCCTACATTTTTTGCTTTCTTGGTTTTCACCCTCTTTTCATTGAAGAACATCTTCAGGTAAACATGTATGGATGTCAATTCTCACTTTAAATATTTAGTGTTCTGAGATTTCACCATAATGCCCTAAAATATTGGCCTTTTTTATTTTTCCTACTTTTTTCATTTATCATATGGACACTTTGATGATGATCTCCCTTTAGCTCTGGAAATGTTATTTTTTTAACAATTTCCTTTCCTCTATCATGAATGTTTTGTCTTTAGAACTCCTACTTGCTGGTTATTGGACACGTAGGACTGATACTCCAGTTCTGAATCCAAAGCTTCCTCATGTTTCTACAAGGCAACTTGGTGACTTCTATTCTTGTAGTTCCCTTCTCTCATATTCTAGAGTGCCACTTCCTCCTCCTCCTCCCTGCTCTTATAAACCTCCTAAAGTATCGCTTTTCCTCTTCTCATCTGCCCATGACCATCTACAATTCTCTCCATTTTTATAAGCTATATCTTTTTTATCGTTCTAGCATCATTTTAAATTAGTCATGTGACACGTAAGTCTGCTCATCTTGACATTTTAAACTAGAAGCTACCCTTATGAATTTGAAAGGTATTTTAAACATGTGACATTTCTTGTCACATTATGTTTCCTGTAACTACATCAGTGGCATCAGACCCAGCATGAAAGGATTCCCTGAGCCTAAGTTACACAATTTGGGACAAGAATATCTTAGGGAAAGAATACTCACAGAGCCTTATATAACAATCTTTTCCTTTACTGTATTATATATACAAAATATCAAATTATGATATATTGAAAAGAAAATATAACCAACAAAGTGACTTTGTTTTAAAAATACTTTTTCAAAACTATTCCTGTCTAAACAGAAATGCAAAACATAAGGTATGTACCTTTGCCGCTATGGTAGAGAAGAAAGAAGCATGGCTTTGGCATCAGAAGACCTGGGTTTGAGGCCTGGTTCTGCCTTTGTTGTCTCCATAACTTTGATTGAGCTACTTAACTTTTCTGCATCACAAGTTTCTCATCTATAAAACAACATGATAACATGTGTCTCAGCACTGTTGTGAGATGGAAAACTAACAAACATGAAAGAACTTTATAGATTGCAAAGTAAATAGAAAACAAAATACATATATTCTTTAAATGACTCCATTCTCCAGGGCAGTTTTTGTGCAGAACTCAGCAGAATCCTTCAGAGGGGAAAAAAACTCACATCCCTGTGACTGTTTTCCCTAGACAAGAATAAAAAAATAATAAAAATGTACCTGAATTTTCCAAGTGTTCCATCACAGAGATAAATGTGCTTATTGAAGGTGACTATAAACATAATAGAATCTAAAAAAAGATATGCAAAACAAGTTCCTGATTAGGAGTTCATTAATTTTTCTTCTCTTCCACCAAATATGCATTGAATGCCAAGAATATTCAAAACACTTTAAAAAATTAAAAATTACTAATTAGCATTTGTAATTATTAATTAGCATACTTTTACTTACTCAGAAGAAAGCTTCCTGTTTCAGGGAAGACCGTGTATGTACCCATGCATTCATAATACAATACTGGGTATAACAAGTGATACATGCCTGATACAAACTAATGAGAAATGATACTTGAATTGAGCCTTAAAAAAACGAGTAGGGTGCCTGATCAGGCAGTGGCACAGTGGGTAGAGCACTGACCTGAGATGCTGAGGACCCCCTGAGGTCACCAACTTGAGCACGGGTTCATCCAGCTTGAACCCAAGGTCATGGGCTTGAGCAAGGGGTCACAGGCTTGGCTGGAGCATCCTCCCCCCACCCCGGGTCAAGCATGGATGAGAAAGCAATCAATGAACAACTAAGGTGCCGCAACTATGAGTTGATGCTTCTTGTCTCTCTCCCTTCCTGTCTGTCTGTCCCTGTCTGTCCCTCTCTCTCTGTCTTTCTCTTGCTTAAAAAAAAATAAGTAGGGTTTCAATTGGCTAGAATAAGTGGAATGGCATTCCAAGAAAAGGGAACTGTTTTCATAAATGTTACGGATACAAAAAAGTAAGGCTTTCTTCTGGGAAAAGCTTGGGTTTCCTCAAGAATAGGTTTAACACAGGATGTGACTGGAGAGGGCCTCTTATTACAGGTTAATGCATGTGAAATTTATTCTGCACGTAATAGGTAGTCTTTGAAGGTTTTCTTTAGGGGGGAGGGACATATATAATAAAATAGGGCTTTATAACACAAATATTTAATTTTTGTATTAATATTTAGTCTTTACAAATTGCTTTTACATTCATGATTTCATTTGCTCCCTGCCACAAGTCTATGGTAGAGATGTTATTATTTGTGAGTAGAATAAGATTTAAGCCAGGTCTTCTGATTCCAGTTCCAACCTGCTTCAAATCTGCTTCAATCATAAGAAGATGGTTGTGTCTAGGCATAAAATATACACTGAAGTGAGGAGTTCCTGAAGGCAGTGGGGCAGCTCCCGAAGAACAGAAGAAATTCTGAGGTAGAGTGGAATTTTGGAGACGGTGTTTAGCAAAGTAACCGAAACAAATGAACAGGCTTCTCTATGCTAGAATATTTGACTCTGCCATGAAGGCAGCAGGAACAGGATTGTGGGCATGATTTCATATTTCTTTAAAATTCCCCCATGGAACTGAGCGCCTTGCTAGGCACACAGTGTTGCAAAATAGGTGACTGATGCATTCATTGCCCTCAGTCAGGCACTGACACTACTAAGGACAGGAGAAATCTTAGTCCCTACAGAGTTCTGAACTGTACCTAATGGTCCCAACTGCCTAGCACAGACCCAGGATCACATCACTCCTATAGTATGCTACAAGATGCCTTTCCTAACATGACAAAGATATGCTTGTTTAAATGACAACTGTAGGACTCCCCCAAGGACATGTGGGCCATGTGAGAACTGTGAGCACAGAATTCACAGCTGTTCATTTCAACAGTCAACAGTGGACAACTGGTAAGAATCCAAACAATTTTTTATTGTGTAAGTCTTAAATGCTATTTTTTTTCTAATAGCTTCTCTGTTAATGATGCAAATTTGATATCTCAAAATAAGGATTTTTTTTTCAGGAAAGATCTTGTATATATTAACAAAACTTGCTTTTGATTTAACTTCTCTAACATTGTAATATAAAATGGTTAAGAGAAACTTTTCCTATCATCTTATCACCTTTAAAGGTGATCTCATACAGTTAAAACATTAAACTCCAGCCTTCTTTCATGGCCCCCACTAGGGTCTGTCCTGAGTAAGTCAAGCCTTCACAAGGCTTCAGGGCTGACTCACAGAACTCATACCCTTCTTCCAAGGCCTTGAGGAATGCTGATAGAAGGGACAAAGCAATGAACTAACATTTCTCACCCCGATTCCCTCAAATAGTGGTTTTCATTTTTTCTGTTTTTCTCTTTTGTTTGTTTATTATATTTTAGTTTAGAAAATCCTGTCTTACAAGAAAGAAATCCTATCTTTTATTGTGGAAGCCCGCTTCAAAAATTTGTTAAAAGCAAAGTTATTATAGTTGAAAGAGACAAGCAGAAAAGAGGTGGGAAGCAATGGAGACCTTATTGTTTGCCCTCCCTCATGCCCTAAGTCTTTTGCTGAACACAGAATGAAACTATTAACCTTAGAGATTCCTGAGGTACTTAGCACTTGATTTATGATCTTCAGAATGTAGAAGCATAAAAACACTGAGTTGGACCAACCTGGGTGTGAATAAGAAGCAGTCTACTTGACCACTCTACTCATTCATTCTTTCCAGTTATTCACTGAATATCTGTGAGGCACCAGGCACTGTTGCAGGCACCAGGGATATATCAGTAAACAAGAGAAACTAATTTCCTGCTTTCACGGAGCATGGATAGTGGAGGAAGACACTTAATAAAGACATACCCAACTACAAATTATATGTTTGATGTGATAAGAAAATGGAAATGAAGAAAAGTAAAATAGGACAAAGAATAGTAAAAGTGTGCATGTGTGTGTGCGTGTGCACAGTCTTTTATATGGTGGGTCAGGGAAGGTGTCCCTTGTGAGAACGACCTTTAATCAGGAAGTCAATAAAGTGAGATCTCTGGAACAAGAGCTGTTCACGTGGAAGAAACAGTAAGTAGGAAAGCACTGAAGCAAACAAGAGCTCAGGACGTTCAAGGAAGAGCAGGGAAGCCAGAGTGGATAAATGGATGGAAAGTGAAGCAGTGGACAAGGTCAGGAAGACATTAACTCCTCTGGGGAAGGGCCACATCACCCTCAACTTGACTCTGTGGGGGCGTGCTTCGAGTTTCGGAGTAGATGCTTGATATTTATGTGGGGGAAAGAATCAGAAAGTTCATTGTTTTAGTAAAAAGAACACATTAAAGAGTATAGCTATCTAAGTCCTCCCATCAGAAAGTCGGAGGTAGCAAATTTTGTAATGTATTTGCCTAATCAGAGTTCAGAAAATCCTGTCTCTACAGAGAGCACTGTCTACCTCCCAAGTGACCCCTGCATTGGGGACAAAATGCGCCCAGTGTTTCAAGGCCACATTTCTCACCACATCCCCAAAGTCAGTTTGGGGGATGTTCCTATTGTGAAGATTACACAATGTGGTATGTTCCAAGGAAAATGATGACCAGTAAATGATGAACATTGTTACTAATTCAGATCCCCTGGCACATAAAAATCACTTTTTGTTTTAAATCAGAAAAGAAACAAATTATTGAAAAGCGAATTGGCCTCTCACTGTAACTCTGAGCTTCCCAGCACTTCTATCAAGTATTAGTTTTGGTCAACAATGTCACTCGCTTAGCATAACTTCAGAGTTAAACTGTTATAAAATCATGAAAAATGGTTGACTTTTATTTTTATTTCTGAGAGCAGGCATTTTTATCACAATTTCTTAGGCGAAGCAATTTTCAAATGAGGTAGTTTTTATGACAGACCTTATAAAATTTTACCTACTAAGCCCGTGTTTTGTGATTCTCTTTTTTTTGAAAGGATGCCCACGGTCCCATTGTTCCCTCTCTTGGTACCCACCGTTTGCCAAGAAACACAACTAGTCTCTAGTTTTCTGATCCACTTTGCAATTTGTGACTGAGTTTACAACAAAAGAAGTCATTCTATTTGTAACTCTAAATATATTAAGATTGTCAGATTGTTCAAGGAAAAAAATGTAACCTTTGCTTTTTAAATTTTTTTCTTAAAAGGACATTTCATCTTTGTTATAATGAGGTTAATTCCAGGTCACATACAAAAAGAAAAGCCACAAATCTGTGCAACATAGATAACGCAGCAGCTTGGACTGTTGACTCCAGTTGAAACAAGGAAGAGTTGGTGATTTAGCAGTCCTAATATGGGTCAAGGCAGGACATTGCACACAAATAATAAATAAAAAAAGAATAGAAACTTTTGCTGTCAGGGAGTTTGTGTGGATTGGTTGCTCTTTACCATCTTTCATGTTCTGATATATTAGCATGCAACCTAGGTGGTAGGACTCTTCTCCTCTTTAATCTTCTCCTGTCTCACAGCGGGTACCACAGTGACTCTTTAGAGGGGGAAATCAGCAACGTTGCCCTTACCATTCACACAGCTGAGTTTATAGAAAGATACCTACTGCCAATGGTTCACAATGAAGGTCCTGCCAAATTTCTTGATGACCATGAGACAGGGCTACCGCCCATCTGCTCCATGTGTGTTCTTCCCCACCCTTCCAAAAACAAACATCACTTAGAGTAGGATGATCAAACACCTAGGTTCAACCAGTACTGAGGGATTGACTAGGTTGGACATGTGAGTTTCAGTGCTTAAAGTAGGAAATTCCAGGGCAAAGCAAAGGAGTTGACCACCTTAACTAGGACCTCCCATGAAGTTTGGGGCAGCTCTAGATTGGGAGCTGTGAACACTGGGTCCTGATGAGCTGTGCTGCTCCCCTTTACCACACAAGGGGAAGGACTCATTTGTTCAAGCCTTTGAGGTACACCACGTGGAAGTCCTCTCATTTTCCCAGTATGATAACTTCTGACAATTTCCACATTAGCAAAATGGGGATAATAATTGTGTGTATTTCCTAATTCTTCTATGAGAATTAAGTTAATATTCACATGTGAAAAGCACTTACAACCAAAGCCTGGAACTTAATCAGTGCCTGACAAATGTTACCTATTGTCATTATGATCATTAGTTTATGGATGGGGGAGAAATGATACAGGACTGCATATGGTAGTTGACTGTGTCCTAGTGAATCTTGCCATATTATCTTTTTAAAAGTTAAAAAGAGAGAAAGGGTGGAAGGGAAAAGGAAGGAAGGAAAGAAAGTAGAGAGGGAAGGAGAGAGGAGGAAAGGGAAAAAGACAGAGAAAGAAGAAAATAAAAAAAGGAGTGATGATGGTCAGTTAAGATTTATCTACTGTCTTGAAAATTAATTCTACTTGCTAGATAACTCTGTTGGTTGAAGCATTGCTCTGGAGCACAGAGGTTGCCTGCTGGATTCCCCAGTCAGGGCATATACAAAAGCAGCTCAATGTTCCTCTGTCTCTCTCCGTCTCCTTTCTCTCAAAAAATGAATTAATTAATTAATTCTACTCACAAGGACTGACATTTTAGCATGGCCAAAGCCCATATAAAATATGTTTTTAAAATGAAAATAATTGGCACGAATATACTACATTTTCAGAATAAGTTACAACCCTTTATCAACATTTTAAAATCATATTTAGGAAATGTAAACAACCATAATACCCACCAGTAGGATAGTAATTAACATAATTATGTTACACCTATACCCTGCAATTTGTTAAAATAAATAAGGTAGGTTTTTATGCACTGACATGGAAGATCCCAAAGGCATACTATTGCAGAACAATATATAGAGTATAATTTCATGTATGCAAACAAACACATCACACAGATGCCTGTATTATGTATAAGTACATGGATTCAGAAAACAGGCTTGAAAGACAGACACAGTATCTAAGCATTATCTTTGGGAAGAGAAGAATGGCTTGGGGGTGGCTAAAACAGGAGACTCACTTTTATGTTAAAATTATGTGTTACTTGAAATTTATACAAAGAGAATGTATTCATATATTATTAATATTTTATAATTTTTAAAAATAGCATAATAAAATAGTTGTAGAAAAGAGGTCACCCCAAAATTCTTTTGTTATTGTTTTGTCTCACCTCCTTTTCCCTCATGCTCAACATCCCTTCAAAATAGAAAATCAGATTTGCTGTAAGTGGCAAGGTATCCAGGTTACTACAGATGAGGTATATGCATATAATTCACAAACTGATAATGAGAGTTGACCAGAGTAAAGAGTCAGTCAACCTAATTATACCCGAGTACAAGTCAAAACAAACAGCCACATTGTTAAACATGATTTAGCAATAAGTTCTTTTTTTTTTTTTTTTTAAGTGACAAGAGGAGAGATAGTAAGACTCCTGCATGCATCCTGACCAGGATCTACCTGGCAACACCTGTCTGGGGCTGATGATTGAATCAACTAAGCTTTTTAGCTCCTGAGGCTCAGTCCAAGGAGCTATCTTCAGTGCCCAGGACCAACACTCGAACCATTCAAGCCACTGGCTACAAGGAGGAGAAGAGGGAGGGAAGGGAGAGTGGGAGAAAAAGAGAAGCAGATGATCACTTCTCATGTGTGCCCTGACCAGGAATCGAACCCGGATGTCCATATTCCGGGCTGACACTCTATCCACTGAGTCAGCCAGCCAGGGCCAATAAATTCTTTAAAAACAAATGTTTTTTAGCTGTTTTTAACCAATGGCATCTTCATAGTCATGAAATACAGTTAAATGAAACACTAAAGGTACATTGTTCTGATGTCTCTGCAAACTCGATAATGATAATAATCTGGATAAAATAATTTTGTATTATGCGTTTAGGGAGGTTGGAACAGGTTAAATTGTGAGCACATTGTTTCGCTGTATTAGTGGTATTATCACAGAATCTGAATGCTGAAGATGCTGTCTAGAGCAGTAGTCCCCAACCCCCGGGCCGTGGACTGGTACCGGTCCGTGGGCCATTTGGTACGGCCCGCAGAGAAAGAATAAATAACTTACATTATTTCCATTTTATTTATATTTAAGTCTGAACGATGTTTTATTTTTTAAAAATGACCAGATTCCCTCTGTTACATCCATCTAAGACTCACTCTTGATGCTTGTCTCGGTCACGTGATACATTTATCCGTCCCACCCTAAAGGCCGGTCCATGAAAATATTTTCTGACATTAAACCGGCCCATGGCCCAAAAAGGCTAGGGACCACTGGGATTCTTCTTTGCTGGGTGGAGAGCTGAAGAGGACCCTCTAGGTTTCATTCGAAGCTTAAAGTTTTGAAATTATAACCAGTTTAGGAAAGGTACTTGCTGCATTGGAAAGAACTTGAGTTTCAGAGTCAGAGTGACCTGGGTTTGACTTTATTCTTTGATACCAACTATATAATTTTACACACTTGATCTTAGCCAAAAGGCTGAGAAGCAATAATTTTAGATATACACATATTATTTACCTCCTTGTGCTTCAGGTGTACTGTACCTCTGTCAAATAGCATAATCATCGCTACTTCAAAAGACTATTGTAAAGACTTGAGTTGAAATAGGGTATATAGTCCTGGCCAGTTGGTTCAGTGGTAGAGCATCGGCCTGGCGTAAGGGAGTCCTGGGTTTGATTCCTGGTCAGGACACAGAAGAGAAGCGCTCATCTGCTTCTCCACCCTTTCCCCTATCCTTCCTCTCTATCTCTCTCTTCCCTTCCCATAGCCAAGGCTCCATTGGAACAAAGTTGGCCCACGGCGCTGAGAACAGCTCCCTGACCTCTGCCTCAGGTGCTAAAATGGCTCCAGCCGCAATGGAGCAATGCCCCAGATGAGAAAAGCATCACCCCCTGGTGGGCATGCATGGTGGATCCTGGCCGGGCACATGAGGGAGTCTGACTGCCTTCTGCTTCTAGCTTCGGAAAAATAGAAAGAAAAAAAGAAATAAGGTATATAAAAGCACAAAGCACAAAATCAACACTAAATATAATTTGAATGAAATTTTCATAATTTGTTTAATCCCTGTGCCATAGCATTTTTGTTGGTTTTTGTTTTTAAAATTAATTTATTATGAATTTTTAGTTTTTTACCCTCTTTAAAAATGTGACCTTAACTATGTCAGGTAATTACAAAAGAATGAAACTTTTTTTTTTTTTTTGTATTTTTCTGAAGTTGGAAATGGGAAGGCAGTCAGACAGACTCCTGTATGCGCCTGACCAGGATCCACCCAGCATGCCCAGCAGGGGGCGATGCTCTGCCCATCTGGGGTGTTGCTCTGTTGCAACCAGGGCCATTCTAGCACCTGAGGCAGAGGCCATAGAGCCATCCTCAGCGCCTGGGGCCAACTTTGCTCCAATGGAGCCTTGGCTGCGGGAGGGGAAGAGAGAGACAGAGAGGAAGGAGACGGGGAGGGGTGGAGAAGCAGATGGGCGCTTCTCCAGTGTGCCCTGGCTGGGAATCAAACCTGGGACTCCCGCATGCCAGGCTGACGCTCTACCATTGAGCCAACCAGCCAGGGCAAGAATGAAACTTTTTAAAACATTAAATGAACAGAAATTCACTCATTCAAATAAGCACTCAAAGAAATTGTGGAGTCTCATAATTGCCATGGCTGAAGAAATCATTCAGTTGAATTATGTCCGAATGCAGGAATCCTTCATTTCATCTTCTCCTCCTAACAGCTGCTCAATAGGCTGCTTATTAACCTCTTAGAGAAGAATGAGGGAAGAGAAGTAAGTCTTTTTGAAAGAAAGGAACTAGAGTAGAAAAGAAGCCACAAGTTTACCTGGAATATCAGCACCTCTTTCTCTCAAAATGGCTGCACCAGGTGATCTTCAGGTATCTGCAAGCAGCAACTAACAAAGCAATCTTCTCTGATCTTCTTTCCCAAGAAATAGATCTGGACTATCCTCCTATATGTGTAAGAGAACATTGGACTTTAGGGAAGTTGTCTAGCCAAGAGATGACGTTCTTCAAAGACAATGACAATGATGGATACTGAATTTGTTTTGAAGTTCCTCTGTACTATTGCTAAGGGATTTCTAGTCTATAGTTGCAATCTAGCTCTTATGCTAAGATTATAGTCTTTTTGAATTCCTTAACCTTTCTGTGATGTATGTTGAATCTTAGTTCTATTCTTTTGTTCCCTTGGCTTCTCTTCAATTATTTTCTTGAGGTCTTCAAAGACATCATCTTCTGTGATATAATTAGGAAGCTCAAAGCAGCATTCTACAGAGCATCAAAAGCTTCAGGCCTACCCTTAGACACATTTCAGTAATAATGTTAAGACCTAACAATCTCTGATTTTTTTTCCCCAAACTTATATTAGCCAATCAATTAATAGACAAGCCTAAGCCTAATGTTTTAAATTTTTCTGTAGTGCTTCAATTTGTCTCATCACTTTAAATTTTACAGCAAAAGGTAAGCTTTCTCTCTCTCTCTCTCTCTCTCTCTCTCTATATATATATATATATATATATATATATATATATATACTGCTCACAAAAATTAGGGGATATTTCAAAATGAATATGAAGTGATTAAAAAAAGAAGCATCTGATTTCTTTTTATTTAACAAGAACATTAGAAAAGCAAACAAGTCAAAAAAAGTTGTTTGGTTATGCAAATGAGATGCAAAACCAACTTTTATTTCATGGGTGAAAATACACTCTACAAAAGGCTGAAAATACTGAAGTATCTGCACATTCCCTAATCCCCTAATTTTTGTGAGCAGTGTATTTATGTTTCACACTTAGAGTTTGTCATTATGTTGTAAATTGCAATAAAGAAGGAATTTGAATCAGTTATATACCAATAACAGAGCACCTGCTTAGGGATTCCAAGGTTCTAACTTTACCTTGGCCACTCTAGAGCCAAGATTGACAAGGAATAAATAGAAACCCATCTCTATTTATAGGTCCTCCATTTATTCACAACACAACAACAGCAGTGGCTAGCTATGAAATTCTCTTCCAGTAACATAATATACACTTAGTTTGGAAAAAAAAGTTTCCTGGGTAAAAATTGGAAACATTTAAATGTAAAAATTTAAAATAAACATCTTTGTAAGTTAAAAAATAAAAAAATTGAGCATTGGTAAGCTAAGGAATGAGTACAGAGAGCGTTTAAATCTGTGGCAGTGAGTGAAGTCACTCTGAAAGTACGTGTAATAAAGAAACAGAGTGCTCAGGACTTAGACTTAAGGAATGCCACATTTAGAGGTAGAAAAGAAAAGTTGGAACTAGCAAAAGAAGCTTGGAAGGAGTTGCCTGTTAGGTAGGAAGAAACCATCTAATCAGAGTTTCCATTAAGGTCACAATTCTGGCTGAGATAGGTGATATACACGATGTAAAAGGGTGTTGCTCACTATGATGGAAAATATATTTATGACATAAATTAAAAGGGGAAGAGGTCTGCCTGGAGAGGCAGCAGAACATGGAATTGAGGGACAGAAGGCTAGAGTTAAATTTCCAGCTCTGGGCTGACTAGGCAGTGGTGCAGTGGATAGAGTGTCAGACTGGGACACAGAGGACCCAAGTTCGTAACCCAGAGATCGCCAGCTTGAGCGTGGGCTCATCTGGTTTGAGCACAGCTCAGCTTGAGCCCAAGGTCGCTGGCTTGAGCAAGGGGTCACTCAGTTTGCTGTAGCCCCAGGTCAAGGCACATATAGAAAGCAATGAATGAACAACCAAGGCACCGCAACAAAGAATTAATGCTTATCTCTCCTTTTTTGTGTGTCTGTCCCTATCTGTCCCTCTCTCTCTCTATTTCTGTCACAAAAAAAAAAAAACCAAAAAACCCCAGCTCTGTTAATAGATATATGGCATTGGAACAGGACACATGACTTTGCTCTGAGCTTCTGTCAACCTCTCTGCACAAGGAGAGATAGTAATACCTATCTTTTTTGTGTGTGTGTGTGTGTTTTTCTGAAGTTGGAAACGGGGAGGCAGTCAGACAGACTCCCGCATGCGCCTGACTGGGATCCACCTGGCATGCCCACAGGGGGCAATGCTCTGCCCATCTGGGGTGTTGCTCTGTTGCAACCAGGGCCATTCTAACACCTGAGGCAGAGGCCATGGAGCCATCCTTAGCGCCCGGGCCAACTTTGTTCCAATGGAGCCTTGGCTGCGGAGGGGAAGAGAGAGACAGAGGAAGGAGAGGAGGAGGGGTGGAGAAGCAGATGGGCACCTCTCCTGTGTGCCCTGGCCAGGAATCGAACCCGGGACTCCTGCACGCCAGGCTGACGCTCTACCACTGAGCCAACAGGCCAGGGCTAATAATACCTATCTTAATGGGCTCTTGTATAAATATGAGCTCTTGTATAAATTTATCAAATTAATGCTTTCAATATATATTGTAAATGAAGAAACATTACGCGAACATAAAGCACTTGCTTTGACTCTACCCAGAACTTGGATTGCTCCAGGACAAGGGCCCACCTTACCTGTGTTTCTCTTATCAGTCTTCTGCCTGGATTTTGACCTCCCCAATGGTATCTACCTGCTTTCTATGACTTTTTTCTGTGATCGTTTTTTGTGGCCTAATGGCTAACCCAACAGTGCCAATTACCCATTACCATGGTTTTATACCATCCCAGTTGCTGGGCTCTTGCCTAATCATGGACCTCATTCCTATCTTTCTGGCCCACTCACCACCCATGAGCCCAAGTTATGACAGACTCCAAAGTGTTGTTTGGAGCTAATCCCAGAGCTAACTACTGAAATTCAGAATACAAACTGTACATTAACACCTTGCTTGTTCAGTAACAAAGACTTCTTAAAGTTCATGAGCCCAAAGTAACTTGTGTCGTAAAAGATGGTATCAACAGCAATATATACATATATATATGAATATATTATATATACATATTAATTCATCAACTTCCTTCACCTTATAAGTTTTTTACTAACATAAATAATAAAGGTTTTTGTTCATTTAAGTAGTCTTTAAAATTGTTTATGGCTATGTTGACACTATCTGGAGTTTGTCTGAAAGTCTTCTCTAATCATGTAAGTTATCCATACCATTTATTTGAAAATTCTTTAATCATGTTGTTTTCACTGAAAATAAGAATGGCTTTAAAATTATCAAAAGGTCTACACAATTAAATTGCTACTTGCTTTATCAATTTCTTGGGAGTAAAAAAATCAGCCAATCACTTGTTGATTCGGGTCTCAAACCAATCCATTCACTAACATATTAATAAGTTTTTAATTGTTAATTATTAGAAAGGAGAAGTATTAATTAAATAATGGTATCTTATTCTCTTAATTTTTTAGTTGATTTGCTCTAAATACAATATTGTAATTCTTACAGTCAATCATTTTGAAAATCATAAAAATACAATTGAGTCTCTGTACCTTGATCTTTTAGATTTGGGAAGGGACTAGAGAAGAAAAGGGAAGAAGCACTATGTGGACATCAAATGACACACAACAGTCTTTAAAACCCCAGCAAAGACTTTGTGTGTGTGTGTTACACAAAGTAGTGGTGGGATTCATCTGGTTCTCACCAGTTCAGCAGAATCAGTACCTGATTTTTTGTTGAGTTCTGCAAACTGGTTATTAAAATAGCACTTATAATTAGGATTCTCTCTAAGGTAGGTGCCTGAGCAGCCGCCCAATTTGGAAATCACAAATTTACATTCCCTACTCTTTTTTAATGTTCATCTGTGCAACAGTGTATTCTATGTGCCTATAGTAATGTTCATTCTTTCCATAGGTGAAAGAAATTTGCCAGAACTATGCTTGTAATATTTTATTCATTTCATAAGACTCATTATACCTTTGATGAAATACTACATTTTAATTCCTTCGCATTTGTTACTTCAGTAAACAAACATATAACGTAAAAAGTGCCAAACAACCAGGGGGTGACAAGCTGTCATTGAAAATATTGTATCTTAAACAATAGTTTTATTGTTTTTTGTCAGGTATTGATATTTTTCCATTAATATTTTTAAATTCTTTCTTCTAACAATCTAGTTTTGTGTATCTCTTTTATTGTTCTTATTTATGTATTAAATGCATGAAATAATCAACTACCTTTTGGTATATCATTTTCTTATACTTAAAATGGTCATTAGGGCAGTGAATCAGTTGTTAAATTATTTGAATCCCATCACTGACACAAAGAATATGAAGTTTAACCATGACAGTGTATTACAATAATGCCATACGCACAATTCTTGCCTGCATAATGGAAAGTTAAATGCCAAGTTTAAAAAATTCCAGGTCTTGGCCTTGGCTGGTAGCTCAGTAGATAGAGCATCAGGCCAGCATATGGACATCCCAGGTTCAATTCCTGGTCAGGGCACACAAAAGAAACGACTATCTCCTTCTCTCCCCATCCTTTCCCCCTCCACTTCCCCTTCCCCTCCCTCAGCCAGTCACTCTATTGGTTCAAGCATAATTGGGTACTCAAGCATTGGCCCCAGATGGGGTTGCCAGGTGAATCCCTGTAGAGGTGCATGCGGGAGTCTGCCTCACTATCTCCCCTCCTCTCACCTAAAATAATAATAATAATAATAATAATTTCAGGTCTTTTATATATTACAGTGGACTAATAACTTTTATTGCTTTTTTCAGGAATGTCAGTTTCCACTTTCTAAGAAATTTAATTACATTTGCTCTTCTCCAATCATCTCTACCCTTTTTTGGCCCATTCCTACATTACGAGGAAAAATGTAAGTGAATTTGAAATGGTATTACCTAATTCTGAAGCAGAATACAAACTGTTCCATCTTTCTCAAAGGACATGCCAGTTTACTATAGTTAAATACTTAAAGAAGTAAGCCTGACTCCACTGGCAATGAGGGCAATTACTGTTGGCACTCAGACCTGGGTGAGTTTTCAGTATCCATTGTTATTTGTTATATACTTCTAAAGTATTCTGCACCTTTTTCAAAATATTTACCAGTTCATAGTTATATATTTGTATGATTCTCCCCAACATGACAGTGAGAGCCATGAGAACAAGGTTAACATCCATTTTTCCCACCAGTGTACATTCCAGCACCCAGTTCAGTGAGTGCCCAGAACGTAGTTAAATGTGCAAAACATCTTCAAAGAAAAAAATGAATAAAAAAATAACCAAATTATCATTATTTTCAGTGAATACTTAGAAATGGATCAGTACTAATCACTTGGCACGTGCCATGTACTTGATATATGAAAGTCCAAAACTATAAAAAATTTTATATTATTTGAGCCAAACTGATGACAATTGCTAGGACACAAGATCTTAAATGTTTTGGAAAATAATAGTTTTACACTTTCTTTTATGCATTTGATACTAAGGAGGGAACATAAGGAAGATTACCTGTGGTAGAAAGTAGACCAGGGATTGGATTATAGCACAGTTAAGATTATGTGCTCTCTTGAGTGTAGTTACACTTATTTCAAAGTTGTGTTAACCTAGCTGCCAAAAACAATGAACAGTGTATGCCAAGGCAAAGATAAACCTTTCACTAAAGAAGTTATATGCCTGGGGCATGACTAACCACCATGGCCTGCCCAGTTAGAAATTTATGACCAAGCCCTGGCTGGTTGGCTCAGTGGTAGAGCATCGGCCTGGCGTGCAGGAGTCCTGGGTTCGATTCCCAGCCAGGGCACACAGGAGAAGTGCCCATCTGCTTCTCCACCCCTCCCCCTCTCCTTCCTTTCTGTCTCTCTCTTCCCCTCCCGCAGCCAAGGCTCCATTGGAGCAAAGTTGGCCTGGGTGCTGAGGATGGCTCTATGGCCTCTGCCTCAGGCGCTAGAATGGCTCTGGTTGCAACAGAGCAACACCCCAGATGGGCAGAGCATCGCCCCCTGATGGGTGTGTCCAGGGGATCCTGGTCAGGCGCATGCGGGAGTCTGACTGCCTCCTCGTTTCCAACTTCGGAAAAATACAAAAAAAAAAAAAAAAAAAAAAAAGAAAAAAGAAATTTATGACCAGATCACACTGTGAGGTTATACTTTACATAGAACCCTCTTATTTCATTCACATAATGAAAATCTACAAAAGATGTTTTTGAACAATAACATCACATTTGAGCATACCTTACTTTTTCTCTTAACTATTTTACAAAGAATGGTTTCAACCTTCTCTGATGACCACAGAGTGATATGTTTGTATACTATTTTAAGAGCATTCCATTATATATTTTGTATTCTATAGTCTGTCTTTTTAGAGTGAGACTGAAAATTTAGAACACCAAAGAAAAATTCCAATGAAGCATATCCCATAATCTGTTACACCAATAATATAAAAATTTATTATTTTTTTTTCTGAAGTGAGAAGTGGAGAAGTCGAGAGACAGACTCCTACATGCGCCTGACTGGGATCCAGCTGGCATGCCCACTAGGAGGTGATGCTCTGCCCATCTGGGGTGTTGCTCCGTTGCAACCGGAGTCATTCTAGCACCTGAGGCAGAGGCAATGGAGCCATCCTCAATGCTCAGGCCAACCTTGCTCCAATGGCGCCTTGGCTGCAGAAGAGGAAGAAAGAGATAGAGAGAGAAAGGTGAAGAAGCAGATGGGCACTTCCCCTGTGTGCCCTGACTAGGAATCGGACCTGGGATTTCCACACTCCAGGCCTATGCTCTACCACTGAGCCAACCAGCCAGGGCCTGAAAAATATTTTTGTTTAAGCTTTCCCTGTCACCTGGTATGAACCTCTGAGAGAGGTCACCTGATGGCCTGGTAGAGGTAAATCAATGGTTTTCAAACTTAAGCATGCATCAAAATCACACAGAAAACTTGTTAAAACACAGATTGCCAGACTAAACCCCAAAGTTTGTGATTCCACAGGTCTGGTGTGGGGGCCTGAGAATTTGTATTTCTAACAGATGCCCAGATGACATGATGATGCTGGTCTGGGGGAGCCCCGTTAGAAAATGACTTGGTAGTTGCTGGGAGGAAATCTTGCTAAAACTAAGTTTAATACCAGCTACCTTCTTGGTTGACGTAGTCTTATAGAGAAAATTGTAAATGGTAGATAACATAAAATATTAGAAGATTCTACATAACATATATTATGCAATATATTATTAAATAACCAATTTGCCTTATTTCTTGGCTTTTTGTTTGTTTTTTTAATTATGCTTTCTCAGGAATTATCTTGTTTCATTTTTTAATACCAGAAATTCTGGGAGGAAATATGTTATTGTTTTCCTCAGCAAGACTCTCTTCGATAGCTTCCCTGTCCTTCAGAGCTTCATGCAAATCACTTTTCTTTACTCATTATTCACTTATTCATAAAAATGGATATAATAGTACCTATCTCAGTGAATTGCCATGAGGATAAAATGAGACCCTGAATGGAAAATACTTAGCACCAAAATGGTCTGGTGGTAGCTCCTATGTTTTCACTAATTCATCTACTCATTCAAGGTAATAAATTCCAATGGTCCTGGGACCAGTGACTGAAACTACTTAAGATTTCTAACACATTTACAGACCACATAAATAAGCCTAAATGGTCACTTAAGTTCTAGGTATTCTGCCTACTGTGGCAGAAAACAGATTTTGGAAATTTTGGCAGAGTACCATAACAGAGTCTCCAAACACAAAGTTATAAAGAATCACCTAAGAGCATAACTTAAAATACAGATTCCTCAAGACAAAAAACAAACAAGAAAAAAAATACAGATTCCTGAGCTCCACCCCAGATCAACCAAAAACATCCCCAGGGGAGAGGCCTTGGATACTTTTAAATAATCATACCAGGTGATTTTTCTGATCAGCGAGTTTGGGAAGCACTGAAGGGACCTATTACTCCATTCTTAATGGTGGCTAATATAAGCCCTAAATATCATTTCTATGTACTCATTACTCTTATTGGTTAGTAGAAAATATGACAAGTCCTTTCTGTCTTAGCAATTTTGTCCTTTTGGGTTGAACTAAAGTCATTTGGAGGTCAGATGTAATTGGTGTGGGGGTGGGGGCTTGTTGGTGCTTTGCAAAGTTCTCAGTGTTTTGAGTTAACTCACCCTTTCAAATTACTTGGGCCCCCGTGTTTCACTTGTGAATTACCTGCCTAATTCCTTCCCCCTCTTTAACTTCCTTCTGCACGTCTCCTCCTTTCTGATTTTTGCCTCAAGTCTAGCTTGTTGGTCCCTTAACTCCATTTCTTGAGTGGAACATTTGGTGCTTTCCCAGTTCAGGATGCTTTGCTGGAATAGTCAATTTCCAGGGATTTTTACAGGCTGGCCAAAACAGTTTATTCAGAAGAGACGCCCGGCCGAGGACTGGCAGCTAGACTGCAGAACGTTTCCTGACTCTGCACAACCACCCGTGACCTTGAGCAAGCACCGCCTGCCCAGCTCCTTCCCGGAGGCGTCGGGGCAATGCTCAAGCTGGACTCTGGAACCGAAAGAGGGTGGGAGGGCACGGGGCAGGGTGGGCGGAGTCTTAATAAATAGGCGAAAAGACCTAAAAGCTATAAAGTAGTTATTTCTTTTTCTCGAGGCGAATCCCAATTCTTGGGGGTGGGAGAGGGGTGGCTGGAAAGTAAGAAAGAAAGGGCTCAAGAAAAAACGTGAGAACTCAGATGGCGAAGAGCGAGCTAGAGTGAGAAAATAGGAAGGAGGGAGGCTGAGGGCGAACAATCGGGTTAAAAATAGAAGCGCATCTCCCGCAAGACTCGCTCTTTCCAGCTCCACCCTGGAACCGGGGCCAGGCGAGTGTGACTCGGCTCCGCGCGACAGCAGCGCGGGCAGGCCCCGCCCCCCGTCCCGGACTTGGTAACTGGGGTCAGGGGCGGGGCGTCGGGCAGGCGACGTCAGCGCGCTCCCCACCGCCGCCGTCGGGGTTTTCGCTGACGCACAGACCCCGCCCCCTCCGTCCCTCTTTCCCTCACTGCCCCAGCGCCCGGCGGAGAGGAAGAGTCAGTCGGCTAGACCGCGGACCTGTCTGCATCACGTTCTGGGACCCGCTCGCTCCCGGGGGCCACGGCCTCATCGGTGGTAGCACCAGCAACCGAGCGCGCCAGCCTGCCCTCGCTGCGCCCAGTCCTCGCTGCGCGCGCACCGCTCAGCTTCGGAAGCGGCCCTACCCGCCGTCGGTGGAGGCGTGGGGCAACGACGGCCGGGCGCCGCGAGAGAGCGTTAGCCGCCGCGGCCTCCGGTCCTCTCTCCGCCTCCCCCTCTGCTCCTCCCTCCCCCCGCCTCTCTCCTCCCACTTCCGAGCTCCGGCGTGTCCCGGCCACGCTCGGTGCTACTGCAGGAACAAAAGAAGGACCCCGCGGCGGCGGCGGCGGCAGCGCCTCCGCCTGCGGCTTCTACCCGCTCTCGGCCCGCGGCGGCTCGCGGGCGGCCGGCTCGCCCACCTCGGAGACCTCGCCCGGGCCCCAGCGCGCCGGCGTCGCGCGCAAGCCCGGCTCTTGCCCTTCTGCTCACGCAGGGTGAGTGGTGGAGAGCTGGGGGAGGGTGCCCGGCGGGGGTTGGGCTTGGGGGGATCGAATGCCACGGAACTCCAGTGAGGCCCGGACTGGTCGCGGATGGCGGCGTCCGGGGAAGGCGAGTCCGCCCGCCTGCTCAGGAAGCACAAAGACGGAGGCGTCATCCTGTCGTCGTGGCCCGGGGCTCGGCTCCCTGCGCCCCGGCTCACTCGCACATGCACAGTCGGGAACAATACCCGGCTTGCGTCCTCCGGGATTGGGGTTCCGGGTCTCTCTCCTTTGCGTTCCGGTTGGGGGTCCGGGCCTCCCTCCCTCGCGTTCCGGCCGCCCTCGGCGGCGGCGCCCGACGTGGGCAGCCTCACGGGGAGAGACAAAGAGGCGGTGGCCGTGGCCGCGCCCCCGGCCCCGGCCCCGGCTCGGCGCACTCTCCAGCTCTCTGCTGCCTCCTCGGGAGAACCGCGGGGGTCGGTGCGGGGCCCGCAGGGTGAGAGGCTGGCCTGCCCTGCGGGGCTGCTGTTCTGCATGACTCAGTGGTTTTTGGAGAAGGCCCTGCTGGGCTTTCCTGAGAAGGCCTGTGCTTGGGGGTGGGGGGGTGGCCATTGGGTCCCAAACTTGTTCTTAAACCCGCTGGAACGTGGGTGAGGGGTCTTCTCTGCCATCGTGTTTTAGTTTTCTCAACGTCGCTGCGTTTCTCGAATAAGATCCTTCTCGTGAAGTAAATGGAGCACCTTCCCCTTTGTTCCCTGCATTTGAGCTAGTGAATGTGAAATTTTGTGCTCCCTTTTCAAGCCCTCCCTGGAGCGGTGTTTGGGGAAAGGCCCGGGTTGTTTTTTTATTGACTGGATGCCTCCTGAGAATCTGGTCTAAGGACATACAGATGTAAAATAATAATATATAGGTCACAGAATCCCTGTTTTTTAAACCAAGCATTCAGGTAATTTACAGGTTAAAAAGGAATCTTAATATTATAGTATTAGTTTTTAAAAAATAAACTTTCAGAACTGAATTAGGGGAAAATAGTGCAATTTTATCTTCCAGGATTTTTCTTAAAATGTTCCTGAAAAGGAATTTGTTGTAGTTTTCCCCTATTTTCTATCTCTTAGTCCCGATGTTAAGTCTAGAAAGAAGCCTTTTAAAATTACACTAATTTACTCCATTTGGCAAAGAGGGGGCTCTGAGATACTGAGAGTGAGGACTTGCCCAAGGTCACCACTGGCTTAGAGAGGTAGATTAGAGGCTAGAACGAGGGTACCAACTCCAGGTGATTGCACATTCTTAACATCTTTTAACAGTACGTGCACCTGAACTAAATTCCAGAGGTTTTTAAATCCTTTATTATATTTGAGGGTGGGAGAGTTTTTAAGTACCATGCCCACGGTTTTGTTCGTTTTTTAAGCTACTGGTTAAAGGAAGCCAAAACTATGAAAGTAAACATTTCACTTATACCTGATAGAGCTATCAAATCTAAAGGTGCTAAATAGTAATGGTGCTGTTATTCTTCTAAAATACTGCAAAGTAGGAGAGAACCACAGTACTTAAATGGCAACCTCTTAGCTCTCCAAAAAGAATAAATTGCCGCTAAACTTGAGGGTCCTTTCTGCCTTGATGCTCTCTCTGCTGTGCTTGGTTTTCATAAACAACCCTGACCGATTTGGCTTCATGAGTGATTAATGGTGCTTGTTTGCATCTTCTAGATTGAATTAGAGATTGCTTTCTAATCCTCCCTAATTTTTAGGGGGGGGGGGGACTATAGCAGCCTGAATGGCATCTTTTTGTTTTGTTTTCTTATTATATTAGATATACGAACACTGCATCCTTAATTTTGGGGGTTGTGTAGGAGTTGGCAGGCTCTGGGATATAAATAGAAGCTGATTTCAGAGGGCCCTGTTGACTAGGCTTTATGTGAGAGCCTCCATCCAGCTCAGCCTGTCACATTGCAGCCTTGTGACAGGCTGAAGCTCCCCCTCATGTGATCTAAGCTTCTGAGAAATATTAAGGCAAGCTGTGCACATGTGATGGCATTTAAAAGCTGGCTTTCTAGGGGGGAGAACAGTCTACAAGGTGAGAAGCCATGTAGAGGACTAACATCCTGGTGTCTCTGAGCTGAAGGCTATTTATAGTGAATTGGAGATTTATGTGTTTTCCAAGGAAAGGTGGAATACTTTTCATTACAACGAAGTGGGTGAAATCATTGCATGCGGACCCCCCCCTTTATTTATATAAAAAAGATTTTAAGATTCAAATTAACAAGTATTAATGTTGGCTGGCTCAAATTTAGGCCAGTTTGCTTTTAAAGCCATTCCCAGATGACACTGCAAGTTAGTATAGAAAGTATGAGCTAGCATAATTCTTAAGCTGGGTTTAAGCAATGGCCCAACTTTTTGTTTCAAGTAAAGATTCACACACTTTGCACATATGCTCAAATTTTTAAAAACGCAGCTGAAAGTGTTTATTAATAAACTTCATAAGTGATGTTGAAATGTTTACACTACTATGCTCCAAAATGAGTCAGCTAAATTCCACTTACTATTTAAAGAGACAGTGTCAACTAAATTAGTACTATTGTTTGAAGTCGGTTATGGCTCTTGGTTGCTCTCCATACAAAAGCTTGATTGGCTTGAAATATATTCAGGCTTGAAAATGGTGTCATTTTGCTAACAAAAGTAAAGGTTACTATTATTTAACTGGAGAAATAAATGTCAGAAATGCCAGGTCAGTTAGTTAATCTTGTTTCTCCCTTTTTAAAAATAATTTTGTTAATAAAATTTTGATTACTTACTAAAGAGTATATTCTAGAACTAAGTGGTAGTTGGAAAAAGCAGTATTGAATTCTAGATGACAAGCTCTAGCTTGAAGTATTTTCTTGATCTTATTTGAAATGTTCATAATTTTAATAAATGACCTCTATCATCAATAGTAAATACATTTAAATGACAGTGACAAGTTAGAGCAAATGATCTTTCTTTGATAAAGTTCTCAGAGTTTGTACACTCATACATTTTTAGGTGACAGAAACTCCACATTTTTCTTAAATAGTGTGTATTTTCTCTTAATTCAGGAAAATGTGCTAAATTTAGCAAAATACTAGCATATTTGTGCTAATTTTAACAAGACTTGTGGAAAAGCAAGAGTATGCTTTCTGTATAAAGTTTTTTTCTGGTAATTAAATATTAACTCTTACTAAAACTTATGTATTTATATTGCTTTACTTTGCTATATTGAAATTGAGCTTGAAAAGGTTTCCTTTTCTGCTAAGAGGAAAACAAGCACTTGTTAAAAGTTTTATGAGACAGCCTTTGGCTGAGAAATCTGTGCTGATAATTTGTGTGTTGCAGGTTTCTACAACTGACTTTTCAAATACTTAGATCCAGGTTTCACACCTCAAATGGCAGAACATAAGCAGCCGGCCCCTGAAATCTTAAAAGAGCCAGGACCTGCTAGGTGATCAAGGAGCTCTCTTTTTCAGTCTCCTATTAAGGTGTTAAAACATTTTAAAAGCACAAATGCCCTGCCCCATAGCAGAATTGTTGAATTACTAGTTGGGCTCAAGTATGTTCAGGTGTTAGTTTTAATAAAGTTTTAGAGCTACAGCTAGTTTAAAGAACCACTAGGAGATCTCAAGGCAGTAATTAAGATTTGTAGTTTTTCCCCCCATTTGTAAATTCCATTTAAGATATTTTTAATCAGTGTGCAGTGCAAGAGAGCAGAAAGGAACTTAGATATCAGTTGCCTAAATTGATTTAAACATAATTCTGATATTAGGCAGAATGACCTTTTCAGAAATTGAAACAAATGATAGTGATAGGTGAAATAAATACATTTTAATGTTTAATGGTAGAATTTTTTAACCTAAAGAATGTAGTCATTATATACTGCTCAAAAAATTAGAGATATTTTATCGCTTTATATACCTTTTGAAATATCTTAATTTTTGTGAGCAGTGTAGTTCCTTATTAAGCTTAAACACAATTTCTTTCATTCTGTTGTTTTATAAAGGCAGCAATATATTCATAAATTTCTTGGCCTATTGTTAATGATTAACACAATTTGAGCCTTTATTAAAAATAGATTTGGTGTTTAGAATAACAAAGGTACACTGGTGACAATTATACTAATTTAATGGTTTTATTTTGCTTACATGCTGGTTTCTAAAGTTTTGTTTTTGTTTTCTTTATAGCAGAAAAATATGGCTCAGGAGACGAACCAGACCCCAGGGCCCATGCTGTGTAGTACAGGATGTGGCTTTTATGGGAATCCTAGGACAAATGGAATGTGTTCTGTTTGCTACAAAGAACATCTTCAGAGGCAGCAGAATAGTGGCAGAATGAGCCCAATGGGTAAGTTGTTTCCAAGGAAAAATCCATTTGAAGAACTGGTGAACAGAAAACATAGAGCGGAGAATGGGGGCCTAAGACTGAGAATCAGTGCGGAGAGCCCAAAGCGAGAAGACCTGAGAAAAGCTTGAAATTAAAGCAACAGCCCAGATGCTTGGCATGACTACATCAGGAATGAATGACTATCCACAAGCATCTTCTAGCTTTCTCATTTTCCTTTTTGACATTTTGTTTCATATTTGTATTCACTGGATATGACTTTTTAATACATATCTTTGTTTGGATACTCACTTAAAATGTAGGATGCTGCAGCACGATGAAAATGCTTAAATCACTAACCTAATTAAATGCAAGTATTTGTTACTTTTTAATAGTCTTGATACCTAGTGTAGTATTGCTTTGTTTCTTACAAATCCTTCTTTTAAATAGGGACAGCTAGTGGTTCCAACAGCCCTACCTCAGATTCTGCATCTGTACAAAGAACAGACGCTAGTTTAAACAACTGTGAAGGTGCTGCTGGCAGCACATCTGAAAAATCAAGGTAAGCTGGAGTATTTCAGTTTTTTATGGTAATACAAAGAGGAAATAAAGATATCTTCGCTGTCCATACAATTATAATTATGAATGTTCATATATCGTAAGGATGTTAATATATCCAACGCTCTTGGCTTTGCATGTGTTGCACAGTCAGGGATTCGGTGTCATTTAATATATGATCTTACAGGTCATTGAGTCAAGATGTATATAGCACTGCGTAACAGCCCCAAGGATGCTGTGTTGAGAATTTTGTGCCTTTATTCATTGTAATTGAGGTTTAGGGATTGTAGGGAGGGAGGCTTTGTAGACTGTAGTGTAATGGCACACAAGGTATTTTGGCAAAACTGCCCCCTTTTGCCCTTAAACAGATTACAGCCATAGCTAAAAATTGCTAGTTGGCTATAATAAAACATTGTGACCTATGCAAATAACGCAGCCTTGAATTGATCGTTTATCAAGTTGCTTTCTTTATTCTCAACCATTTTTGCTGAGCATCCAATATTCTTTAAATTTTTAGATTATTTAGCTCCATTTGATCATGTTGGAAATAATATATAATTTGAAGTTGAACTGACAACTTATTATCTCACAAAGAAGGAAGTACCCTTAACATCTTTAAAAATGTTTGCTTAAACTCAAATAGAAATGTGCCTGTGGCTGCCTTGCCTGTAACTCAGCAAATGACAGAAATGAGCATTTCAAGAGAGGACAAAATAACTACCCCGAAAACAGAGGTGTCAGAGCCAGGTATGCTTTTTGTTTAATACTCATTCAGTCTGGACTTGGTAGTATGAGAAAGGTTTGGTGGGGAGATTCATTCCTTCCCATTGAAGGACCTGAGAGGAAGAGAGCTATAAAATACAGGCCAAGCAAGAACTGCTCTCTACTCTCGTCTTCTTTCTTCTCTGCCCATTCTCGTCCCCCACACCAGTAAATTAGCAAGGCTTATAATCTGGAGACTGGAAGTATTAAGAATTCATTGAACTTAAAAAATTGCTTTACTAAAAAAGAAAGTGGTTTGCTATTTTAAAGGTATCAGTCATTAGACAAGATATTGTTCATAAACCTAGAAGAAATTATGTAGGCTAAATTTTCAAAGCTATGAAGAAAAAAAATGTTTAAATCAAAAGCAATAACTATTGTCTTGATGTTGTTAATATTGTAGAAAATATCCAAGCAGAAGAACATACTAAACACTAGAATGAAGAAGGGTAAATTCCCATATTTTGTGAGAGTTTAAAACTCAGTATGGAAAGGCATTTTTGGTTTTTCATTTGGTATTGACTGAGTCTGCTTGACTTACATAGCACAGAGGTACTCTGATATGCTAGAAAGTTGACTTGTTTGATTGAATACCTGTGCTAGGCCTAGAACAAGGAACTGTGTTTCATAGTGCACCTAGGTGGTTTTTTTCATTATTTCCTAGTAGTGTTGACTAAACACAATATAAAACTTGATTGTGAGGCAGTAGTGTCGGTGGATATATAATCTGCTTTGGAGGCTTGCTTTTTTTAACATCACATAACATCAGAAGCTTATGTGAACTATATCAAATTTAATTTGTGAAGTTAAGGTGAAAATTTTAAATTGGGAAAGTGAACCATATTTGGTATTTTGAAATGAGTTCCATCTTTCTGAAAAAGCTGGTCATATTTATATGTGAGGCTTTTGGTTTTTTTAAAACACAAAATTATTCTGGCCTTGGAATAGTACTCTTTTAGGTTATATCTGTACTTAACCTCTGCATTCATTATTTCTTACTAGGAATTCTGTAGTTTGTTGTTTCTTTGCCTTTATCATTTTTCTTTTCTTAATCCTCTTATCTTTATGTTTTAGGCACAACTGTTTAGTTTTTGGGTGTGGTCAAGGAAATGGTTGTCACCCTTCCCTGCCCCCAACTATTCCCACAGATTATTCTTTACCCTTATACTATCAGGACAAATTATATTGAGGTCGTTATAGTAGATTGTTAGGAATAAATTATAGGACCGTTAGTTTAATATTAGTCTATTAAGCTAATTGGCTTGCTTCTAGAGTTTGGATTTAATAGCATTGGTGCTGTTCTATTGTTGAGGCAGTAATTTTAGCATTGCATATATTTGCTATTCTTGGGATTTGGATTATGTTAAAGCTCAGTTTACAGTGCTTTTGTTATACCATATTTCCCCATGTATAAGACGCTCCCATCTATGAGACACACCTTAATTTGGGGGCCCAAAATTTGAAGAAAAAAAAAGAATGTATTACATAAAGTTATTGAACTCAAGTTGTATTAATCATAAAATTCATACAACTCTCATCCACGTGAAAAAGCAGGAAATGCAAGTAAAATATCTATAATCATTGTATAAGACATACCCAGTTTTTAGACCCCAAGTTTTTTCGGGAAAAGGTGCATCTTATACATAGGGAAATACGATAGTTGGATTTTATAAAAATTAAATTTGGTATTCTGTTCATTTAACCAGTGGTAATATGGGTTTTAATCCAGTAGTATGCAGTTATCATATTGATAAATTCTGTGGATGTCACGTATGAACTAAAACTTAAAAGTAGGTGGAGAAACAGACTTTTTAATGTAAATCAAAAATTCTTGATTTACCTATAAAATTCCTAATCTAAAATCAAAACTTCACAAATACTTAAACATGCTAAATATGTTTGCTAATCTTTCAAAGGAAAATTCTTAAAAAATAATTTTCCACATATTCTTCATAAGACAATAAAGTATCTATTAAAATGGCAAAATAATTATGAAATTTTAGAGTCTGAGATAGTGATTAATAATTTGGGTTTTACTTGTCAAAATTTGGTGGTTTTATTTACCCAATCTTTTCTGTAAGTATAAAACCAAAGCAATGTTTTTATAGTGAGGTACCTCAAAATTTGGCAGCTTTATTTACTGAGTAGTAATGAATTTGAACAGTCCTATTTAAGACATTTATATGTAGGCAATAAGGAAAAACTGAGCATCTGACCAGTATCTCTCGGCTCTTTAAAAGCTTTTAGAATGGGGTTTTGTTTCTTGGTACTAGCTGTTAAGAGTGAGTTTAAAGGAATTTGAGTGGCGTGGTGATAATTTTGTAAAATTTAGAGGAGCGGGTATTTTGTTGATTGGCAAGAAATTATTCAATTTGAAAGTTCTAATATAAAAGATCCTGTTTATGTACATGTTTTTAAGAAGGGCTTAAATACTTTTACTAAGAATCTTAAGGTTTTTTTATTTTTAACTTAGATAAGTGATTGATCAGCCAGTGAACTCTTGAGAAATTTCTAATTCGTGTCCTTATTTTTCAGTTGTCACTCAGCCTAGTTCATCAATTGCTCAGCCCAGTACTTCTCAAAGTGAAGAAAAAGCTCCTGAGTTACCCAAACCAAAGAAGAACAGATGCTTCATGTGCAGAAAGAAAGTGGGCCTTACAGGTATTACAGAAAATAGACTGTATATTTTGCAGCTAGGGTTCAACAAGGAGCTCCTAGTTGCTTCATAAGGGACTTGTTGGTCTTACACATAAAACAAAATGCCCAACTTTCAGAAATAGAAAGCTTTCAGAGTGGACTAGAAAGGAGGATAATGGGGGAAAGACTAATTGATTTCTCTTTGTCTCCCTAATCACATGAAACCCTATTAACTTCAGGCCTCAAAAAGTACTGTCCTTTATTGAATTGATAAAAATTCATCCAGTTTGGTTCCTTTCCTTTGTTCTTCTGGGGAAAAGGTAGCAGAACTAAACAGCAAGCACCTACTTTGAGTTGGGCACAAAATAGTCTATATACTTTTTGTTTCTTTGTTTCCTTTAAATCTCCAGAGCTTTATGGTTGTCTTTCCCTAGTTTTCACTTGAAACAAGACCCATTTGACATGTGTCAGGAGGAGGATTTAAATCCAGGTCATTCTGACTCCAGAGCCTGTGTAATTTATACCGTGTGATATCTACAGGAGTTTATGGAAGGGTACTTATTTGAACTCACCATGTCAAAGGTGGTTTAAATGCTTTTCACAGTTTAAAGTGATGGATTCTTTTATCAAGTTGCAAAGAGCCGTGGAAATGTGGTTTCTTTCCTATAGTGAGGAAGGCTTTTCCCTCCCCTTCTAATTGCTACAAGTTCCCAAGTGACTCTGCTTCTTTCGTGTGTGTACAGGGTTTGACTGCCGATGTGGAAATTTGTTTTGTGGACTTCATCGTTACTCTGACAAGCACAACTGTCCGTATGATTACAAAGCAGAAGCTGCAGCAAAAATCAGAAAAGAAAATCCAGTTGTTGTGGCTGAAAAAATCCAGAGAATATAAATTACTACTTGTGAAGAGACTAAAACTTTTTATTTTAATATATCATAGGAAACATTAAAGAGCAGATGCATGGCCATTTTCCTTTGATGTTCTCCAGAGTTTTACTTTATACTTGTCTGTCTTATAATTGATATTTTAGGATGTTTGGGTGTTTGTTACAGGCAGAATTGGATAGATACAGCCCTACAAAATGTATATGCCCTCCCTTGAATAAAATTGGATGAAATCTGCACAGCAAATTGAATTACACAGATAATAAGAACAAAATTTAGTTCCCGCGTGCCAAACAAAACACATGAAATCTCTGCATGTTTGCAGCATATCTGCCTTTTTGGGAATGTAATCAAGGTATAATCGCTGGCTAGTGTTATGTGCCTGTATTTTTCTAAAAAATGGTACACCAGAAAAGGACTGGCAGTCTACTTCTACCATAGTTCAACTTCACCTTGTTAATTTCCACAACATATTCTTGGAAGATACGAGGATAAAGAGGATCAGACCTTTCTGTGAAAACAGTGTTTGGTGCCATATGTAAGCTTGGCTAATTGGTCTAAAAGTTGTCAAGGCATTCTGTGAAAGGTAAACATTGCAACTGGTTATAAGAGTAAAACCATCAAGCAACAGGGTCTTGAGCTATCATTGAAGCTTATTGTGCCGGCCTGCACCAGAAGATGTCTGCATTACTCTCATTGCTAAAAGTGTGTAGCACAGAACTGCACTAGGATTAATTTGTTTACGAGAAGAAGTTAAAACTACGTTTGGTTTTTACATACAGCAGCTCTATTGAATAACATGCATCTGAATTTTAAGTTGCGAAGGTATCTGAACAGTTAATTTTTCATGTGCATCTTTTGTTGAATGTTTTGGTTCAAGAAAGAATGTTTAAAGTTTTTTTTAAGACTTCAGTTCTTAATGTAACTGTACCCTTCTGCATGGAAAATCATAACCAACATGGCTGCAGTAGACTTCTTAGTGGTATCCAGCACCACTTGCAGAGGGCTGCTTTATCATATTGTACTTGGGTGTAGGACTCTAGTGTTCTTGGGTGTGTTGCATGGGCTGCACTATTTACAGCATTGTACAATAACAACTAGAAAAGGCAGTATATTTCACTGATGCTTGTCTGGTAATATCACTTCTGTGTTATAATGGAAGGTTTTCTGTGATGTATGAAACTTGTGTTTTTATATATAAATGAGTATAGTTAGTGTTGTGGTAATGCCCGTTTTTATCTGTAAATAGTTAAGTATGTACACGAGGCACTCCTGATTTATTGCAGTGTTCAGTCCTAGTTTTTACTTTTAAAACATTCAGTTTTGCTTTTAAATTTATGTACCTTAGGTTCTGAGTTAGATCTGCAGATGTGTACAGATAGTTCATATTTATGTATGCACATAATCATGCTATCCAGCATTGATGCTATATTGTATTATGTAAATAATAAAAGCCATGTACAGAGGGAAACTTCCACTTTGTTCCTTGGGTTTTTAAGCCATAGTAATCCTACAAGGGGATAAAGAGAAAGAAACTGTTTCATGGTCAACTTTAATTACCTATGTTCAAGTGAGAGCCCCGAGATGAGGTTTGTGAAATACCTTCAAGTATGGTACATAGTAAGTAATTGTTTCTGAAGAAATGAATAGGCATTTTTAGGATCTTAATAGTCTTAGCATGTAAGGGAAAGGAATGACATTTAAACAGTTATGGTCGATTCCCCCCACCCCTTTTAATTGTGTTTTATAGTCGGCATTTTAGGCATGACGAGTTGTACAAAAACAGGCATAGTTTTCCTTCTGTTTGGGTGTGGTTCTAATGTAGAAATGGATCCATGGGCTTGGTCTTTGAAGGTGTCATGAGATAAAAGAACAAGGAATAACTGCATATTCTGACTTTGCCCATGGGGTAACTGAATCCTGGCTTCTCAGTGATGAAGTTTAAAATGGAAATACTTATCCTGGTTCACTACCATTTGTCGGTTCTTTCCATGTTGATACTTTTGCTTCAACTGGGGAAAATGTATGTGTGCAGAAGTCTATATAATGAGACAGATGGGACGATGATGGACCCGTGGTCTTCATTGTTCTATAAAGGTCTCATAATATTTCCATAATTTTTTTGTAAGAAACAATAGTTGGATCTTACAGGATTTAATCTGTTAGAAGCAACAGTTGTGAAAGGGAATTTTAAGTGTGTAAGGCAACTAGGAAGATTTCAATTCTACACAGACAGACCTGTGTTCAAACCTGAATATTTCTCTGACAAAACTAAAAATGGGCTTTAACTTTGAAATGTACACTGAGATACTAAGCATTTTAAGTATATCATGTTTTTCCTTAAAGATATCTGGACACCTTTCAAAAATATTTTCCTAGGACACCATGATATGAATTGCCTGTATGACCTTGGGCTACTTTTAACCTATTCTGCAGTGGGCTTTAATCTGGACAAATGAACCTTGAGTTTTATTGTCTGAGGTGGGCTTCCCATGGTGAATCAATCTGAAGATGGGAGCAGAGTGGTGTAGTGGTTAAGAGGGTAATGAACCCTGAAACCAGGCTTCTTTATCTGTAGATAAGTATGGTAACAGTCCCTGGTATGTATTTCCTATTAAATTTATTTTTTAGAGCAGTTTTAGGTTACTATAAAATCGATAGGAAAGTAGAGATTAACCATATACCCTCTCCACATGCTTGCAGCCTCCCATGTTATCAACATCTCCCAGAGTGGTACATTTATTAAAACTGGTGAACCTAGATGGACTCAGTCACCCACATTCCACTGTTTATACTTGGCTGTTGGTGTTGCACATTCTATGGGTTTGGAGAAATGTATAATTAATGATACGATCTATCATGAATATCGTTCACTGCCCCTAAAATCCACTGCTGCCAACTCCCTACTTGCTAACTCAACCTCTAGTAACCATTGACCTTTACTGCCTTTTTTAAAAAGTCATAGTTGGAATCATACAGTGTAACCTTTTCAGATTGGATTCTTTCACATAATCACAAGTTCCCTCCATGTCTTTATGGCTTGATAGCTTATTTATTTTTAGTGTTGAATAAAATTCTATTGTCTGGAAGTGCCGCAGTTGATCCATTTACCGACTAAAGGGTATCGGCTGCTTCCAGGTTTGGGCAATTATGAAAAAAGTTGCTATAAGCATTGGTGTATAAGTTTTGTGTGGAAATAAGTTTTCAACTCTTGGGTAAATACCAAGTGTGATTGCTGGATTGTATAGTAAGAATATGTTTAGCTTTGTATCATTATAAACCGTCAAACTGTATTACAAATGGCTGTAGTATTTTGCATTCCTACCAGCGATGTATGAGTTTCTATGCTTCACGTCTTGACCAGTATTAGTGTTATTAGTCTTCCAGATTTTGGCCATTCTAATTGTTCTGTAGAGGTTATCTCATTGATTTAATTTGTATTTCTCTAATGACATCATATGGAGCATCTTTTCATATTATTTACCATCTTTATATCTTCTTTGGTAAGGTGTCTGGTAAGGTTTTTGGCCCATTTTTTAATTAGGTTTATTCTCTTATTTGAGTTTAAAGAGTTTTTTTCTATATTTTTGGATAGTGCTTTATCAGGTGTGTGTTCTACAAATATTTTCTCCCAGTTTATGACTTGTGTTTTCATTCTCTTAAGCTGCTATTCATTTTAATGTCTTGAGTAATTTCTACAACTTGGAAAGTTATTTGAGAATGATTGAGATTGGTTACTGGTTACATTAAGTTGTATAGTGAAGGTAAAGATCTGTAACTTCTCAATTTTCAGTTTAAAATTATTAGAATCATTTTCGTAAGGTTTTCTTTGCACATGTCTGTTAAATGAAGTTCTTAGCAAGTAACAAAAAATGAGTAAATGTCTACTAAGTAATGTTATAACATGTTAAGCATACTACTGTTACAAATTATTGTCAGTGTTAACATCCACAGGATTCAAAACAAATTTATCAAATGCATTGAGAAGCAAAACCTCGCATCCTGTCTCAACCTCCACTTCCAGACACACGTTTTAGGTAACTACCATAACTTGAAAAGGTTGTTTTATCTCTTCCACATCATGTACATACTTGACTTGTTTGCATAATTGTTTGACTGCAAGGTTGTTAAAGTGAATTTTGCTCATAAATATTCGCTTATAATTTTGGAGAGTGATGGAGGTGGTTGCTGGTTGATTAGCAGTAAGGTTATATGGCCATAAACTGCATAGGAGGGTTTCTGTGAGTGAAACAGCAGGTAGTTAATGTAAAGTAACTTGAAATTTCACAGCATTTTCTTGTATTTGTACAATGTGCTTTAAAAATGTGCATGTATAATGATACAAAAGTGCCATTTAATAGTTGTGGCTATTTCAGACACAAACACTGTTTTTTAATTCATATAAAAGCAAAGTGCACTGTTTTTGTTTCTCCTAGAGTGTATTTCTGTTCTCATCCTGAGAGTAAAAGAGTCACCATTTTGGGGCATAAATGTCTGCAGCTAGGTAATATTTTTCTTAGACTAGGTAATGATGTTAAGTTGTACTTCATGTCAACAGCAAGATGACAGATATTATCTTTTTTTAATTGGTTAATATATTTAGTTGGTTTGGAACACTTTTTCTTATGATTTTGATTAAAACTATTAGCATAGAACCTCAGACTGTATATATCTGAAATGATTGATAATGTAACTAAAGCCATTCAGGAATTAGGATCATTTATCAGTCTACACAGAAGTTAATAGCAACCCGTTCTGACACATTCCTAGATTTTAGTTGAGTGCAAGAACTGTTCAGAAAATATTTTCTTAAGCACTTACCCTTTAGAGCTCAAGAATGAGCCAGAAGATATTTATGTATATAAATTACCCAAATGAATTCAACTTAAACACTAGTGTCAAAGTAAATTTCTCTGATGCTGTGTGTATAATCCATGGCAATTGAAATAGTATCTGATCCTTGCTATGTAATACCTTTATGCCCTTACCTCCCTTCCCATCACTAAAAAGGTATTCAAACATGCAAATTAGAATACCAGGCAAACAAATGTGATTAGATTTTATATTGTGAGGCATTACATCTCATAAAACCTTAGTACTGCCCTTGCTGGTTGGCTCAGTGGTAGAGTGTTGGTCTGGCATGTGGAAGTCCTGGATTCAATTCCTGGACAGGTCACACAGGAGAAGCGCCCATCTGCTTCGCCACCCCTCCCCCTCCTTTCTCTGTCTCTTTTCCCCTCCTGCAGCTAAGTCTCCATTGGAGCAAAGTTGGCCTGGGTGCTGAGGATGCTTCTATGGCCTCCCCTCAGGCCCTAGAATGGCTCCAATTGCAATGGAGCGGTGACCCAGATGGGCAGAGCATCGCCCCCTAGTGGGTTTGCTGGTTGGATCCCAGTCAGGTGCACACGGGAGTCTGTATCTGCCTCCCTGCTTCTCACTTCAGAAAAAAAAAAAGAAGCCTAACCAGGCGGTGGCGCAGTGGATAGAGGCAGTGGATAGAGCGTTGGACTGGGATGCGGAGGATCCAGGTTCGACACCCTGAGGTCGCCAGCTTGAGTGCGAGCTTGAGTTTGAGCAAAGCTCACCAGCTTGGACCCAAGGTCGCTGGCTCGAGCAAGGGGTTACTGGGTCTGCTGAAGGCCCACGGTTAAGGCACATATGAGAAAGCAATCAAGGAAAAACTAAGGATTGATGCTTCTCATCTCTCCATTCCTGTCTATCCCTCTCTCTGACTGTCTCTAAAAAAAAAAAAAAAAAGTACTTTTAAGCATCTCTTTAAAGAAAAATAACCCATCTTGTTATTCTGCTTCCATGTCCACCCTTATGAGAAAAATATTTCCTTTCTAGGGCAATGTTTCTTTAGGTACCCTTCTCCTAGAGGTATACCATGTGCTTAGAAATATCACCCACATAAGAATATAGGGCTTCTGATGTCTGCACTAGTAATTCTTATTGTAAAGCTAATTCTGCTGTAAGAATTATAGTACTTAAATATGAGAGGTTAATCTGCTACCCCACACATTAGCCTTAACAATCTATGTTATAGTTAAGTGCCTGTAAAGATGACTTATATTTAGACAAGTTTTATTTTTAGCTATTCTGTGGCTTACTTGGTTGGCATGAGAATTAGGTTATTTTGCATATCTGGGACAGCATAACTAGTTTTTTTCAGTGGCTAGATTATGTCAGTGACAAATAATATATTGTGAGATTTTAGAGATTTAATAAATAGTGATACCTGTTGAAAAAACCACAATGTTATAGGCATTAAAATATGCATTTATCTTCAGAAATTGCCCTTTAGCATTCAAGTGATAAGCATGTTTATGTGGATCATTGAATAAAGGTGTGACTTTTGAAGTGGATTTTAAGGGTAGCAGTTTTTACTTGGTAAATTGGGACTGAATTTTCTAGACTCTGAGAAGGCAACTTTAAAGACCCTAAACAATTATCACAGCTAACCAGTGACCAAATCTGCCCAATGCTGTACAGCCCTTACACAGAAGACCTCAGATTGGACTGAACATATTAGTACTGAATTATAGCTCTTCAAGCTTAAATCAATCAATGGTTGATTTTTTAAAATGAGAGAGGTACATGATATGTCATAGAAATCAAATGAAACGGGCCTGTTAAGGTTGTTACAAGAGGGTTCCTCTGTTTTGCATCTGTTAGGCTATGTCCTCCACTGAGCATTGAGAGAAGCAGGCATTGAAACTGAGCTTCTACCTATGGCCTAGGCATGCTGTGTGTGAGCAGAACAAGTGAGGCATACATACATACATACATACATGGTTTGTTTTCATGGATATTATGAACTAATACAATGAACAAGAATGATTTTCTGAATTACTAAATTGGCCATGTTGATTCTAAAACTGAAAAAGTATATTTGAGTTTTATAAGAATAGGTGGTCAGAATTAATGTTACATGTTTTCAGTTAGAGATCATTACTTGAAGCCTCTTCTTTCAGGAGTAATACACCTTACAAAATTTCTCACTGTTGTAGGAGACGAGCAGATTTTTCATTTCAGGGTGGCAGAGCAATCGAGTAGGTGATGTTTAGATACTAGCTTTAAGTCAGTTCGGGTTTGTGGCTCAAAAAGTGTGTCTCTGGAAAAGCTACTTAAAATCTTGAGTACCTGAGTGCCTTCACCTATGCAGACTTTAAGAATTAAAATCATGTTGCATGTAATATTGATACAGGTTAGGTGTATCACAAACTCCTGGAAAGGCCATTTTCACAGATGTTTAAGAGCCCAGAGTCTGATCTATACAGTGTAGTACTCAGTTTTGCCATCAACTAAAATTCATTTGGTGGTCTTGGCTAGATAGCATGGTTGGTTAGAGTTTCATCCCCAAGCACTAGATTGCTGGTTCAATCCCCAATCAGAGCACATACAAGAACAGATTGATGTTCTCATCTCTCTCTCTTTCCATTCCTCTCTCACTAAAATCAATCAATACATTTTTTTTTTAATTTCATTTGGTGGATTGGAAATGAAATTTCACCACTAGTTTCACTCTGCAAACCTAACAATTTTAAATCTGATCCATGAGTCCCTGAAATTGCATGCAAAATTTGGTATCTGTGTTTCTTGGTAGAATTTTCAAATTGATCCATGACTGAAAGAGACTCAGGATCTAACTAGCCTTCTTGAGAAGATACTTAAGTGTTTTAAGAGGAAGCTAGCTGTTATGAAAAGCTGTGCTGACTAAACCAGGAATACCCAATCTGCCTGTCTAGCTACATCCGCTGAGGCAACATTATAAGAAAAGCAGTGCCTTTTTTCCTGTTGTTGGAAGCAACAATGACTCCACGAACTGAAGGAGGAAGTAAATTGGTGTGTCATAAACAGAGTTCTCCAGTCCTTTTAAGAATAATCTTGCTTTGCCATTTTAGTTTGCTTTTCATTGATACCTTGTCCTACTCCTCTCAAACCCAGACCAACTCTCAAGACATCATGCTTTGTATGATATACTTGCTTGCAAACCCAGAAATGTGAGTTTCAAGTGTTTTACCTTACACAGTGATTGTCTCAAACCCTGTAAATCTAAATGTCTTCTCAGCCCTGGTTGAATTGTCAGGGTACTGTTCTGTGTGATGGAGAGAAACTAAACCACCTCTAAACTGTAATTTCCAAGGCTAAAATAGTACAGAAGTTGAAATTCACTCTTGAGTCAGTTCAGGACATCACTTAATTACTGAGTGATCCATGTCTGGTGTACACTTTCTCTGTATCCAGCCTGCTACTGCTGAACGGATGTCTTAGAACAGGGGTCCCCAAACTACAGCCTGCGGGCCGCATGCGGCCCCCTGAGGCCATTTATCCGGCCCCCGCCGCACTTCCGGAAGGGGCACCTCTTTCATTGGTGGTCAGTGAGCACATTGATCATCTCATTGGCCAAAAGCAGGCCCATAGTTCCCATTGAAATACTGGTCAGTTTGTTGATTTAAATTTACTTGTTCTTTATTTTAAATATTGTATTTGTTCCCGTTTTGTTTTTTTACTTTAAAATAGGATATGTGCAGGATGCATAGTGATTTGTTCATAGTTTTTTGTTTTGTTTTGTTTGTTTTTTTTATTCATTTTAGAGAGGAGAGGGAGGGACAGAGAGGAGAGACAGAGAGAAAGTAGGGGGGAGGAGCTGAAAGCATCAACTCCCATATGTGCCTTGACCAGACAAGCCCAGGGTTTCAAACCGGCGACCTCAGCATTTCCAGGTCGAGGCATTATCCACTGTGCCACCACAGGTCAGGCCATAGTTTTTTTTATTGTCCGTCCCTCCAACAGTCTGAGGGACAGTGAACTGGCCCCTGTGTAAAAAGTTTGGGGGCCCCTGTCTTAGAATCGGTCTTATCACTCATAATCCTTCCAATTCATTGATCCAGACTGAAAATGGATTAGGTTTGCCTAAATCATGACTAAAAGTGGCTAGGTAGCCTAAATCTTCTAGCAGAGTCATTCCCAAACCTATGGATCGCCAAAACCAACTGGAGAGTTTGCAAAACAAAAAATACATATGTGGGTCGGAGTTCATTTGCACTGAATCAGAATACCTGGGAGAATCTATACTTTTGACAGCTCTCCCCTAATTGTTCTGTTAACCAGATTTGGAAAACACTGTTAAGAATAAGTTCCTCTCTAGTAAACTAGACCCATGCAGTGTAGAGAAAGATGAGCAAGAACAGTTCAGTACCTCACACACTTGAAACTTTGCAAATGTAGCTTTCTGTGTCTATATATTATTCTCACTTCAAAGCACTGGAATACCTGGTCTCTTGTTAGATTTTTTTTCTTTTTTTCTTTTTTCTCTTTTTTTTTTTTTTTTTGGTATTTTCCTGAAATGAGAAGTGGGGAAACAGAGAGACAGACTCCTGCATGTGCCTGACTGGGATCCACCCAGCATGCCCACCAGGGGGTGATACTCTGCCCATCTGGGGCATTGCTTCTTTGCAACAGGAGCCATTCTAGTGCCTGAGGCAAAGGCCATGAAACTGTCCTCAGCACCTGATCCAACTTTGCTCCAGTGGAGCCTTGGCTGCGGGAGGGGAAGAGAGAGACAGAGAGAAAGGAGAGGGTTGGAGTGGAGAAGCAGATGGGTGCTTCTCCTATGTGCCCTGGCTGGGAATCGAACCCGGGACTTCCACATGCTGGGCTGATGCTCTACCACTGAGCCAATCAGCCAGGGCCTAGAATACTTGTATTTATTGTTTTCTAACCATGGTGTATAAAACATTAGAGTATTTTGCAAAATGCTCACATTGGAGAAAATCCTTTGCTTTTATTTATTTATTTATTTATTTATTTATTTATTTATTTATTTTTGAGAGAGAGACAGGGAGCAGGGACCGAGAAAAATGAGAAGCATCAACTCATAGTTGCTTCACTTTAGTTGTTTATTGATTGCTTCTCATATATGCCTTGGGGCAGGAGGGTGGAAGGGGCTTAGGCCAAGCTGTGACCCCTTGCTCAAGCTAGCGACTTTGGGCTTAAGCCAGGGACCTTTGGGCTTCAAGCCAGAGAGCTTTGGGCTCAAGCCCGCGACCCTGGGATTGTGTCAATGATCCCATGCCCAAGCCGGTAACCCTACACTCAAGCTAGCAAGCTCATGCTCTAGCCAGTGACCTTGGGGTTTTCAAACAGGGCCCTCAGTGTCCCAAGCCAACTCTCAATCTACCACCAGTCAGGCCCTTTTTATTTTTAACCCCATGATTCCTTAATCTATAATTCAGATAGTTCATCTGAAAAATCCTTCCAAAAACTAATTATCTAATTGCCTTGTTCTTTGGAGATTAGTGAAACTCAGCAATAAAACGCAAACAATAAATACTGTCTCATTAAGTTTTGGAGCCTATCTACCAATCTCACCTTCAAATTCATTGGTGGCACTTGCTCACCTTACTAGGACTTTTCTGCTGGGGTACTCCACCTGTTTTACTTTTGTGTTAATACCCTTTTACTTACCAGCCGTGCTGGACAGCTATTTTAAGTTCTAGTCTCACTTTCCCAGCTCTGGAGATGGGTTAAGGAAAGGCAGTGGGAGTAAGGGATCATTCTTCCTCTTTGTTGTGTGAGTTGTCTAGAAAAGGTGAGCAAGAATCCAGGACAAAAAAATTGGAAGCTCCCAGCATACCTACTGTCAGGGGTCCCAGGCACAACTTTAAAATCTGGTTCAAAGGCATTTTCAAAATTGTAGGCACCCTTTTATTTAAGTGTAAGTACAGAATCAAAAGGTAGGTATGAATATGTTGTTATCACCAAAGTCTTGGCTTCATTTCTCTAAATGCAATCCAGGGCCACATGAGTGTATGCTAAGGAGCAGAATTATTGGGATGGCTTTTTGATTGCAAGAGAGACAGGACAGAATCTTTCAGAGAAGTGTGTATCATGGTCTTCCCAGGAATAGAGGAAGGATGCAAGGACTGGAGTAAGGTAGAAGTGACCCTAAATGAAGAAGGTGGGCGTCCTTGAGTAACTGTGTCTCAAAGAGGATATAGCAGAAAAGATTGAAGACCTTGATGTTGGATAGACTTGGGCTCGAACCTTTGCTTCAGTTCTTCATAGTGATATGGTTTGGGGCAAGATATTTACCCCTCTGTTTCCTGAAAGTGGGCCTGACAAGACAACTTTACAGGATTCTTTTTTTTATTTAATTTTTATTAATTTTAATGGGATGACATCAATAAATCAGGGTACATATATTCAAAGAAAACATGTCCAGGTTATCTTGTCATTCAATTATGTTGCATACTCATCACCCAAAGTCAGATTGTCCTCCGTCACCTTCTATCTAGTTTTCTTTGTACCCCTCCCCCCCTCCTTTCTTTCCTCCCCCCATAACCACCACTCTCTTGTCCATGTCTCTTAGTCTTATATTTATGTCCCACCAATGTGTGGAATCCTGCAGTTCTTGTTTTTTTCTGATTTACTTATTTCACTCCGTATAATGTTATCAAGATTCCACCATTTTGTTGTAAGTGATCCGATGTCATCATTTCTTATGGCTGAATAGTATACCATGGTGTATATGTGCCACATCTTCTTTATCCAGTCTTCTATTTTTTTTTTTTTTTACAGTGATTAAAGACTTTAAGCAAACTCTTGGCCAATACAGCAAGAATCCATAAAAGAGTAGTATCCTTAACAAGTTCACCAAGTCCAAGTTGGCCCCAACACCATGCCAAGTCCCTGATAAATGCAACCCAACCCTAGTTCAGTCTGTTAGGAGCTGTCCCAAGGAGCAGGAGTCCAGGAAGAGTCAATATCCAGGAAAAGTTCGCATGGCACTGGAATTGTCACAATTCTATAACTTGCAGCTCACATCCAAGTCCCAATGACTGCTGCTTCTATCTGGTAATGATTCAGGTAGACTGGAAAAGCCATCTGCAGCATGTGTGGAGATGGAGCTTCTGTTCTTCTCTGCCTGGAGAGATGAGACCAGGTTGCTTTTCCCTGGAGCTCTGCGACTGTGGCTTGGTAAAGAGAACCTTGGGATACAGTAAGCTGGGTGGCAAAGGTAGATTCATAATAGAAGTTGGCAAAAGGGGGAAAGAGAGCCCTAAATTAGGAGTAGGTCCCAGCCTGAAATATGAGTGGGGCATTGAGGTAGAAGGAATGAAGGAAACAATATATATTAAACGAAGCAGCAGAAAATAGGACTATCAACACCCACAACAGAGATCTTCGAGGGAAGAATAAAAAACCTGACTATTCAGGCAAGACATAGTTAAGTGGCCCTTGTGCAAATGAGATCAGTTTACCTGCTTCTTGGAAGAAATACCCTAGGCTCGTCCACAGTGTCCTAGATGGGGCCGACGGCCCTGGGCACATTCAGCCTTCAGTGGCAAACCCCAGCTTTCTGGGCAAGGTTAGGTCATAGGTGGCTGGAGCAGGGCTGGAAGAGACTGAAGCCTCCCTTAGAGGAGCGAGGGGGAAGCCTACCTTCCAGTGTCCCTGTTTCCTCACAGCAGAGGCATGTAAGTCTGGCAGGCTTTAGCTCAATGACCTTCCTTTCCACTATTGAAGCAGGCCCCAGATGGCATCCTATGAGACCCCTGTGGGGTATTGAAGCCTATAAGGGTGTATCCTCAAAGCTGGTAGTTCCCCTGATCTCTATTGGGCTTTTTCTGCCTCTTGGTACCTTAAAAGTCATGCTCAGAAGATCTCACTGAGGAGTTTGAGGATCCCCATCCACCTATATAAATCTTTTCCATATATCTGGGGCTATTTGAAAAAGACAAAACAGTGTTATTGGCTGGATCAAATAAAGAAGGTAGTAGTTTGCAGGAGAAAAAGATTTGGCATCTCCTGTTCATCAGCATTCAAAAGAAATTAAAAAAAAATTTTTTTTTTTTCATTTTTCCAAAGCTGAAAATGGGGAGGCAGTCAGACAGACTCCCGCATGTGCCCGACTGGGATCCACCCGGCATGCCCACCAGGGGGCAATGTTCTGCCCCTCTGGGGCATTGCTCTATTGTATCCAGAGCCATTCTAGCGTCTAAGGCAGAGGCCACAGAGCCATCCTCAGCACCCGGGCCATCTTTGCTCCAATGGAGCCTCGGCTGCAGGAGGGGAAGAAAGAGACAGAGAGGAAGGAGAGGGGGAGGGGTGGAGAAGCAGATGGGCGCTTCTTCAGTGTGCCCTGGCCAGGAGTCACACCCGGGACTCCTGCAAGCCAGGCCGATGCTCTACCACTGAGCCTACTGGCCAGGGCCAATTTAAAATTTTTTAATTAAAAGTATGGTATGGTAGACCCGTAGGAGTTTCAGGATATGACTCCCCCTTTTAAATTTTTTTAAATTGACCTTAAAATATTTGCTGGGTACACTTTAATAATACCTTGACTTTAAAGATTGTAAGAAATACAAATAACTTGAAAGGTTTGACAAAATACAGTAAATGCTTTTGCTCCATATGCAGGAGCATTGTCAGTTTAACCTGTTTAGGAAATCCAATAATAGAACAATGAATACAGACAATGAGTTATAACATGCTTAGCAGCCTCTCCTGTTCTGACAGAGGTTACTATAAATCCAGAATATGTATCCTTTGTAACATGGACATAGGACAGTTTGGCCAATGAAGGTATATGAGTAACATCCATTTGCCAAAGTTGTCCTGGTAGGGGTCCTTGAGGGTTAACTCCAAATTAAGGGACAGATTGTAGTATAAGACCCCTAGGACAGGATTTTTCAATCTGCCATGCTGCTTCCCGAAAAAGTTGAAACTGTTTACACAGGGCTGCAGATTTCTGGTGATGAATAGTATGAGACTGAATTGCTTGATCTGTCCTGGTTGCTCCAAATAATTTTCTTTTGGGTAGCTTGATCAACAAGGGCATTCCCTTGTGCTAAAGCTCCAAGGAGCATGGAGTGAGCTCAAGTATGTCCTATAAACCATGGAGCTCTATGTTGACATACAAGTCTTTGAAGAAGGAGGAAATGCTGAAATAGTTCATCAGCATTTGTCCCTAAGATCGCAGTCTTTATAGTGGAAACACTATAAGGAAATATTTGCTGTCTGTATATAGATTAAAGGAGGAATATGGCAAATGCTGAAAAGCCATGATAATGGCATATAATTCTAGTCTTTGAGCTGATTTTAAGTTGACAGTTTCAGTATAAAGTTGTCCATTGATTTGTAAGAGCGATTTGCCATTTAGTGGAAGTTTCGCAGAGCCATTGTTGATCCTTTGAAAAAAGGAACACCAATAATTTTGAGGCTCAAAACCTATAAGCTGTAAGGGTCGCCTATGCCCCTTGATAATCCAGGAGGCAACAAGATCAAAATATGGAAGTGTATTCCATGGGCTATTAGATGGTTCAATGTGCCCAAGCTGTAGCTGCTCTTATACCAATTGAGCAGCTGCCCTAAGTTTCTCCTGAGAAAGGGGCCGTTGTTCTACCCATACAGGATTATGTGAGTTCCAAGTAATTGGGTCTGCACAATGCATTATTGAGGTAGCAGGAGCTACCAAGGCCCCTCTGCTAAATTTTGATATCCTAATCCACACCTTCTGGTATTGGGTGCCACTTCTATGGGAGTGAGAATTCCTCGCTGTTCTTTCCCTAGTCCCTTGGTAGGCAAAACTCCCCAATCAAGCATCTGAGTACTGACTAAACCATTAGGACTGACAAGCAACGCTCCCATATTTTTCAAAACATTTCTACCCCACAAATTAACTGGCCATCCAGGGAGCACATAAGGCTTAAAAAATCCAGAATGACCTTCTTAATCTTCCCAATTTAGAAAACTAGAACTTTGTTGAGGGGATTTACTCTGCCCTATACCTTGTAATTCTGTGGCTGCTGCATGAGTGGGCCAGGAAGGAGGCCAATGTTGCTTAGCAATAACAGATACATCAGCTCCAGTATCTAAAAGTCCTTTAAATTTATGCCCTTGTATTGTTAGTTCCATTTCAGGGCGTTCCTGACCTATTTTTTTTTTAAATCCAATTGGCAAAATCAGAGGAGACAAACCACCAATTTGCTTGGGGCCCCTTTTGCAGGATGTGGCCTGAGAAGCAGAATTAGCAACCTTATACTATTCTTCTAACTGCCTGAATTAGCTGTGAGACAAATTCATTTTTTTATTAATTTTAATGGGGTGACATTGATAAAATTGTCTTCTGTCACCTTCTAACTGGTTTTCTTTGTGCCCTTCCCCTCCCCCAACCCCCTTCCTCTCCTCCCCCCCCCCCACCCTATAACCCCAACACTGTTGTCCATGTCTCTGAGTCTCATTTTTATGTCCCACCTATGTATGGAATAATATATTTCTTAGTTTTTTCTGATTTACTTATTTCACTCAGTCTAATGTTATCAAGGTCCATTCATGTTGTTGTAAAATATCCAATGTCATCATTTCTTATGGCTGAATAGTATTCCATAGTATATATGTACCAAAGCTTTTTAATCCACTCGTCCTCTGATGGACACTTGGGCTGTTTCCAGTTCTTTGCTATTGTGAACAATGCTGCCATAAACATGGAGGTGCATTTCTTCTTTTCAAACAGTGCTATGGTGTTCTTGGGGTATATTCCTAACAGTGGTATAGCTGGGTCAAAAGGCAGTTCAATTTTTAATTTCTTGAGGAATCTCCATAATGTTTTCCACAGTGGCTGCACCAGTCTGCATTCCCACCAGCAGTGCAGGAGGGTTCTCTTTTCTCCACATCCTCGCCAGCACGTATTCTGTGTTGTTTTATGAATGAGCGCCTTTCTGACTAGTGTGAGGTGATATCTCATTGTGGTTTTAATTTGCATTTCTCTAATGATTAGTGATGTTGAGCATTTTTTCATATGCCTATTGGCCATCTGTATGTCCTCTTTGGAGAAATGTCTATTCATTTCTTTTGCCCATTTTTGGATTGGATTGTTTGTCTTTCTGGTATTAAGTTTTACAAGTTCTTTATAAATTTTGGTTATTAACCCCTTATCAGACACATTGTCAAATATATTCTCCCATTGTGTAGTTTGTCTTTTTATTCTGTTCTTATTGTCTTTAGCTGTGAAGAAGCTTTTTAGTTTGATAAAGTACCATTTGTTTATCCTGTCTTTTGTTTCACTTGCCTGTGGAGACAAATAGGCAAATATATTGCTGCAACAGATGTCAGAGAATTTACTGCCTATGTTTTCTTCTAAGATGCTATGGTTGTATGGCTTACATTTAAGTCTTTTATTCATTTTGAGTTTATTTTTGTGAATGGTGTAAGTTCGTGTTCTAGTTTCAATTTTTTGCAGGTAGCTGTCCAATTTTCCCAACACCATTTGTTGAAGAGGCTGTCTTTACTCCAATGTATGCTCTTACCTCCTTTGTCAAATATCAGTTGTCCATAAAAATGTGGGTTTATTTCTGGGTTCTCAGTTCTGTTCCATTGATCTATATGCCTGTTCTTATGCCAGTACTAGGTTGTTTTGAGTACAATAGCCTTATAATATAACTTGATATCCGGAAGTGTGATACCTCCCGCTTTATTCTTCCTTTTCAAGATTGCTGAGGCTATTCGTGTTCTCTTTTGTTTCCATATAAATTTTTGGAATATGTGTTCTATATCTTTGAAGTAAGTCATTGGTATTTTAATCGGTATTACATTGAATTTATAAATTGCTTTGGGTAATATAGACATTTTAATGATGTTTATTCTTCCTATATGCCTCCACTTGTTTGTATCTTCCCTGATTTCTTTTATCTATGTTTTATAATTTTCTGAGCACAAGTCTTTAATCTCCCTGGTTAAATTTATTCCTAGGTACTTTATTTTTTTGGTTGCAATCGTAAAGAGGATTGATTCCTTAATTTCTCTTTCTGACAGTTCATTGTTAGTGTATAAAAATGCCTCTGATTTTTGAGTATTGACTTTATATTCTGCCACCTTGCTGAATTTATTTATCAGGTCTAGTAGTTTTTTGACTGCGACTTTAGGGTTTTCTATATACAATATCATATCATCTGCAAATAATGATAGTTTTACTTCTTCTTTTCCAATTTGGATGCCTTTTATTTCTTTTTCTTGTCTGATTGCTATGGCTAGGACTTCCAGAACTATGTTGAATAAGAGTGGTGAAAGGGGGCACCCCTGCCTTGTTCCTGATCTTAGGGGGATTGCTTTTAATTTTTGCCCATTGAGTATGATATTGGCTATGGGTTTGTCATAGATGGCCTTTATCATGTTGAGGTATGTTCCCTGTATTCCCACTTTGCTGAGAGTTTTGATCATGAATGTGTGCTGGATTTTATCAAATTCTTTTTCTGCATCTATTGAAATTATCATGTGATTTTCTCCTTCCTTTTGTTTATGTGATGAATCACATTGATTGATTTGCAAATATTGTACCAGCCTTGCCTCCCAAGAATAAATCCTAATTGATCATGGTGTATGATTTTTTTTATATATTGCTGGATCCAGTTTGCTACTATTTTGTTGAGGATTTTTGCATCTAAATTTATCAGGGATATTGGCCTATAATTTTCTTTTTTTGTGTTGTCTTTGCCTGGTTTTGGAATCAGAATTATGCTCGCCTCATAAAAGGAGCTTGGAAGTCTTTCTTCCTCTTGAATTTTTTGAAATAGCTAGAGAAGGATAGGAGTTAGTTCTTTGAATATTTGGTAGAATTCACTTGTGAAGCCATCAAGCCCAGGACTTTTCTTTTTTGGGAGTTTTTTGATAACTATTTCAATCTCATTTGTTGTAATTGGTCTGTTTAGGTTTTCTGATTCTTCCAGTTGATTTTTGGAAGATTATATGTTTCAAAGAATTTGTCCATTTCATCTAGTTTGTCTAGTTTTTTGGCATACAGTTCTTCATACTATTTTCTTACAATATTTTGTATTTCTGTTGTGTCAGTTGTTATTTCTACACTCTTGTTTCTAATTTTATTTATTTGAGTCTTCCCTCTTTTTTCTTGGTGAGTCTGGTTAAAGGTTCATTCATTTTGTTTACCTTTTCAAAGAACCAGCTCCTGGTTTCATTAATCCTCTGTATTGTTTCTTTAGCCTCTATGTTATTTATTTCTGCTCTGATCTTTATTATTTCCTTCCTTCTACTAGCTCTGGGCTTTACTTGCTGTTCTTTTTCTAGTTCTTTTAGATGTAGGGTCAAGTTGTTTATTTGAGCTTTTTCTAGCTTCTTGAGATATGCCTGTAATGCTATGAAATTCCCCTCTCAGGACTGCTTTTGCTGTGTCCCATAAATTTTGAGCTGATGTATGCTCATTATCATTTGTTTCTAGGAATTTTTAAATTTCTTCTTTGATCTCATTGTTTACCCATTTATTATTTAATAACATGGTATTTAGTTTCCAAGTGTTTGAGTATTTTTCAATTTTTCTGTTGTGGTTGATTTCTAGTTTAATGCCATTGTGATCTGAGAAAGTGCTCGATATGATTTCAATCTTCTTAAATTTGTTGAAGCTGCTTTTGTGCCCTAACATTTGGTCTATTCTAGAGAATGTACCATGAGTGCTTGAAAAGAATATATATTCTGCTGTTTTCGGGAGAAAGGTTCTGAAGATATCTATTAAATCGAGTTGATCTAATATGTCCTTTAAGTTTGCTGTTTCTTTGTTAATTTTCTTTCTTGAGGATCTATCTAATGGTGTTAATGGAGTATTGAAATCCCCTACTATTATACTATTGCTGTTGATCTCGCCCTTTAAATCCATGAAAGTCTGCTTTATATATTTAGGTGCTCCTATATTACGTGCGTAGATATTTATAACGGTTATATCTTCCTTTTGGATTGCTCCCTTTATCATCATGTAGTGACCTTCTTTATCTCTAACTATAGTCTTTGTTTTAAAGTCCATTTTGTCTGATATAAGTATTGCTACCCCAGCTTTTTTTTCATTTCCATTTGCATGAAATATTTTTTTTCCATCCCTTTATCTTCAGTCTATGTGCATCTTTTGATTTAAGGTGTGTCTCTTGTAGACAGCATATGTATGGGTTCTGTTTTCTTATCCATGCAGCTACCCTATGTCTTTTGATCGGATCATTTAATCCATTTACATTTAAGGTTATTGTTGATATGTAATTGTTTATTGCCATTTTATTCTTTAAAACTGTATTTCTCTTTTGCTATATTCCTTTTCTTCTTTGATCTGTTTACAACAGGTCCCTTAGCATTTCTTGCAGCCTTGGTTTGGTTGTAGTGAATTCCTTGATTTTTTTTTTTTTTCTGTAAAGCTTTTTATTTCTCCTTCAATTTTAAATGATAGCCTTGCTGGATAAAGTAGTCTTGGTTGTAGGCTTTTGTTCTGCATTACTTTGAATATTTCTTGCCATTGCCTTCTGGCCTCAAGTGTTTCTGTTGAGAAGTCAGAAGTCATCCTTATGGGGGCTCCTTTGTAAGTGATAGTCTTTTTTTGTCTAGCAGCTTTTAATATTTTCTCTTTATCACTTAGCTTTGATATTTTAATTATGATGTGTCTTGGGGTTGATTTCTTTGAGTTTCTCCTTAATGGAGTTCTCTGTGCTTCCTGCCTTAATTGAGGGAAGTTTTCAGCTATGATATGCTTGAACAAAGTCTCTATTCCTTGTTCTTCCTCTTGTCCGTCAGGAACCCCTATGATGCGAATGTTATTTCTCTTCATGTTGTCACAGAGCTCTCTTAGAGCTTCCTCAGATTTTTGAGTCTCTTTTCTTTTTTCTGCTCTGCTTTCGTGCCTTTATTTATCATGTCCTCTAACTCGCTGATTCGATTCTCCACTTCATGCATCCTGCTTTTAATTTCTTCCATTGTGTTCTTTATTTCAGATAGTGTATTTGTCATTTCTGACTGATTCTTTTTTATTATTTCAATGTCCTTTTTTATATTTGCTATCTCTTTATTTAGGTGTTCGTAATGACCATCTATTGTTGTTCTAATATCTTTGAGCATCCTAACAATCATTATTTTAAACTCTGCATCTGGTAATTTGGTTATATCTGATTCATTTAGGTCCTTTTCTGGGGATTTCTCTTGGTTAATTTGTGTTGCATTTCTTTGCCTTTGCATTTTCTCTGTGTAAAGGAAGGTTTTGACCACTGGAGTCCACTGAGTATAGCCTCTGTTCCCTAGGTATGGTCTGTCTGCAGGCCCACCATCCCCTCTTCTGTTGCTGCCTAGGGCTTTTGGGTTTGGGTGTTGCCAGTGCCTGCCCACTGGGGTTGTTGCTGTGGTTTCCACCTCTCCTTCACGGGAGTGGCTGTGATCATGTGCTCGGGTGCACAAGCCTTGGTGGCCTTGGCCTTTGCCCCACCCCCGTGGGTGACATTATGCTTGGCCCTGAGGGCAGTGTCGCTCGACCCTTTGCTCAGCTGCGGGTTTCTGCCTGTTTCTGGGCTTTTGCCCCACCCTTGCAGGAGGAGCCCATTCGTGGAATGCTACTAGCCTTGGCTTTACCTGCCAAGAAGGTCTGTGTGCCCACACTCAGCTCAGTAGTGGAACTCTGCCTGTTCTGGGTTTTCAGCTCCACCCCCATGGGAGGAGCTGGCTCCCAAGTCAGGCCACAAGCCTCAGTTGCACGGGTGGGGCAAGGCTTAGTTCCTGTGCCCTTGCTCAAGGGCTGGTCTCCACCTCTTCCGGGGTTCCCGCCCTTCTCCCGCAGGCTGGATTACAGGCTGCCAGCAGCTGGGCTTGACCGCTTTTGCGTGCCTACTCCTCCCCAGTCGGGCAAGACTGAGCTCACACCTGAGCCCAGTGGCGGCCAGCAGGCTTCCACCCCTGCCGATAGAACCACGCCTCCACATCCTGCTGCCACCCGCCCTCTGGCGAGCCCTCAGCTGTGCGGGTGCTGGCGCTGCAGCTCAGACCCTAACACTCACTACTGTAGACCAGAAAGCTCCCTCCTTCTAAGTGACTCTGCTCTGAGCACTGCGGGAGAGCTTGTTTGGCTGGCATCCTGCTTCCCTTTGCTGGTATTGCTGTTTCCAGGGGAAATATTCCCTTCAGATTTGGGGAGTGACTTGTCCCAGGGCTTAGGGTGGGTAGCTGTCTCTCAAAATGTTTCTCCCTGTGCCTCCTAGATTACACTCTTCCTGCTACTCTGGTCCTCTCCTCTCTCTCCCCATCCCCTGGAGCCCCAGGTGAGTGGTTGTGAGAGAGGTGTTCTGCACAGTCCCTTTAAGAAGAGTCCTGGGTCTAAGAAATCAGACTCTTTCTCACAAACAGTATCCTGACTTGTTTCTAGCTAAATACTATCCTTACACCTCTTCTAGGCTCTGGGGCTGCAGGCTGGGGCTTTGTTCCTGGGACTCAGGACCCTCCCTTCTCCGCTAAACTCACTTCCCACCACGCAAGTGTCTCCCGGCTGCTGTTCGCTCCGGGGAGCTGGGCAGCCCTCTCCGCATTTTTGCTTTTCCTACCAGTCTCGGTGTGTCTTCTTCAGTGTTCTTTGGTTGAAGAGTCCTCTTAGTTTAGTCCAAAGTTGGTTTTTCCAGATGATAGTTCTTAAAATTATTTTGTAATCCACTTTGTTCTGGGAGGTGGATGTTGGTACATCCGCCTACTCCAGCGCCATCTTGTCTTCCTCATCATTTCTTTATTTTACAGGATTCTTGTTCCTGTGAAATGAAACAACCTCCAAAGAGGTAAGCACAGTATTTAGCACAGAGTTGATGCTGGTGTGTAAAAATATTTGCACACTTTCTTTACCATTTCACCTTTACTCTGCCCCCCACCCAGGGTGCAATCATCTCAGCAAAGTTAAGAAAGACCTGAGCTGGGAAGGAGTGGAGGAGACATCAATACCAAGCTCTCACTGATTGTTGCCTAAACAGGATGGTTTGTCTCCCTCTGTGGAAAAAAAGGGCCATAACCATTGAGATTAAGTCTGGTAGTAAAATCCCTCAGATTAATAATTATCTGAGCCAGATTACCTATGCTGCAGGAAGAGGTCATCAACTATAGTCCAACATGGGTAGAGTTAGGTGATGCAGGGAAGATGCAAGGATTTAGAAGGATCCATAAGGCCCCTCATACAGAGAACAGTGCCCTCAGTTAATAGTTCACATAGTGGCAAGCACAGACTAGGCTGAAAGACTACCTAGGAGGCAATATAGTTCTGTCTGAGGTGTGAAATGTGATGACTTTGGGGACTTTCTGAAGGGAGGTGGGGATGAGCTATTGGGAAGCTGAGATGGCTGCCAGCAGAGAGTAGTCTATTAGCTCTTCTTGGTACCTTCTGACCTAAATATCTGCTTTATGCTGGGCCATATAATTATAATTTGGGTCTACGCCTCCATGGTGCCCTGTACTACATGGGCTACAAATTAATTTCAGTGTCACTTGTAAATTTTCTGTCACTGACTCTCCACACCCCCATGAGTGGAACTGAACTAGTTGTTTTTTTTGTTTGTTTTTGTTTTACCACTCAGACTGCATTCTCTCCCTCTTACTCTCCCAAAGGAAGAGAAGAACGATTATCAATAGCAAAAGGCAGTTGCACAAGCAACACCAAGAGCCGGCTTCATCTCAGGAGAGAACACTGCAACTCCTCCTCATGGTTTCGGGTACTCTACATGATCAGAGAAACCTCTCTAGTAACAAACTATAGAAATGATCCCTGAAAGTATAGTCTTCTGAACTAGTTTTGACTTTATATGTCAAACTGGAGCCAACTTGTTAAAAATTTTCTATATATCTTTTATCTCTTAGGAAAATGCATCGCAGTACATAAGTATTTGAACATGACAAATTTAATGTGGTATTTTCTATCTGTACTACCAAAATTGAGCCAAAGAGATTCATTAAGTTTATTTTATTTAGTCAATTATGAGAATCCTAAGATTTTTTTCTGAGCAAAGCTAAGTTGATAATGAAATCTTAAAAATTCATTAGTTACACAATCATGGAGTCAAAACCCCATTTTAAATTTTAGTGGTTCTTCTGTAATGAGATAACAATTATCTGGTCTCATCTTTAGCAAATATAACAAAAAGGATAATTCCAAACGCAGTGAGTTGATTATCAGTACTATTATTTATATAACTACGTCCCATCACATACACAGGGCTCTGCTGACACTTGCTGTTCCTCATGAAATGATTATAGGTTGTGGCTATTCGGATTTATACATTTTGTGTCAAACACAAAGCAACTATTTTGTTTGCCATCAGAAACTAACATGTGTTGTGAAGAACTTGTTTTTACTTGTCCTTGTTTTCCTGATATGAAATGAGTTTCAAGAATTATGGACCACTGTACACTTTTCAGATTGTAACAACAATCTAAACATAAAGGTCTTAATGAAAACTAAAATGTCAGTGATATTTTCCATAAGATGTGAGGATAAAACAAATGGGACAGGCCCTGGCCAGTTGGCTCAGTGATAAAGCGTGAGCCCAGTGTGTGGATGTCCCAGGTTTGATTCCCGGTCAGGGCCCATAGGAGAAATGACCATCTGCTTCTCCACATCTCCCCCTTTCCCTTCTCTCTCTCTCTCTCTCTCTCTGTCTTTCTCTTCCCTTCCAGCAGTCATGGCTCAACTGGTTCTAGCGCATCAGCCCCATGAATTGAGAATGGCTCCATGGAGCCTCTGTCTCAGGTGCTAAAAAATAGCTCGGCTGTGAGCCTGGCCTCAGATGGGCAGACCATGGGCAACAATGGAGGGGTTGCCAGGTGGATCCCAGTTGGGGTACATGAGGGAATCTGCCTCTCTACCTCCCCTCTCACTTACAAAAGAAGGAAGAAATACTTTTTAAATGATGTTTCCTGTACAACAATGTAGTATAATATTAGTAGTATACTTAATGTCTTGAAAGGTCACCATTAAGCCTAGCTATTTATTGAAATGAACTGAACAATTTAACTATTAGAGGAAGAATAAGATGTGACAATATAAAGCACATTTTTGACATTGTTCTTTTTCTGAGTAGAAGGGTCTAAAGGACAAAATGTTTTCATACAGTTGAAGTCAAATATATCTGTTTACATGACTATCACCTCCACTAATTTGCAAGCTTATTGTACCCATCTTTGTATCACCAATGTCTAGTAATGCCTTGCACACAGATGGTACCTCTCCCTTAAAGTCCAGATTCTTTTTTTTTTTTTTTTTGTATTTTTCTGAAGCTGGAAACGGGGAGAGACAGTCAGACAGACTCCCGCATGCACCCGACCAGGATCCACCTGGCACGCCCACCAGGGGCGACGCTCTGCCCACCAAGGGGCGATGCTCTGCCCCTCCAGGGCATCGCTCTGCCGTGACCAGAGCCACTCCAGTGCCTGGGGCAGAGGCCAAGGAGACATCCCCAGCGCCTGGGCCATCCTTGCTCCGATGGAGCCTTAGCTGCAAGAGGGGAAGAGAGAGAGACAGAGAGGAAGGAGGGGTGGGGAGTGGAGAAGCAAATGGGCGCCTCTCCTATGTGCCCTGGCCGGGAATCGAACCCGGGTCCCCCGCACGCCAGGCCGATGCTCTACCGCTGAGCCAACTGGCCAGGGCCAAAGTCCAGATTCTTTGTAAATCAAGTGTACAAGTTTCCTAGGGCTACCATGACATTACCAGAAACTCAATCAATGCCTTAATACAACAGAAATTTATTCTCTCAGAATTCTTAAGATTAGAAATCTAAAATCAAGCTATAGGCAGGATTGGTTCTTTCTGGAGGCTCTGAGAGGGAGAATCCACTCCATGCCTCTCTCTTAACTTCTGGTAATTGTCAACAATCCTTGACTTTCCTGGGCTTATAGCTGTATCAGTCCAATCTCTGCCTTTGACTTTACATGGCCTTTGTCCTGTCTGTCTATGTGTTTCTGTATGCAAATTTTCCTCTCCTTTCTCTTAAAAAGAAAACAGTCATTAGATTTAGAGCCCATCCCAATTGAGTATGATGTTATTTTGATTCAATTACATCTGCAAGGACCTTATTTCCAAATAAGATCACATTCTTGGGTAACAGGGATTAGTACTTGAACTTAACTTTTGGGGAGACACAATTCAACCCACTAATATAGTGAAGGCTAGAATAGGTGGTGCAAAAGGAGTCTTGCTTTAACTATTATAATATGATGTAGAAAAAAACCGATAATGTTGATATGATTCAGGCATGTTTTTGCATGAATACTAGCTAACAGTACTTTATTTACAATTTGCCACAGATAAAAACTTGTATCATTGTGTATTATTTTCTTGTTGCATAAAGAAACCAATAGCTCTCTTTGAGAAGAACCATGACAATCTGAAAATATTTATTTCCTCATGGTTGTGAGAAATATTGGCATTTATTTTCAATGTTGTTGTATATTTTGAAAGATTCAGAGGAAAATGATTTGTGACTATGTGGCAAAAATAATGCTAAGTGCTAACCACCCAGAGTCTCTTCCCTGGTACACAAGAAGCTAGTTACTCTCCAGGTTCCTTGAACTCAGCCGTGTGTCAGAGTCTGGCCAATAAACTGTGGATAGAACCACTTGTAAATTTGGCCTTTAAAAATATTCTGTTTAGCCCTCCTTTCCTTTTCCTGCAAGGGTGACCTTGGGACCACAAATTCTAGTGGCACAGTTATTAGAGGAGGGCTTCTGGGCCCCAGTGTGATGAGAGCAATGAATGAAGTTGTACTGTGCTACTATTTCATGGCTAATGCAAGCTACAGATCATGTAAATTTATAACGGCAACCAACCAATGGTAAGAAAAAAAGAGTTATGTGGATTACAAAGCCTGACTGTGACATATTCATTTTTGTATTTCTAATGTATTTCACAGTGCCTGGTTTATCATATTGTTTGTTTTTCCTTACATCAGAAATCTTGCTCTTTCAAAAAACAGTATATGTATTTTTTTCAGCTATCATACTACTTATCATGAAAACTCATTATTTGACATCTTATATTTTTTTCACTACTTAAAAGAAAGAGAAAAATAAGTAACAACAACAAAGCAAAAAACCATGAATGCCTCCTGTGTGTCATGCTTTCTGTTGTTAAACAGGTAAAATTTTAGAGGAAAATTTACTGATAAGGCACTCTGGAATTTGGAAATGAGTAAAGTCAGCAAAACATCCTGAAATCCTGTCCACAAGTTTGTTATTATTTTATTCATAAAAAGATTATAGATCTATAGAAAAAGATCATCTTGAAGAAACCTCATCAATTCACAAAATATTCTTAAAAAGAGGGAAAGGCTTCAGTCACCCCACTGTAAGTTGGTAGAGAGCAGCAGCTGTTCTGTGAAAAGCCAGACCCAGAATGCAGTAGGAGAGTTTATGACCGGACATCTTAGCAAATACCAAATCCAGTTGGGACAGTTGGGACAACCAGGGAAGAAGGTTTGGTGGGCTGTGTAGATAGAAAAACTAACCAAAATGGCTAGAGAAGCAAGAATAATTACAACTGACAGATCTGAACAGCCTGCTCAGAAAAGCTAAAAATGAGTCAGACCTTCAGTGTGATGACAACTTTGATGAGAACTTTGAAAGTGACAATGAATGGAAAGCTTTATGCATCTAGATCAGCACACTGTTAATTAAAGCACCCAATGGGCTGATGCATTTAGCAAATGATTGCTTTATGTACATTTTAACTATCAAATGCTTCAATAAATTGCTGATAAATATAAAGCCTCATTTTCATATTCATAAAATGAAGATACTTCTTTAAAGCTCAGTAAGTTTGGAACTGGTACAGGTGAGAATGATTTGTGATTGCTAAGTGTGACCAAGAGTGGCAAAGGTTTTCAAGACTGTGTTCCATCTGCAAACAGATTTTGAAAATTTCTTTATAAAAATACAAAATAACTCCTATGCTGATTACAGCTCATTCTTACCCAGGTTCCCCAACATCTTTTTTGTTTGTTTGTTTGTTTTGTTATTTTATATTTTTCTGAAGAAGTGGGAAGGCAGAGAAACAGACTCCCACATGCACCTGACTGGGATCCACCCAGCATGCCCACCAGGGGACAATGCTCTGCCCATCTGGGCCATTGCTCCATTGCAACGGAAGCTTTTCTAGTGCCTGAGGCATAGGCCATGGAGCCATCCTCAGCGCCCAGGGCCAACTTTGCTCCATGGAGCCTTGGCTGTGGGAGGGGAAGAGAGAGACAGAGAGAATGGAGAGGGGGAATGGTAGAGAAGCAGATGGGTGCTTCTCCTGTGTGCCCTGGCTGGGAATCAAACTGGGACATCTACACGCCTGGCCAATGCTCTACCACTGAGCCAACTGGCCAGCACCATCCCCTACATCCTTTGTTTTTAATCTACTAAACTCACTTATTGTTTTGAAGTCAACCTAATTTCTTTTCCAATATTCTATAATTCAGGCTTGCCTTTTTTCTATTTAAACAAGTAGATGAGTTTTTAATAATTTTGGGGGGGTTTGTTTTTTTAAAATTTATGATTTTAATTTGTGTTTACATAGATTCAAGTGTCCCAAAGAATATATCTCCCCCCACCCCCTAATAATTTTAGTTTTAATAATATTTTTATAACTGTGTACAGATATTTTTAAAATTAATTTGCATGGTCCTAGCACTTAAAAATAAAATGACCAGAATTGGGAATTTCAGAGGGTAACTGATGTCAGGGATGAGAATAGTGGGAATCATCGTGGTGAGACCCTCTCAAGGTTTATGTATCATTTCTAGAAATCCTATAGAAATACAAGAGGATTCTATTGCAAAGAAAGAGACCTTCTGTCAATAATCAATATATATTTCTGTTAGAAATCTAAAATTTTTACTTTATTTTTAGTTAAGAATTTTAGTCCTCTTTCTCCACCCCTTGTAATCTCATCAACAGAGAGTAGAGAATCCTTATTTTCCCTCATTCATGATGATTAAAAAATATGACTCCTCAGACAAGTATTACAGAAAATATTGGCCTGATCTGTGCTGGTGCAGTGGATAATGTGCTGACCTGAAATGCTGAGGTTGCTGGTTCAAAACCCTGGCACATATGAGAATTGATGCTTCCTGCTCCTCCCCACAATTCTCTCACTCTCTCTTTCCCTCTCTCCCCTCTGTAAAATGAATTAATTAATTAAGAATTTTTAAAAAATAAAATATTATTCATGGCACTTGTTAAAAGGCAGACTTTATTCAGAACCATCATGACAGATGTAGAGAGCACCGCAATGGACTTGATCAGAAATATGAGGACAAGTGTGAATTTATCGCCAAAGAGTGAAGTGAGCGTCAGTGTGTAGAAAATCACTAAGACAAAGCATGGCAATGAAGGAGGATTCTGGCTAAACTGATCTAACAAGAGTCTTGCTGAAGGCAGGCCAGGGTGATCACTTATCATCTGGGAGATGGTTGGGGAGGAGAAACTGATCAGGAATGGGGAGGGGTGACAGTGATAGAATAGGAAAATTCAGGGATTCTGGCTATCCTGATTTAGCAGGATTTTTTGCTAAAATTGGCAAATGCAGAGGTGAACATAGAAGCCCAGAACTCAAGGCATATTTGAGAAGAAAGTTTGAAGGAGCCTGTGTAATTTGGTGAAGGACAGAATCTGCCAGACAGAAGGGACCTGGGCCTCAGGAAAATCACAGTGTGTCGTGGAGCAAGTCAGTGACCACAGAAAAGTCAATTTACTTCTGGGATCCTCAGATTTCCTCACCTGGAAAATGCAACGTTTGCTTCAGATGGCATTGAGGTTCTTCCCAGCTTTATCATTCTGGGATTCTAGAAGAGGAGAAACTCTTATTAGGAGCTTCAATTCCTCTTAAACAAGAGGATGGAGTTAGAACTCAGCCACTACCTTTCTTCACTCAAGCTCACCACATTTTGTCTGGGCATTTGCTAGTCTTATGTAACCACAAGGCCTTCATCCTGGTCACAGACACCTCCGTTTAGACTTTCCTGCACTGACTACCAACAAGGGTCTTTCATTTTGCTTTATGCTTAACTATGAGTCAGTTCCAATTCAACTACAGTGTGTCCATAAAGTCATGGTGCACTTTTGACTGGTCACAGGAAAGCAATAAAAGATGATAGAAATGTGAAATTTGCACCAAATAAAAGAAAAACCCTCCCAGTTTCTGTAGGATGATGTGGCAGCATATGCGCATGCGCAGATGATGACGTAACACTGTGTATACAGTGAAGCAGCCCACAGCCATGCCAGTCGAGATGTGGATGGTACAGAGGAAAGTTCAGTGTGTTCTGTGGCTCGCTAAATTCGAATCCGTGACCAAAGTGCAACGTGAATATCAGCGCGTTTATAACGAAGCGCCACCACATGGGAATAACATTACTCGTAAAATAGGATAAGCAGTTGAAGGAAACTGGCAGTTTGATGGAGAAACCCCGTTCTGGTAGGCCATCAGTCAGTGACGAGTCTGTAGAGGCTATACGGGATAGCTACCTAAGGAGCCCTAAAAAATCTGTGCGTGCGTGTGCTCGACAATTACACCTAAGCAAGACTACAGTTCATAAGGTGTTAAAGAAACGCCTCTGTTTTACAGGCTATAAATTGCAGCAACAAATGGAGCCCACTTCAAACTGCACTGAATAGGTATGAAACTGGGAGAGTTTTCCTTAATTTTGGTGCAGATTTCACATTTCTATCGTCTTTTGTTGCTTTCCTGTGAACGGTCAAAAGTGCACCGTGACTTTACGGACACTCTGTATATGATCTGGCAAAGTCTACACCTTGGTTTTTAGAGTGGATCAGGAGGGTGAGCAGGAGAAGGAGTGGTAAATGTGTGTGAGTGGAATCAGTAGCTTCATCTGCTTCCTAAGTAGTCTGTGAACTGAAAAAGCAGAAATCTTCACAGTCCCCATTTCTCCACTGAAATTCTGGGAGAGGGCCTAGAATGATGGAGGCTGGAAAAATACACCCATCAAATGAGCTAGGTGACCGATTATGACTGCAAGAGAAGAATGCTGTTTCTTTATAAAGGCCGCACCTTCCTTACACTGTTTGTTTCACTGACAAATGTTCTCTCTCCTCAGACAGAGCTGAACCCATAACATGAGAGAAGGCTCTCACAATTGGCTTTCTCAAGAACACCCACCAGTTGGCTACTTCCCATTTCTCTGAAGCGGGCACCCACCTTTCCCCGATGGACGCAGGGTGCTCCACAAGGAGGCGGAACTCATTGTTTTCTTCCCCTGCAGTGGCCTCTTGGGTTTTTAGCTGTTCATCAGTCTCCCTTTCAGGACCTAGAGTTAGAGTTCTCTCTCCTCCTCATTTTCCCATCATTCCCCAGCAAAACAGATTCCTTTTGAAAAGAACACATCTCCAACCCTTGATCACTAATCTTCCCACCAGCTGTCAGTGAGAGGTCTATTAAAGGTTCCAACCTTGAAAGCCTTCTGATGAAGACGAATGTGAAATGAACTTGTTGTGAAACAGCTCCTAGTTCCTTTATGTCTCTCCATTTCCTTCACTTTCTCTCTGCTCTGAAGCTTCGGTATAGAATGGAGACTGGGCTTCAGTGACAGATGGCAGAGGATGATCTTTCATTTTGTCATAAAGTTAACCCTCAGAGGGTCTTGGAAAAGACCTTTCTCTTGGAAAATCAGTGGCTTCATATTTTCTTGCTTTCAGCCTCTTGCTTTTAGTAGAAGAAGCTTCTCCTAATTTTCAAAATAGAGAACATGCCTTTGCTTTAAACTCTCCCACCTTGAAAAATGCTAAGACAAGATGCACTCTTTGTTCTGTTTTATTTATGCTTCCGTGAGTGCCTTGCTCTTTTTAATTAATGATGATTTGACTGTGTTTGAGCCCTAGCAATAAATTTTTTAAAACAGGGCTATTAAAGATAATCCAATTAACAAACCCGAGAAAGCTGTCTTCCAATGTAATTTGTTGATATCTTTACAGAGGAAGAAGACTATGAAGTATAATACTGAGATTACTTTTTAAGGTTGGTAGACAGGGACTATATAAATAACTTTATAAAGTCTTTAAATCTTATTCTGGCTAAGAAATCACAGGTTTACATCCAGATGAGGCATTTGTTTTATTCTTTGAACAAGTTCAGCCAAAGGGGATCATGATTTAATGAGTGAAGAGTACTTGTCCTAGGTGTTGGAGTGAAGCAGAGAGAACATCACTGAGACCAATAGCCATCGGCCCTAATCAATAAATGACAAGGAAGCCAAAGATAAATGATCAATAGGGCAAAACACTGGGTGTTTTATAATCATTTATGAAGAATGAGAGTTAAGATGATTTCAAGTTTGAAAGGAAGCAGATTGTGAGTTCAGAACGAAGGGAGTGTTGAAAGCAGAAGAAAAAAAACTTAACCTAGGCTGATGTCTGACCTAAATGACCACACACTAAGGTGAAAGCTCCTACATTTCAGTTTTGATTGGGGTTGGGGGGTGGTGGATTGCAATAGGACATAAGACTATGTAAAGGAGAATGGGCCTCTGTGTGGCTTTGAATAATAGTGACTGTCATTCTTTCATGAGGCTTTGCATAATGGTAATGATGGAATATAAATATCTATCTATAGATAGATAGATAGATAGATAGATAGATAGATAGATAGATAGATAATGTTGGGAACCTGGATTGCATTAGAATCCTGAACAGGGCAAGCCATTTCTGAGCATGTTCTCATATATCAAAAATCTGACTCAAGAGTCACTGAGGAGTAAGAACAATCCCCTTACAGGAATGAGGGGGGTGAAGAGTCTGGAAGGAGAGAGATCAATATCAAAACCTGGTTCTCTCACATCATCTGCCATTTCTATAACATAGTAAATTCTTCTTTTGCTCCAAAGGAACAGAAGCTTTTCCTAGAACTGGAGGATGTTGGAATCATTATTAAAAGAGGACAGGAAATTGAGGTAGCAAAGAATAACAAGAAAGTTATCATGGAGAAAGTAGAAGGGGCTCTAAAACCTATAGCTCAGGTTTTTCTGCTGCAGGCTCAGCATCATGTCCCTGACAACTTTCTTGTCTTCTCTCTTTTTTTCTGGGTTGTGAGTCAAGACTGGGGTCACATAAAGCTCCCAGCTAAGTTTTTATGACATAGTTCCCATTAAAAAAGGAGCTTGTCCTTGGAGCATGAGATTTTTTTTCTTTCTTTCTCTTGGCTGAAATGCAGTGAAGGGCAACATCTTAACATGTAAAAATAAGCTCTATATATTCATCCATACATCCCTCAAATCTTTGTAGATGAGTATTCTCAGAAAAACTATAATAAATAGTGGTTGGGCTCTATTTCATAGATCATTTTTATTACAGGTGAAATGATATTTTGTATGCTATTGTTAAGGACCTCACTACCATTTCCCACATTGTTTTCCCCCAAAGTGAAAAAAAAATCTCTGAATAAACGATTTACAAATTTTGGGACCCACTGAAGTCAGAACTAGGTATAGTCAGATTTTAAAATCTTTAGGTGCTGGTGAGAAAGGAGAAACAACAGCAGAGTGGACATACTCAGGAGCAGAACATGACACGTAACCATTTCTGAAAAAATAAATGAGAGAAAGGTGATTCTTGAAAGGTAGAAAGGCTAACCCTTGAGTTACTGATGTACAGTATTTAACATCACAATCAGGGCTCAATCAATCTTCACAAGCATAAAGGAGTCTTAGGGAGCACCACTACAGGGAGTGTCAGGAGAGGGTGGCCGAATATTGGGAGAAAATAATTTTGAAGAGGTGGCTTTGCTCAGTCATCTCAGATGATATATAACCGATTAACATGAAGACTGAGAAGAGGCCTCTAGATCTGACAAGGAATTCATCAGTGACCCTGAAGATAACAATAGTCAGTAGAGTGGCTGAGGTTGGATTCGGATTCCCGTGATCTAAAGAAAAGAATGAAGGCGTGAGGAAAATTTCAGCGGAAAAAAAAACGATCGGGGAAGATAAAGGTCAAGTTCTTTAGGTTGGGGCAGAATTCAGTAGACTAAGGAAACAGAGTTACTGTGGTAACTATGTAAAGATATATGCAACGATATGAGATGTTGGTTGGAAGGGCTAAGGCATATGGTTCTACTGTCATCTGAAGCATGCCTAAACTTGGAACTTCTGAGGAATCAAGTCTAGATTCTGGATTTATGATTATGCAATGAATTCACTGTTCTAACCTTTGCATTTGATTAACTCTCAATTCTTCAACAAATAACCCCAAATATAAAGAGTGTATAACGCAACCATTTAACATAAGAAATATATGTATAGTAATTTATATATGTATAATCTATATCAAGTAGCTAGAAAATGCTTTGGAGGTGAGTAATAAAAGACAGAAGTAAAGGAGTGCTGAGTGCTATTAGCAAAGCCAGCATTGCAATAATTGCTACTGTTTACTATTTTCTACTAATGGTATTATACATTCTGTTTTTTTCAAATTTCCTGTGAGGGCACTGGGACCTGATTAATACAGGAGTAAGGAAAAATTAATATTCTTACCAGTATGTCATCTTTGAAGCAAAGCAGTGATTTCAGGAATGAAGAGGTCATAGCAGAAGCAGCAGAATAGTAATGCCTCAATAATTGGCGAGATAATGAATGTTTCAAGGATGCAGCAGGAATGGTGGATGAGAGGAATTAAGTGATGAAAATGGCCCTAACTAGATTTTCTTGTAATGGAGTTATGAAATAATCTGAATTTGTTGAGGTAAAATACAGGGTAAAAATCTTATTCTGGTGATGTAAAATCTCTCTTCTCTGAAAGCATAATTTATTTTGTAATTATTTTTTAGAGAAGTTTCTGTGAGCTTTGGGCATTCTTATTTTTATTCTTTTCAACTTATTTTTGGCCATCAGATAGCTACTCAAAAGTTAATGAAGTGAGGCCTGGCTGGTGGCACAGTGAACAGAGCCTTGACCTGGAGCACCAAGGTCGCCAGTTTGACCCCAGAGTCATGCTGGTTTGATCCCTCGTCAGGGCACATTTGTGAAGCAATCAATGGTACACACTACATGGAAAAATGAATTGATGCTTCGTTCTCTCTCTCCCTTCCTCTCTTAGAAAGAAAAAAGAAACACTAATAAGCTGGCAAAGTATGCCTGACCTGTGGTGGTTCAGTGGAGAGAGGTCAAACTGGAACACTGAGGTTGCTCATTTGAAACCCTGAGCTGGCCCGGTCAGGGCCCATATGAGAAGCAATCAGTGAACAACTAAAGTGAAGCAACTATGATCTCATTCCTTCTCTCTCTCCCTCTCCCCCTCTCCATCTGAAATTAATAAATTTTAAAAAATGTTGGGACAGGTGAAAGGAACAACAGTGAGTTAAGATATTCTTTACTCTTTCAAGGCTTTAAAATAAACAATTTTATTGCTAAAACAGTTTATAATGTTGAGTGCTTACATGTGCTACCATTTTACATGATTATTAGCTATGAAGGAGATGCTATATCAAACCCGCTTTGCAATGAAAAATCTGAGACTCAAGGTGGTTAATTTGGCCAGGTCCCATAGCTAGTAAGTGGCAATACCACAATAGTCAAGCCAAGACGCAATAATACTCGTGCTCTGGGACACTCATGCTTCCCTAATGGACCCTAACTTGGGTCCCATTGCATTGCCAGCATGAGTCTGCAGAGCCTTTTCCTATGGAAGGGTCCCAGTGGCAGTTAGGCACTGTGCTTTCCGTGACTCACCCAGCAACAGGCTGACATTTCCGTTGCTGACGTCTTCCCAAGGTTGCCTAGAGTTGTTTCCTCTCCTTTATTTTCTGTAACAGAGACTGGAAGCTAAGGTTGTTAAATGCATTCAAATAGAACTGCTCGGGGAAACAAATTCTTATGAAGGCCATACCCCTTAAAAAGAGATCAGAGATTTTGTTTTCTTCTAAAAATCGGAGAAGAAAAGAGGGAAGGTGAGAGAGGAAGAGGGAGAGACACAGAAAAAGAGACAGAGACAGAGAATGAGTCTGAGACTCTATTGTCTGAACCTGAATAGTAGCCCCCAGAATGGGCTGCTGAGATCATAGAAAGCAACTTAGGGGAATTTCATCCTCCAAGGAAGAAAGTTATTAACCAACACTTCCCCCTCTTATAAATAATATGCAAAATGTCAGAAGAATAAATAAGAAGATTCTAAAAAATAACATAGCAACAAAGAGGAGGGGACTCTGAAGCAAATCACCTGGGTTCAATTCTGGTTCCACCACTTATTAGCCGAGTGGATTTTTGTTCTGGTTACTCAACTTCTCTGAATGTCAGAGTCCTCAGAAGAGTGCCAGTTCATAAGATTGCTGTGAAAATGTAATGTAATTATGAGTGAATCTATGTAAAGATGCATATAATACATACTAAATATTAGCTATTTATTTTTTATTTATATATACTTAACTTGGGATGGGGGAGATTGGATTAACTTCTGATATTTGCCATAGCATTTAGCACAAAAATACTGGGTGGCTTAAAACAATACAAGTGTGTTTTTCACAGTTCTGGAGCTGGAAGCTGCAGATCAAGGTGTTGGCAGGGCTGCGCTCCCTCTGGAAGCTCCAGGGGACAATCCTTCCTTGCCTCTTCAGCTTCTGATGGCCGTCAGCAACCTTTGTGGCTCCTCTTCTATGTGTCTGCTTCTCTCTAAAGGCACTTGTTATTGGCTCTGAGGCCCACTTGTGTAATCCAGGATCATCTCATCTCAAGACCCTTAATTATGTCTGCAAAGATTCTTTTCTCAAATAAGGTCACCTTCACAATATCTGGGCATTAGAAGGTGGACAGATCTTTTGAGGGGCCACCATTCAACCCAGTACAGGTGCTAAGCATGCTCTTCCACTTCTCTGTCAACTTGATTCTTATTCCACTTGTGGTTGGATATTTATATCCTATGCTGTTTTCTAAATGCTGAGGATGATCCTGCCTTGACTCAAGAAACAGTGATGCATGACAACCCTGTGTCAAGCTCAGTGCCATAAGAGTATACAAAGAAAACTTTGGTCCTGGACCAAAAAGTAACATAAATCATTAATGATCAAGGCCATCAGAGAGGTACAGATGAAGACACTTGAAGGATGGAAGATTACTTTGAGAGGGAGATAGTAATTGAACCAGGTGTGGGGACAATATGGAATGGGAAATAATATTTCAAGTGGAAGAAACAACAGAAGCAAGTATATAGAGAGGTGGGGTAGCATGAGATATATATTTGAAACAGCAAATGGTTTTTGATTTAGAATGAGGATTTGTAAACTATGACCCATCGATCTTGCTATCTGTTTTTGTATGGTCCCCAAACAGTTGGGGGAAAACCCAAAAAATGAAGAATAATTTGTCACATGTAAAAATTATATAAAATTCACATTTCAGAGTTATAACTAAAGTTTTATTGAAACACAGCTCCATTCATTCGTTTGCAGACTGTCTATGGCTGCTTTTGTTCTAAAATGGCAGTAAGACAGAGACCATCTGGCTGAAGAGCCTAAAATATTTATTATCTCAGCTTTTACAGAAAAAGCTTGCCGAGTCCTGCTTTTGAAGAAATGTAAAGCCATAGGGGGAAAAGATGTGCTGGTTCATTGTACCCACTCAGCCCTTCGCAACAGCCAATGTTCTTGATGTTTTCTAGTCTTTTCCCACCCATCTGAATATACTGTCTTAAACCTCACTCTCTCAAGGTCTTCTTTGGTTATTTGCTAAATAACTTGATAGTAATTTTGCAATTCTATTTAAGCTGTGTTTGGATAATAACATGTTCATGTATAACTTATTACTCCTTCTAATTAGCATATTTGAATTGTAGGAGAGTCCAAACCACAGACATGCCCCCCTAGCAGACTGGTGGGACAGAGATATTTCTAAAGATGAGCCTTTCTTCAGCCTTCACTATGTACCATAGAGGCAGTCAATTCTTCTACCAACCAAAACCAAATTTTAGTTGGTTGGTAGTTTTGTTATTTTTTATTTAATTAGTTAATTGATAAAAAGTTAACAGTGAACCATTTGATGTTAAATTGTCCCTTGGGGGAGGGAGAAATGGCAGGAATCACCTTGCAATAACTGCTAACCATTGAGGGTTCAGTCTTCACGCACCCTTTGGTTAATAGGGCAGCCTTGGGCAGCGATCGTTTTAATGGTGATGTTTCCATGAAGGAGAAAACAGCTCCCTGAAGAATTGGAGCCCAGATTAAAAATGCTGGAAGCAGTGTTCTCAAACTTTAGCAGAGGGAACAAACTGCCAAGGGAGCCTGTGAAAAATGCAGATTCTCTTGTCTGTTCCCCAGAAAACCTGTGGGTCTTCAGTGAACCTCAAGACTCTGCAGTAAAGAAATAAAGAGAAGAGGAAAAAGAAGGATCCAAATTTCATCCACAAAGAAGTCTGTATATTTTGTTCTTCACTTGCTCCCAGAATCCCTAAGTTGTTACAGTTACAGAAAATATAAATATGGGGCATCATTTTGAAAAATTTTCCTACTTTCTCATTCCGTTTAACTAACTTTATTCCCAGGGAGTAAATATGAATCAGTCCATAGTCTATGTAAAAAATAACCTGACCTGAGAGAGAGGATGGGTCTTCGAATTCAGTTACATATACAGTGGAATTTTATTCAGCCTTTAAAAACAGGGAATCCTGCTGTATGTGACAGAAAGGGAGTACCTTGAGAACAGTATGCTAAGTGAAATAAGTCACAGAAGGACAAAAATTCTGCATCAGTCTACTTTTATGAGGTCCCTAAAGTACTCAAACTCATAGAAGCAGACTGTAGAATGGTAGTTGTCACAGGCTGAGAGAAGGTGAAATCGAGGAGTTGCTGTTCATTGTGTATAAAATTTCAGTTATGAAAGATAAAAAGGTTTTAGAAATCTGCTGTACAACATTGTACTTATTTAATAATAATGTACTGTATTCTTTGTTAAGAATGCAGATCTCATGTGTGTGTGTGCATGTTTAATCACAATTTAAGAAATATGAAGACATTGTAAAATAGAAATAAAGGAGATAACTCACTCGAGAGTGGCTACTTGATTCAAATCTCACTGCTGTCAGCAATGCTGTTGTGAGCTTGGCTGGGTTCCTGAATCTCTCTGTACCTTAGTTTCTTCATCTGTAAAATGGGAATAAAAATATGATCCATGCATTGGAATGGTTTCAAGCATTAAATATGTGTTCAAAGAGCATAGAGTAGAGACTGGTCCATAGCACATTTCAGTTAATACGAACACTTAATGGTTCTCTTCTGCATTACCTCACGTACCTCCTATGAATTAGGAAATGTTAATATTTAAACAAGTTATGATTCTGTGACCTATTCCAAGTTAGTCAGGAACTTATTTCTTTAAGACCACTTTAATTTTCTACATTTGTCCATAAAAATGGTCTTCACATTTATAAATCTCAAATTTAACCATACTTCTGTTTTTAAAACCTAACATATATTGAATGTCATGCGCAAAAAACTTTGATAACTGCTTTATGTGTCTTAGTTTGTTTATTTTTTTCTCAAAACAATCCCATGGGGTAAGTACTACTGCCAGCCCCATTTTACAGACCAAGAAACTGATGCCACCCAGCTGGCAGGGAATGTGAAGCTGGGACTCAAATGTAGGTCATCTTTTTTTAGAGCAGTAGTTCTCAACTGGAAGTGATTTTGCCCCTTGAGAAGACTAAATAATAGATCCTCAAATATATCTATGTCCGAAGCCTCAAAATTTATGAACACTACCATTATGGCAAAAGAGACAATACAGATACTATTGTTGAGGATCTTGAGGATGAGAGAGTAATGGATTATCCAAACTGCCTGATGTAATCACAAGGATACTTCTAAGAGGAAGGCAGGAGGGTCAGAATGAAAGAGAAGATGATGTAATGACAGAAGCAGACATTGGAATGATGTACTTTGAAGTTGAAGGAAGGGTCCACTAGCCAAGGAATACAGGTGGCCACCAGAAACCAAAAAAAGACAAGGAGAACATTCTTCTCTCTGAAGCCCCAAAAGGAACCAGCCCTGGCAATGCCTTGATTTTAGCTCCAAAAGACTCATTTTGGAATTCTAACGTCCAGTACTATAAAATAAACCTGGATTGTTTTAAGCTCCCAGTTTTGTTGTAATTTGTTACACAGCAATAGAAAACTAATACAGTCCTCCAGAGAACATATGGCAGTTATAGAGGCATTTCTGTCTGTCAATAACTCAACTGGGTAGTATCTACTAGTGGGTAAAGGCCAAGGTTGCTGCTAAATGTCCTACAATACACAGCAGAGCTCCCACAGTGAAGAATTATTCAATTGTGCCAAGGTTGAGAAGCCCTGCTCCAGAGCACTGCAACTGGCCAATCTGTGAGGATTGCCAGACACCTGTGATCTTCATTTTTGCCTGTGTCCTGTATCACTCAGGCTGATCTTTAGCTCCTCATAGATGTGGACACTGTGTTTCTCTGGTTTATTGTTAACCCATTCAAGTCAATTACAGTATCATAGGACTTTTTTTGTGTGTGTATTTTTCTGAAGCTGGAAACGGGGAGGCAGTCATACAGACTCCCGCATGTGCCAGACCAGGATCCACCCAGCACTCCCACCAGGGAGCGATGCTCTGCCCATCCGGGGCGTCGCTCTGTTGCGACCAGAGCCACTCTAGCGCCTGAGGCAGAGGCCATAGAGCCATCCCCAGCGCCCGGACCAACTTTGCTCCAATAGAGCCTTGGCTGCGGGAGGGAAAGAGAGAGACACAGAGGAAGGAGAGGGGGAGGGGTGGAGAAGCAGATGGGCGCTGGCTGGGAATCGAACCCGGGACTTCCGCACGCCAGGCTGACGCTCTACCACTGAGCCAACCGGCCAGGGCCTCATAGGACATTTTTTATCTACAAAAGGCTCACCACAGCTGAACCCTAACCTATTTTTCAGTATTATTGCTTATTAGCCCCCAAACCAAACCACCTTGGAGAAAAGGGTAACTTCAGTGTAGCTCAGTGGCTGGCACCAATGAACTAACTCCTTAGTGAAATAGTTCCATGTTCTTCCAGCTACCAACTTTAGTTTCAAATTTCACTGGAAGAGGCCACCTGTTCTAATGTAGTCCCATGCTCTCCCCTAAATTAATTACTATGGTGAAAGGTTGGAAAGCGGGGAGGGGGACACAGCGGAGTGGTTCTAGTCTCACTTCATTTGGAGAGAAACACTGGAGACTCACAAGATAGTGTTTGTGTCTGTTTCATCCTGGAGCTCTCCACAGCACTCGTTCTGTCCTGTGCTTTGCACACAGCACACATGAAAATACTGGTTAAATAAATGACAGAATGAAACACCAACTTTTGGGGACTTAAATCTTGACTTTTATCTTTGTCTTTTATTTTGTAATTAAAGCACTTGATCATCATTTTTATGATAAATTTAACCAAAGCATTATGTAGCAAAAAAAAAATAAATTTAAAGGTGAAGTTCAGATTCAGGAATATGCTACTTTTAAACTAATATTTAGAAATCCACTTTTATAATAAAAATGGAGTGTTGAGAAGAAACCAGACTATGATTTGCTCTCATAAATACATACTTTATTAAATAAATCAAGAAATGAGTATAATCCATAGTTGATTAGTCTAGGCTCATACATACTTCTGTTCGCCCTAATAAATATAGTCAATATTTTTTTAATTATGGCAAACTACAGCCCATAGATTAAACTTGGCCCACCATTTGCTTTGTAAATAAAGTTTTATTGGAACACAATGATGAACTTTTTTTGTGTGTGGCTGCTTTGGAGCTATAATGGCAGAGTTGTGCACTCACAACAGCAATCAGCAATCCAGTGGTCCATAATGCTAAAATGTTTACTATCTGGCTTTTTACAGAAAAGTTTGCTGATTCCTGATGTACATTAAGAAAAAGTTCATTCTCTTTTCCCACTCCAGGAGTAGAAGACTGTGATCTGAATCAAGAACAGATGAAAGACACACAGAGGTTACAATGGAGTTTTTGTTGGGAGTGGAGAAAGACAAACTCTTTCCTATTTATGATTTATTTTCTCCCCTTCCTGCTGTCTTTGAAGGCAGCTTCAAGATGGGACCAGGGTGGGTACTAGAAAAGAGTCATGCAGTGTTTCAAGCTGATTTAGATTTAAGTTACCAAAGAGAAAGGTCACAGCAGGGTCTATGTTGTTTGCATGTGGCCCTGCCCAGCTGACCAGGACAGGCATTGAGGCAGAGTTGGGACTAGAGTGAGCATTTAACCAGCATAACCATTGTGTTCATTCTCTAGCTCTGTTCCATCATGGGAAACGCTAAAATATTACAAAGTTTCCTTCTCATAGTCAAGAGAAACTCTCTTCATTGATTGGTACTGATTCATTCCTCTAGAGCTTTGCCATGTATTCTGGACTGAACTGTGTATTCCTAAAATTCATAAGTCCTAATCTCCAGTACCTCAATATATGGTATCTTCCTTTAAAGACAGAATTAAGTTAAAATAATGTCTTTAGATTGGACCCTAATCCAATCGGTCTAATGGCCGTATAGAAGAGGAAATTAGGACACAAACACACACAGAGGAAAGGCTATGTGAAGACAGGAAGAAGCATCTACAAATAAAGGAGAGAGTCCTCAGGAAGAACCAACCCTGCTACCATCTTGACCTTAAACCTCCAGCTTCTAGAGCTGTAAAAAAATAAATTTCTGTGGTTTAAGCCACCCAGCCTGTGATCCTTTGCTATCTATATAGCAGGCCCAGCAAACTAATATGCCATATATCAGCCATCACATATGAACAGACAACTATCATATCTTTTTCCTCTTCCTCTTTTTTTTAAAAAAAGAAATATTACTTTATTTTAGAAATTTATATCCAAATTACTTTTATGTGTTTTTAAAAATCCTAGTGAACATCCTAGAAGAAAAAATATATAGCTTCCGCAGGAATAAGAACCAAGAAATGGGGTTGATGATTGCCCCAGATTGTATTTCTTGAAAGGAAAAAAATGTAATAGTGAACATTTCTTCTTTTGAGGCAGGGTAAGTGAACTACACATATCACAAATATAATTTTCTTACTCTTATGAGAAGCAAGGACTGTGATCCTGTGTTTAATACATATGAAATGGAAAATACAAAATACACTCTTCTGATCAAGATGAGTGAAAAAATACTCCTCAACATTTCAGTTCTCATGCAATGAAATCCACGGGTCTGTCGAGTCCACCTTTTCAACTCCTGTATTGTGTGTACTTCTTCTTCTGAGACGCACTTATGGCAAAGGCTTTTACAGAGCCATCTCCTTTTCTCCTTTTGTGGAGTCAAATGAGACAAATCCCATTAATCTCATCAATGTCTGTTCCTTCCTCTGTTTTGCCCTCTAACTCTTACTCAGCAGTCTAACTCTTACTTTGCTCTTTTTTGTTTCTTTTTCCCCCACATCTTTCTTTTCAAACGAGAAGGGGAAGGACATGTGAATCCATGTCATCTTGGGGATCTGGAGGGTTCTCTGGGAGGGGACCAGGAGCTGCTCCTTCTTTGATTTCTCTCTTGGAACCAGAACGGAGACCTACCTCAGCGCCTGTGTTCCCTCTCCAGGGATGTGGACCCTCCGCAGGGAGAGGCTGTGGCTGAGACCCATTTGGAGAGCTGCTCTCCCAGCTATCATGTCTTCTGTTCACCAGGTTAAATAGCCCCTCTTCTTTCATACATTTCACCTTGGCTCACTGACTGTGCACCATCTTTGTTACTTTTTTTTTTTTTCTTTTTTTTTTTTTTCATTTTTCTGAAGCTGGAAACAGGGAGAGACAGACAGACTCCCGCATGCGCCCGACCGGGATCCACCCGGCACGCCCACCAGGGGCGACGCTCTGCCCACCAGGGGGCGATGCTCTGCCCATCCTGGGCGTCGCCATGTTGCGACCAGAGCCACTCTAGCGCCTGGGGCAGAGGCCACAGAGCCATCCCCAGCGCCCGGGCCATCTTTGCTCCAATGGAGCCTCGGCTGCGGGAGGGGAAGAGAGAGACAGAGAGGAAAGCGCGGCGGAGGGGTGGAGAAGCAAATGGGCGCTTCTCCTGTGTGCCCTGGCCGGGAATCGAACTCGGGTCCTCCGCGTGCTAGGCCGATGCTCTACCGCTGAGCCACCAGCCAGGGCTGTTACTTTTTTTTAAAGATTTTATTTATTGATTTTAAAGCAAGAGGAAGGGTGTGGGAGCAAGAAGTATCAATTCATAGTTGCTTCACTTTAGCTGTTGCTTGCTTGCTTGTTCTATGTGCCTTGACCAGGCAAGCCTAGGGTTTCAAACTGGTGACCTCAGCATTTCAGGTCAGTGCTCTATTCACTGCACCACCACCTGGTCAGACTACTTTATTTATTTTATAAAAATATTTTAATCCAAAGTTCATGTCTGGTGAAATTTTCAAATAATACAAAAACTTATAAGTAAAAAATGACAATCTCCCTTTATATTTACCCACAACACACTCCCCAAAGTGTACCATCTGCAATTATAATTATAAATATATACAAGCGGTCCTCAGGTTACAACACAGTTCTGTTCCTATGACAGTGACATAACCCAAATTTTGGTGTAAGTCTAAACAACACCCTAGCCTAAGTCACTTACCTATCATAACACAGCTGTAAAATCATAATCTGGAATATAAAAACACAACTAAGCCACAGTAAAAGAATACTGTGTATTTTTTCACCATACACAAGCAAACGAGTTCACCCATGTAGTTCATATGTACGACGCTAATGGTGTAAGCTGAAACATTTATGTCTCAATTTTTTTAAGTTTTTATGGGAATGAGCATCATAAACCTGAAACATCATATATCAACATTTTCGTTAACTGAGGACCCCCATACTCATATATATTTTAAAACAGAATTAGAAAACTATTATCCATAATATTAATTTTTTTTCTTATGATATCATGGATGTCTTCCTATGTTAATTCAATTCCTCATCCTTCCTTCCTTCACTGCCTTCATAACTCCTGCCCAGCTTTAAAGAGTCAGGTTGTCATCTTTCTGATATTGCCCCTAATGCTTTGCTACCTGTCCTTTCTCTCGGCTCTGGCAGCACGCTGGGCATAGTTAACTACCTCTCCCAGCATGTATGACCATAATTAAGAATGGTGGCTCTAGAGTCAAACTGCCTGGGTTTAAATTCTGATGTATCAGTTTCCTATGGCTGATATAGCGTAGCGCCCATAACCACAAACCCATTTTCACAAGTTTAATGGCTTAAGACAACACAAACTTATTTTCATACCGCTTTGGAAGTCAACCATACTAAAATAAAACTGTCAGTATGCTTGGTTCGTTCTGGAAGTTCCAGGAAAGAATTGGTTTCCTTTCCTTTTCTAGCTTCCAGAGACCCTCTTACATTCCTTACCTCTTCCTCCAGAAGTATAACATCTTCAAGTGTCTCTCTCTCTGTCTTACACACACACACACACACACACACCTCTGAGTTTATCGTCATTTTCTCCAACTTTGGCATTGCTACATTGCTGTTTCCCTCTTATAAAGACCCTTTGATGACATTGGACCCACCCATATAATCCAGGGTAATAGTCCCCTGTTAATATCCTTAATCATATCTATGAAATCCCTTTTCCATGTAAGGTAATATTCCATCTTGCCATTTTACTTTACAGGTAATTTCCATGTAAAATAATATTAGAAGTAAAAATAAGATTAGACAGTAGACATCTTTAGGGAGCTATTATTCTACCTATCACACCTGGAAACACCATCTTGTTAGTAAGATGTGCCAAGACTTTTACAAGTCCTGACATCTTCTAAAAGAGTAGTGAGATTGTCCCTACTCATTAGGTTGCTAGAGAATTCTTTGAGTTTATTCATGTGAATGGTGCTTGGAACATAGTATCATAATGTTAGGTAGTATTAGCTATACTAGTTATCTGTTTATCTTCTTGGACCCACACCAGATTTCTTGTTACTTGAAGAAAAGAGCAGTAGTTTAGGGTCTAGCATAGAATATGGAACATGTTATGAGCTCAATAAATGTTTGTTAAACTAAATTGTTCCACCTAAGGAATTATTTTTTAGCCAGTAAAAATGATAGAGAATTTGTAATATTATGAAAAATTCCTCCTATTATGTTGTCATATTAAGTGACCAAAGAAAATAAAATATGTATAGACAATCACAGCTGTTTTAAATGTGCAGAACTAAAAAATTATGCATAAAAATAGACTGGGAAGAAATATGCCCAAATTTGAATGGTTGGGGGTCTTGGAATGGTAGAATGGTAAATGGCTTTTCTTTCTATTTTTACTTTCAGATATTCTCTAGTGAGCATATTTATTTTTAAGATGTATAAATAATTTACATCTGATTTTCACACATACACATACCTCTTGCTCATTAAACATTAGAAACAATGTTATACACTGAGTTAGAACTCAGGCTCTGAGTTACTGGGGTTCTGGTCCATCATTTATGAATACTGGGTACCCTGAGGCAAGCTGCTGTTGGGAATGTTGGGATTGTTATATTTGTTGTAACTGTTGTATTTGGTGTACTACTGCTTCACTGTCTTCCACGAGAGCAAAGTAGAATTGTCCACCCAAAGGTTGCAGTGGGTCCAGTGAAATAATGCATTTGAACACCCAGACCGTCCCCTGACACACAATAGGCCCTGAATAAATGTTAGTCTTCTCATGGTTATTATTATAAAGAGGATAATATACATACTAACTCAAATACACATGTAAAGAGTTATAGGGAGGCATTTGTTCATAGAAGGGAAGCAGAGAAAATTGAGAATAAAACCAGCTTGCTGGATCTCAGAATCTATAAGATTTATTTCATTTAAAACCCTCTCAGACTCACGGACATAGATAAGAGTGCAGTGGTTACCTAGGGGGAGGGGGAGGGAGAAGAGGGAGAGGAGTGAGGGGCGGGTTGGGGCATAAAAAAGAAACAAATAAAAGGTGACGGAGGACTATTTGACTTAGGGTGATGGGTATACAACATAACTGAATGTCAAAATGATGTGGAGATGTTTTCTCTAAATCTATGTACTCTAGTTGACAAATGTCACCCCATTAAAATTAATTTTCAAAATAAAATAAAAATAAACCCCTCTCAGGTAGTATGGCTCCATGGCCCTGCCTCAGGTGCTGAAAAGTGCAGTTGGCCAAGTAACAGAGCAGTCACCCCAGATGGGCAGAGCATTGCCCCGTAGGGGGCTTGCTGGGTGGATCTTGGTCAGGGAGCATGTGGGAGTCTGTCTGTCTGCCTCCCTGACTCTCATTTAATTTTTTAAAGTGTTATTAAAATAAACCCCTCTTAAGTAAGAATGTGTTAAAATCTGATGTTACAAGAACGTGTTTTAAACATTCTGTTTTTAGCAACAGAACTCCCCTCCTTCACCAAAGGAAAAAAAAACAACAAACAAAAAACAAACAAACACCGGCTGCTGATCTCCCAGATATAAACCAGATCAAAACAGCTGCTCTGGTAAAATAGGGGTCAAGCCATGTGATGCGAGGCTTCTCAAGAGAATAATTTGGGAAATGCTTTTCCAATACAATCTTATCGGGTTTACAAGCTTTAACTTTGCAAACTTCTTCTGTTCTAGGGGGCACAGTGTTCTGTCACTCTACTGTGATATGAGAGGGCATGGGGGGGTGCAAAGGGTGCAATAGAAACAGCTGTACCCAAGCTCCTGAACTACTTGGCACCGCATCTGGGCATGCCTCAAGCCTGTTCCTTAGGAGCTGTGTGCCCTTATTTCAGCCAGAACCACACAAAGGCATTGTCCTCAGACACTGGCCCTGCTTTCTTGACTAGCCCTTGTTTATCCATTCAGTAGCGGGTGGCAGCTGAACCGGTCCCCTTTGATTCCGTGGCTCAGGAGCAGCGGGCTCAGACCTGAGCTGAATAAACATCATATCAATTGGCACTGGCAGGATTCCTGGTAGCCCAGGTCAGGTGAGGTTTAAAGAGGATTAGGTTTAGATTAGAAAAGGAGTTATTTTTTTTTCCCCCTGTGGTCTTTCTTAAGTGCCTTAGGATTTTGTAAGAGGAAAGTGGGCTGACAGCCTGGGCTCAGTTGCTCCAGAAATAAAAGTGGTGAGCTTGGTTTTCTTTTCTGGAAGATCAGAGTATGTGTGTCTCCTGAATGTGGTTTCTGCCATGAAGTGCTTGGGCTTTTGAGAATTTGCTGAAAGACCTTTTCTCTAGAAAAGTGTGTGTATGAGTACACACGTGCGCACACACAATTTTATTTATTTCCAGAGGCTCCTGGGACAGGCAGGCTGGAGGATTCCAAAAGCTTTGCACAGTTTGCTAAGAGGAGGCTACCCTGTTGCCCTCAGGTGAGCCTGGGGGTGGCCCACCTGCTGTCCTCCCCAGAGTCGCTCCTCAGTGGCCACTGGCTCTGCTGAATGGACCTTGCTGTCATAAAGCCAGTTTCCCTTGGCAGTCTGGCCATAGAGAGGCTGGCGGGGGCTCTGGCACTTGTTCTTGTTTATTACACAGGTCTTGCTCCACTCACTCCCTGGTGACAGCTTGCAGACCAAAACTATTTTATTTCCCAGCGACAAAGGTTAGAAGGGAGGGGAGAAAACAAGGCTTACAGCTTTGAAAGCAGAGCTTCTCCTTCGATTCCCTGAAGGATTGTTGTTGTTTTTTTCACCCTGGTGTCTGCCAGCTCAGGCTTGCCTCTGGGCCATATAGTTGGTTTTGCCCTCCAAGGAAAGACACTGTTGGCTGAATTTCTCCTCCTTGTTCTCTCCCTTAGTGGGCTTATCTCCCCCATTATTTTTTTTTAATGGTGAGGTTAACATCTTTTTTTCAAATAAATGGATGTTCCCATTTATGGTTACGGAGTGCCCAGTCTACTGTTAACTCATTGTGTGAGAAAGCTATTAACCTCTCTGAGCCTCAGTTTGTCTCCAGAGATGAAAACAGTACCTGTTGCATAGGGCCGTCATGAGAAATCAATGTGGGACAAGTTATTAACAACTTCTTCTCCCAGGAACATTCAGGAATGGTTTGCCATTAATATAAGCAGATTTTTATCCTCCAGTAGAACATGATTTTCCCTCTAAGAAACCCTTCTAGCACCTTAAACACAAACAAGCTCTCTCCAATTTTGTACAAGGAATATCATTTGCCACTTCTAAGATGAGCAACTATTTAGGTGGCTTCATATTAGGACTTGGTTGGTTGAAGCTTTTAATCCTAAATAAAACTCTAAGCATGAAGGTAAGGGAACTCAGTGTGTCCAAACTGTTTCTTACACAAACAGTGTAAGAAATATATTTCAAAACATTCAGACTCTGTTCTTTATTTTAGAGCCACTGTCGTTCAAGTGGAGAAGACCACACAGGTTTCTATAACAGTTAACATTTATTTGAGCACTTTCCACTTGTTTGTAGATAGAAGCAACTTGCCTTGTTTAATCCTTCTAATAATAGTCTGAATAGGTACTGTTATTATCATTGCCATTCTATAAATAAAAACAGAGGCTCAGAGACGTAAAGATTTAAGGTCACAGAGTATGTATATCAGAGTGGGTAATAAATCTAGAACCTGCTCTATTACACTACTTTGATCTCCCCAAATATTTATGAGGCTATGTTGTTTCTCTTAACACTCCCAAAATAATTTTCTGTTCAGAGATTGATCTTTGCTTCCTTTGCTAGCCCTGATAGCAAAAATCTCGGGAACAAGCTCAGCTTCAGATTTATTTAAAGTACTCATCACATTTTGAAGCTGCTAGATAACTTAATTTTAACCTCCATGCCTAAGGAAAGTATGGAAGGAAGTATCACACCCTTCCATGCTCACTGACAAGGAGGAAGAAGTAATAGTGTCCATTTACAACATCCAGAATGTTTGCTACTAAACATAAGAAACAGTTTTTAAAGCCATACACAGATTCCTGCCATGGTGCTTGTAGAACGTATAATATGATCATTAGCCTAGCCTCTTGTTTCTATTGGTCCTGAGCAAGTTTTGGATCTGAACTAAACTTCTTTATGTGGTTCTTTTAAATTATAAAAGTGATATATGTTCACTGTAGGAAATTCAGAATAGGTAGTAGAGTGTATAAAAGCCAATAAGATAAGGCCAAATTTCTTAGGGCTTGATTAGGGTCCAGATTCAAAGCTCATTTGGATTTAAATAATACTTTTGCAGTTATTTTTGTGAGGAACTACAAAGGAAACTCCTTTGATAGTAGGGCATCTTTAGGGCATTTTTCCATAAGTCATTTTAAAAGTCAAGTGAGGAAAGAAGAACAATTTTCCTGCTCCTAACTGTTACAGATCCATCTCTAGAGAATTGTTGGGGGGAAAAAGAATCTTATAATATTCCCAAATGGTTTCTATTGTATGGCATATTGGATTCTTGCCTTAATCTTTAAACTTCCAAAATGATCTGAATCTTGAGTTTCCACAGCTGTGGTTTAAAAACACATAAGTAGAAATATGATTTCCTGTCCCATTTCTCCCCATTTTCTTTCTTTTTATAACAGATTAAACTATTATACCTTTAAAAAAATCCCAAAATTAAGTTTATCATAATCACATTTAGAAATTTGTAGTATTTAATAATTTCATCTCATATGAATGAGAGTTTAAAAAAATTAGTTACTCCCATATATATTTCTTTATCACAATACTAGTCATCAAACATTTTAAATCTATTAAAAGACATTTCATGCACTGACTGCATATGGATATGTAATAGATAAAGAACATACTTATTAATTGTCCTTAAATCAACTATATGGAGCTGACACTGTGTTCAGAATGTTTCCAGTAGCATGTAAAAAAACTGGGTGGATTAAAATCTTAATTTCTTTCTGTTTCACTTGGCCACAAAGTCAGATCAGAGAGGAGTTGATTTCATTCTACACAACATCACTTTCCATGTTGTCTGTAGGCCTAGATCCTGTAAAGCAATTAGTTTTTTTCAAATTTACAATCTACAATTTGGAGGCATGAATTGCTTGTGTTTATGTAATATTTCTTTATTTGCTTATCACTTTGCTTCACCTGAGACCCTCAATGTGATTCATAGATATTATGCATTATAACTATGTTTCATCACAGGAAAAATATGATGTACAGTCATTAGTAGTTCTAAACCATTATCAGATTTGACCCAAAAAAGCTGATATTTAGATTTTTGGTTGTGGCTAATCTTTAACTTAGAATATATCATTCTTCTTTTTGTGTCAGTGATTTACTATCATATATTGAAAGAAGTCTGGATGATATTTTAGCATGGCCAAGTGATACCAGGCAAACACGACATAAATTTACTCTTGCTACTTAAAGATTTTCAGCATTTGCATCTGAGATATTAGGAACATCTTTATTTGGATGCATAAGGTTTTATTCTTACAGCCCTCTAATAACTGATACCACTCTTCTTAGTGTGACCTTCAGGCACCAAACAAACAAACAAAAAGCCTAGCAATTATAATTATAGCATTTACCAGGATGAAAAATAACAAGCAAGCAAACACTATGACTATGATACCTAGTTAGTCTGTCTAGGCTTGTGACCTTTGCCCTTTGTCTTTTCCTCTGAACCCTCTGAACATTTTGGCCTTTTTCTCTTAAATCTCGGATTCCTGACCTATGTTATTTGTTGTCATCATCTTCATTGTTGTTGCTTTATAGTTAATTCTTTTAGGATGTGGAGCTCCATGCTCTGAATTATGATTTATTATCTCTTGTCCTGTGTTTATGACATTCTGCTTCTTTCCAGCATGATTTATTGCTGACCTGTTTTTAACATTTGGACAGAGGGCCTTTATATTTCACAGCTGACCTCTGATCTTTGTGTGTTTGTATTTTGTTAATCTTGAGTGATAGATTTGGGGAGTCACTGGTGAAAGGAGCTAAAAAAGGTCCCAGAAATGCAGTAGTAGCTGCTATGATTCCACAGCAGTGATGTGAAAGCTGATACTCAACAGCCGCTCAGAATAGGAACTTGTTTGGACTATAAATCTGAGTCATTCCCTGACTGACTAATACTCCACTGAGGCCTCCAAGTCTAGGAAGAGGATCTTCCTTAACTTTATAGTGAATAGTACTGTCTGCTTTTCCAAAAGAACAAACATAGAGGGGAGGTCCTCTTGTCTACTTTTAATTTTACATTTTTCATAGAGATATGAAAATTTAATAAGTATTTGTATATGTCAATAATATTAGTCATGTTCATGTTAGGATGCTTGCTGGTATTTTTTAAAGTATCATTATTCTTGAGCAGTGTCATTCTAGCCATTTAGGTATAACTTGTAAAAAAAATATGTTTCAATGAGGATATACTTGGATGGTCTTCTCAAAGTTTTTAATTTGACTACATTTAAATTAATATTAAATAATTATATTATAAAATTATAGTTCTCCAAAAGGCTTTTAAATCCAGAAATCTAATATCTTATAAGTTGGTAATTATTGATCTTACATAGACCTTTGACACCATAATTAGGTTAATTCTATTGTTTGTTTTGTGGTCCATATTTATGTTTAATAACCCATTTCCTGTGTATCATCTATTCAAAGTACTAAACATTCCTATTGAAGCAATGTAAGACTGATATTTTCTTTTTGATTACAATTGACAAATAATAATGTATTAGTTTCAAGTGTACAACATATTGATTAGATATTTATATAACTTATACAGTGCTCACCCCAGAAAGTCTAGAAGGACTGGTGTGTGTGTGTATATATATATATTTTTTATTTTGGGGGGCAGAGACAGAGAGAGTTAGAGAGAAGGATAGATAGGGACAGACAGACAGGAAGGGAGAGAGATGAGAAACATCAATTCTTCGTTGCGGCTCCTTAGTTGTTCATTGATTGATTTCTCATATGTGCCTTGACGGGGGGGGGGGGGGCTACAGCAGACCAAGTGACCCCTTGCTCGAGCCAGCGACCTTGAGCTCAAGCTGGTGAGCCTTGCTCAAACCAGATGAGCCCCTGCTCAAGCTGGTGACCTCGAGGTCTCAAACCTGGGTCCTCCACATCTCAGTCCGACGTTCTATCCACTACGCCACTGCCTGGTCAGGCAGGACTGGTATTTTTTAAAGTATCATTATTCTTGAGCAGTCCTCATTAGAAGCAGGAAAAAAAAGTGATCATTTTTCTTTCTTTATACATAGACCTAAAATAATAAGTTAATCTCTCAAATTTTCATTTTTTTTCTTTTCTTTAAGTGAGAGGAGAGGAAATAGTGAGACAGACTCCCACATGCATCCTGACAGGGATCCACCCAGCAAGCCCGTCTGGGAATAATGTTCTGAGTACAGAGCTATTTTTAGTGCCTGAGGCTGGTGTGGTTGGACCAACCAAGCTATCCTCAGTGCCCAGACCACACTTGAACCAATCAAGTCACTAGCTGTGGGAGGGGAAGAGAGAGAGAAGGGGGAAAAGAAGGGGAAAAGAAACAGATGGTCACTTTTCCTGTGTGCCCTGACTGAGAATCAAATCCACAATGTCCATATGCCCAGACCAATGCTCTATCCACTGAGCCACTGGCCTCACATTTTCTTCTAACTCTCATAAAGTTTCCTTATTTCCAGGAGCTTATAAAGAACAGTAAGAACAATCTCACCTTTCAAAAAAATTGCACTTCCTCTGTAACAACAATTATTCCTTATTTATCTTACTTGTACAATCAAAGAACTATGAAATAATTGAGATAGATGAAGAGAAATCAAGAAACTGCCCTAACTGGGGTTGGCCAGGGTTGATAATGAGGTTTCAAAGAAGAGTAAAATTGTGGTCAGTGAATTAGGAAACTTAACTGCAAAAGACTCAGAAAGACAAGAAGAAGCTATATAGCTACAGCAGCTAAAAAAAAATGTAAGATAGAATTCAGGCAAGGTGCTCTGACATATTGGCAAAATGGAAGGGGCTGCTGGACCAACTCCTGGAATCACTTAATCTTAGAGTTAATTATGAAAATAAAAATCTAGTTAGCAGAGTGCCTAAAAAGATAAGTTCAAAAGAGGCACTGAAAAAAATGATTAATCTTATCAAAGGTAATGGGCAGTAGAGACCAACATAATAATTGAATTTTACCATTTCAAAAAGACCTTGTGCATGTTATCTGTTTCTCAGAGCAGCTCTGAAAGAGAAGAGCCTCAGTTATTATCATTATTTTATTTTATAGATTTGGAACTGAGCTTAGACACAGTTAAGTGAGTTTTCCAAAGTCACACAGCCAGTAAAGGTTGAGGTAGGACTTGCACATGGGCCTTCCAATTCTAAATCCATTATAATTTGCTCTAAAGAAACATCAGATGTGAGGGTTTTACTGAGGACTAATGACTTTGATTAGTCCTATTTATGAGAGAAGACAAACTATCATTCTACCTTGAACATATTCACCTGAATAATTTAGGGAAATATTTAGAACCTAAATTATAGACATCATCTATCAGGTTATCTTCAGTCTCTAAATTTTTCTCATGTCAATATATCAAGTTTCTGAAGCATATTTATGTCTCTGAAGAGACTTCAGACAAATAAAGCCATATTAATACCAATGAAGACTTGACCCCAAACACATATTGAGTTTCCTACCCTAGGGACCTCAGCTAAGCTGTCTTTCCCTCTAGGTCAGGGGTCTCAAACTTGCGGCCCGCCGAACAATTTTGTGCAGCCCGCAGACTAATCCACGAAGTTCAAAATATTTTGGATAAAATTAAGTAAGCCTAGGGGCCTACTTGTATTTTTCATTTCTCTAGCATCCTAGCTAGATATTAGCTTAGTTAACAGCAGTTGTGATGCAAACTACAGTTTCTGGTCGTTTTGTAACACTGAGTAAACTGCATGTACGATTGTGCTTGTTGTACTGATTTTTTTTTGTTTTCAACTGCAGTGAGAAAAGTGTTGCGTAACAGTTGCCTTTTGTAGACCTAGTGCGGCCCGCTGAACGGCTCTGCGGCCCACATGCTGAGTTGAGTTTGAGACCCCTGAAGAGGAATAAGCTTTAGTATACAGGCCGACCGAAGAGAATAGGCTTGACCTTTGCATTTAAAACCATAAGGACATTTGCTGGTCATCTTGCAGGAAGTTAAAATTAACTAAGACATAAGAACATTTATTATATAAAATAGAAACACCTAAAGCATACAGCTTAATGTTTTTTTACATACGTATATGCCCATGTAACTATTTCCATAATGATATAGAACATTTCTGGCACCTGCAGGTCACTGCAGAGTATCAATAAAAATGAACCTTCTTTCGTTCCCCAGCATCTCCACCAAAAAAATAAATAAATAAACCTTCTCAGTCTACACTGTCAATAGGTAGGAGAATGGCCTTTGTCAACAGACTTAGTTGAGCAGGCATGTACATGCAATCATTTTAAAACTTCAGGTAGTCTATAGATATTCAAAGTGGGGCCCTAAGCTGATTATGGGGTGTAGGTCATGCATGCACCAGATATTACTGTTTTGGGGTGTTGCTCTGGGATATTTCATCTTTCTGTGGCATTCATGGCTGGTTTTTCTCCAAGGAGCCACTTACAACTTAACATGGTTTGAGTCAAGGTAATCCCACCCCCAGAGCTCCAGAGAGGAATGATGGAAACTAAGCCTAAGCCAATGAGCATGCTCACAATGGTAGGCCAAGGGATAGACTCGCTCATAGCCAATCAAAAGAGACTGTTGAGATTGTAGGACAAAGGCAGGAGGACTCTTCCAGTTGGTGCTAAATAATAGATGATGTGAAAAGTTAGTGCAGTCATCCTGCAACAAAGAACAAAAGGCATCTGAGAGGAAGCCAGTATCGGGGAGAAGGAGCCAGCAGACCGAGAGAAGGAAAGCTGATCTGCTGACCTGGCAGAGCTCCCATATCCACCCATGCCCGAAATAAGATCTAATCCTGGACTTTTAAGTTATAATATCAACACTTAATCGCTTCTCTTGCATGAACCAGTTTGAATTGGGATTTTCATCACTTGCAGTGAAAATGACCCAGTAAGTTTCTGATGGGGCTAACTTATTATCTATAGGAGAAAGAGGAATATTTTTTAATTCTCTTGAAAGAGAATGGGTACACAAGGTGGGGGGGGGTGACGAAAGGGAGGCTGGAGTGTGAGCTTTTGCAGAAAAAGATTTTTTTTTTTAAAGACAAGACTGACGAATATTGTATGCATGTTTTTGCATTCTATGTAAAATAACATTTACCTCGGAAAACTCTAGTAAAGTTAGCTACATATAAGAATGCCTTGTGAGAATGGTGTGTGTGCGCGGGTAGGGGGAGGTAGGGAAGCCAGGAGGCTGGGTTCTACATGATATTGACATGGTACAGAATAAGGAAAATAAGAGGTGATGAAGAGATCCTCTCTAAACTCAACAAATGCAGCAGAATATGAACTTGGAATCAGAACATATCTGGAAATTCATAGAGCTGTTGAAGAACACCTCAGACTTTTTACAAGTCATGGGATGAGGTATTGAATTCATTTCCTCTATCTCTTAAGGGGCAGGTGACCCCAATCAATTATGGTTTATTATTCCTAAATATATTTGTTTGACAGCAACATTACTTTCTAGTGTGAGTTTTCTCAACCAATTCTAATTTTGGATCTGTTAAACAGAAGCCAAAAAGGCCAACAAATAAAACTCTTTATGCAGAATCAAGATTGTTAAAAAAATAATGGCAAGACCTTGTCAAAAAAATGTCTTGAATAAAGAAACTTGAAAATCAACAAACTATTCCACGTTACTGCTTTGCAAGAAGTCAGATTCCCCATTGCCTAGTGTACCTCACAGAGACCAAAATGTGTGCTCTTTCCAGTGTTTAACACAACTGTCTATGTATGATGCTAGGCCCAAACCAACAGAATCACTTGCAGCCCTCTAAAGTTACTAGTTAGCCCCAAATAAGATATTTACCACTTATTGTGAGTAATAATACCACCTCATCCAACTCAGAGCTTCTTCTGCTCAGTTAACATTTATTAAATTCTAACTCTACTAGATGTTTGTTCAGTGGGTATAGCCTATACAGTAGGTAGGATCTACATCCTCAGAATCCTCACTGGGAAAATGTATGTATATATATATGATCAATACATTCTCCACTGACTAATTCCAGTCACAAGAAAGCAATGAAATGTATAAGCTAAGGAAAAGGGGAAGCCAGATACTGCAGGATGAGTTCCTTAAGAAACAAGCTCTGAGATGGAGACCAGCGTGCACACAGTTTATTGGGCATTGCTTAAAACCTGTGGAAGGGAGAGGAAGGTCAGGGAAAGGAGCAGGACGGGGAAGGGAAAGGAGACCTGCTGCAACGAGGTTTAAGTCCAGGCCAGAGGTGGCTCCACAGGGAGCGTTAAAGCTGGATGGCCTTTCAGAGCTGTTCTGAGTTGGGAGAAGGGAGCATTATTGAATGCTGGCTGCCTCAGAAAGGGATGTAACCTTGGGTGGAACAGCTGTGAGGACTGTCAGCTGACATCCTTCTCAGAAACAGCTGGAGAAGTAAACCCTGCAGTCCTGCAGGGAGGCTCTGTGGTGTGGCACCAGCACCCACACCACTACCACTTAGTTAAGGTTTAGGAATTCAGCGTGTCTAGTGATGCTCTAGACCAGGGGTCCCCAAACTTTTTTCATAGGAGGTCAGTTCACTGTCCCTCAGACCGTTGGAGGGCCAGAATATAAAAAAAGCTATGAACAAATCCCTATGCACACTGCACATATCTTATTTTAAAGTAAAAAAACAAAACGGGAACAAATACAATATTTAAAATAAAGACCAAAAAATATAAATCAACAAACTGACCAGTATTTCAATGGGAACTATGCTCCTCTCGCTGACCACCAATGAAAGAGGTGCCCCTTCCGGAAGTGCGGCGGGGGCCGGATAAATGGCCTCAGGGGGCCGCATGCAGCCCATGGGCCGTAGTTTGGGGACCCCTGCTCTAGACAAACTAACCCTCAAGTCTTTCCGTGGGGTTGGAGTAACTCTCCTGTACAGATCATCCTTGAGCAGGAAGCCTCTTCATACTTAGTGGCATATTAAACCATCTGATAGAAAAGTTCTCCCAGAGTGGGAATAGCCCCCATGGACCTGGCTTGGAATAATGAAGAAATTATTGACATTAGAGTGGAATGGTTTGGAGTTGGTTCTGGAGACAGACAGAATTAGTCCTTTTGCTGGAGTGGTCTAAGTGCTTTGCATACTATTAACTCACTTAGATCTCTGGTTGTATGGGGGCCACCAAATGTTTGACAATGTCTGTCATGGGAAGGCTGCTGAGATGCTGTTCAAGTCCTACTCTTTGCAGTTTAAATGCCTGATGTCAATGAAGAAAGCAAGCAAGTAACCAAACTTGTGGAGATAACCTGAGTTCAGACCTCACAATGTATTTTAAATGTATAGTTAATGTTTATTTAACTATCTACAGACACAAACAGGAACGTAACTGCTGCATCTACTGATTTCCCAGACATGGCTGGGACGTGCCCCACTTCAGGATGATGGGAGTGGATTCTCTGTATTATTCCTCAATTAATTAATTAACATAATGGTCCCAACCTCATTATAAAGGCCAGCACCTCACAAAAGAGTGGTTTTGCATAGCAGAAGCAAGTGAAAAGGATACCGAAGAGAGAGTTGTGGTTAGAAACTGTGAAAAATTAATTAACAATCACCTAGAAAATAAGAAACATCAGATGCTCTTAATTGGAAATTTTCTTTTCGTTAGAGAAATTCGTCTTGCTATATTTTTATCTAAGAACCAGTATGGAATTTGTAGGAAGTTTGGGGACAGCTCTCTGCAAAGTTAATCATAGCCTGCTCAATGGATTACAGTATGTATTCTGTTGGTTTGTCACGTGAGCAGAGGGAGCTTCAACTGCACAGCATAAAAGGACTGGACATGCCAGAGAATTATGTATTGTGTTATTTGTTAAACTTGAGAAACGAGACCAGTGCTTAATGCTGAAAACCTCTAATCATCATTGGATTGTTCAGACTAAAAGCTGTGTTTATAATAATAGCAGATAAGAGGATGGAGGGATCTTCTACTTGCAAGTTAAGTTGAAACATTATAATTGACAGCTCACTAAAAATTTCCTGAAATAGAATTAGAAATTAATAACTTGATGCATTTACTTTACTTAAAAAAGGAAAAATTTATTAAAATTATTCAGTAACTAAAATCATCTTTGTCCCCAATAACACTGAGGGAATATCAACACAGAGTAACTCGCCCTCATTATTATATTGTTCATAATAATAGATAAACTAAACAAAATCTAAAAAAAAAGATATTCCAGCTACCACACTAATAACTGTAATACACCAGGGTACAGTGAAAAAAACACTTTACTTTTCCTGTATTAGTTTATCAAAATCTGAATAGAGTGCTCAGGAACTTTTGCATTTTATCATAGTAAAGGGCACTAAATTAAGTGTTGGTTTTAGAATAATACCTAAAAACTTTGAGTACATCTCATTTTGTTTTGCCCTCTTCATAACCTTGTTAGCCACTTTTTTGATTGGAATGGGGAGGAAGAATCTCTCGCATTACTTATTTTTAGCAGACATTTCTTAATAGACTTTATTTTTTAGAGTAGTTTCAAGTTCACAGCAAAACTGAGAGAAAAAGGTGCAGAGATTTCCCATACACGGTTTGCCCATGCATGTGCCCAACCTCCCCATGATCAACATCCACCACCAGAGTGGGGCATTTGTAATAGTTGATAACCCTACATTGACACACCATTCTCATCTAAAGTTCACGGTTTATGTTAAGGTTCACTCCTGAACCTACTACACATTCTGTGGGTTTGCACAAATGTATGATGGCATGTATCCACTATTACAGCATCATACAGAGCAGTTTCACTGCCCTAAAAATCCTCTGTGCTCTGCCTATTAGATAATAATTTTTTTAATTTTTTATTAATTTTAATGGGGTGACATCAATAAATCAGGTTTCATATATTCAAAGAAAACATGCCCAGGTTATCTTGTCAATCAATTATGTTGCATACCCATAACCCAAAGTCAGATTGTCCTCTGTCACCTTCTATCTAGTTTTCTTTGTGCTCTTCCCCCTCCCCCTCTCCCTCTCCCCCCAACCACCACACTCTTGTCCATGTGTCTTAGTCTCATTTTTATGTCCCACCTATGTATGGAATAATGCAGTTCTTGGTTTTTTCTGATTTACTTATTTTTAACATAATTAAAATAACAGACAAGCTCTGAAGACATCTCTTAAAAATTATCAATCTGAAAAAAATTCTATCCGGCTTATAAGATTTGGATAATTTCTGCTTGTATTTACCATGGTTGTATTCTGTCTTCTGAGCTATCTGCATCTCTGATTGTAGCTCACCACATACAGGCCAAAATAGGCCCCTGAAATATATACATTCTGAGCTCACTTGAGGTGGTGGGTGAAGCTGATTTCTACAATAACTGTAGAGGGCTACAAGGAGACACTTTTTCATTAATATTATTCAAATATTCAGGTAACAATCCAACCCTCCCCGTTTTTGCCTTGTTTTGGTCTATGACTTAATTCTTTAGTGCAGTCTTTACTTCCTCTTAAATTCAATCTCAGCTTATTAAATGAAACAGAAAGTAAAGTAGGAAAAGCCCAAAATACTTTGACAAGTTTAGGTCACTGACAAGGCCTAAGGATATTTTTTCTCTTCATCAGAAGATTGAATTCATTCGTTTGTTTATTTGTTCAGTCATTTTAAAAGTATACATTGAAAGCCCATGCATCCCAAGCTCTGTAAGTCCCTGGGGGATAGAACAATGATGAGCACATAGTCTTCGACTTTGAGAAAAGACAAAAAGTCTCTGTCTGCTCTCTCCCACTTTCGTTTCCTCTGTTTGCCCCAAACGCGCACACTCAGGAATAGGCCTGTATATCTATTTTCTTCCTTGGGCCCCATGTTGCATCATTTTAAAGTTTATTTTTTTTTTTTACTTTCCTATTTTAGAGAGACAGAAATATTGATTTTGTTGTTCTACCTATTTATGTGTTCATTGCTTGATTCTTTTTTTTTTTTTTTTTTTTTTTTGAGCGGTAAAAAAAGCTAATCAATTTTATTTAACAGCTTTAAAAATGTGTTTGAATTAGTAATCGGGGCGACATTGGTTAATGAAATCATACAGGTTTCAGGCCTACAACTCAATACCACACTGTCTGTCTGTACACTGTACTGAGAGTTCACCACCGCAAGTCAGCCCCTTTCATCACCATCGGCCCCCTTCTAACCTCCTCCATCTCCGCTACCCTTTTTCCTCCTGCAATTTCCACACTGCCGTCTGTGTCTATAAATTTTTTTCTTTGTTTATCCCTTCGCCTTCTTCACCCACCCTCCAACCCCCTTCCCCTCTGACAGCTGTCAGTCTGGTCTCCGTATCTACGAGTCTGTTTCTATTTTGTTTGCTAATTATTTTGTTCATTAGAGTCCACATTAAAGTGAAAATCATATGCTTTTGTCTTTTTCTGGCTAGTTTATTTCACTTAGCATAATAATGCTCTTCAGGTCCATCCATGCTGTCACAAAAAGGTAAGATTTCCTTCTTTTTTTTGTGGCTGAGGAGTATTCCACTGTGTAAATGGACCACAGCTTTTTAATCCATTCATCTACTGATGGCCACTTGGGCTATTTCCAGATCTCAGCTGTTGTAAATAACACTGCAGTGAACATAGGGTGCGTATATTCTTTCAAAATAGTTTGGGGTTTCTTTGGATATATTCCTAAAAGTGGAATCACTGGGTCATAAGGCAGTACCATTTTTAATTTTTTGAGGAATCTTCATGCTCCTTTCCACAGTGGCTGCACCAGTCTGCATTCCCATCTATAGTGCACAAGGTTTCCTTTTTCTCTACATCCTCACCAACATTGGTTGTTTGTTGGTTTATTGAGGATAGGGATTCTAACACATATGAGCTGATAGCTCATTGTGGTTTTAATTTGCATTTCTCTGATCATTGGTTGATTCTTGTATGTGCCCTGACCAGAAATTGAACCTACAGCCTTGGGGTATCGGGATGATGCGATAACTAACTGAGCTACCCAGCCACATCATTTTAAAGAAAACCAGTTCTTCATATATAAACTTACTACAATTGACTGTATAGTAACATAAAATCCAGAGAGATATGCTAGCAAAGGCATACTTAATTTAAAAATATTTTTTTAATATTTATAAACAACTGCTCTTCAGTACCATAGCCTGTAGCCAGGCCTGTGCAGCGAGGACAACCTTACTCGGCCCACTCTGTGTCATAGCCAGTCACTGGGCCTCCGGCCGGGCTGCTATACTTCTGTGACTCAGCACCCTTCATGAAAACAGCTGCTTCATCATCTGTCTGCAGCCACCTGCCCTGGGCAGTTTGGGAAGTACAGAACCCAATGCCATGTTCTGCTCCCTACCCCTGTCTCTCCACATCAGGCACCAGCAAGCCACCCCTCCCCCTGCAGCTTCAGCCAAAGACTCACTGACATTGACAACTGCCAGCCTGTCTGCCAGGTCGTTCCCATGCTCAGGCAAATCTGACTCTCACTTCCAGTGGAAGGCAGGACTCCTTTACCCATAAAACCTCATACTGTACTTTCCTAACATGTGTTCTTCAACAGGTGACCTGAAGGGGACAATGTCCTTAGATCTGACACTACTGTCTTTGCCCCTTGGCATCCTGTAGTAGGGAAGAAGGTAGGCTCTGCAACCAGATTGCCTGGTCTGGGACCTTGGCCTAGATACTTATTTTCCTTGAGCCTGAGATTGCCTATCTATAAAAGAAGTATAATAATGGTTCCTACTTCACAGGATTATAGGAAGAGTTAATTTGGTAATACATGTAAAGAATTTATCCCCGTGCCTGGGACATGATTATTATCATTACCACTTAACATTCTCTATATGCTAACTCTTCTAGCTGTTTCTTTCAGGGACTGTCTCATTTAGTTCTCAAATGAGGGAGATGCCATTCTGATCTCAGTTTTACAGATGAGGACACAGTTAAGTCAGCAGCCCGAGATGGCACCGTTAACAAGCCGTACCATAGAGATTTAGCCAGTTCAGCCCAACTCTGCACAGATTGTACTCCAAGCACTGTGCTCAGTAAGTGATGCTTATTATTACTACAGTAACAGTCAATTAGTCAAGAAATTTCATATAGATGCTGAATGCACTCTAGTAAGTGGAGTGAGAAATACAAGGCTTTATAAGAAGTAGTGTTTTCTTTCAAGGGTCTATAATTTTATTTCACTTGACTATGTGTGAAAACAGGCCGAAATAAAAAATAAAACAGCATTGTGCATATAAAGAATGGGAATGAAATACACTATACTTCCAAAGAGGGAGAGAGAAAGCCAACCAGATTCTCAAGGAAGCCTTCAAGATGAAGGTGGGCGTGACGTGTGAAAATAGGAGCTTGGCACCTGTTGGATGATTGAATAGATTAAGCAGACGTTGAAGGATAAGAAGAACCAGGAGAAATTGAGAAGAGGAGGAAAGAAAAGCATTTTAGAACATCAAGGTGGGCAAATATACTGCTAAACAAGTGGAAATATCAATATTGTTTAGACTGGAAGCTTAGAGTGAATTAATACATTATCTCTTCTCAGATACATTCAAAGCAAAACTACTCTTGCAAAGCACCCTAATGTCTTTAACTTTAGAGCACATTTAGACAATCATAAGGTTTTACACTGAAGTAAATAAAAGAGGCTTCTGGAAAATAGAAGCTACCGGCTTCAGAGCTCCAGCCTACCAAGGCCCCATCAGCCACCTGAGGGCTGATGGGAACGAGTATCTTGGTTCTAAGCCCTGTTCTGAAGGTTTTAAAAAATACTAAGGGACACTAGAAATGTACCGATGTTCTTCAGTGTGTTTTTATGTAATTATGACATGAAGGCATCTAAAATGATAAGCTACCCACTACACCAAAGCAAATAGAAAAACTGTGTAATTAATTTTACATTAACCAATGATGAAATAGTTCAAGGATTTAAAATTGAGCCAGGAGAAAGAAAGCCAGCCATTATGAATATAAACGAATTGGACTTAGTGCTTTCTTGAGTTTAAACAATCGGTGAAAGTCAAACAATGATAACAGCAATAAAAGGCATGGTTTTTATTAGGTAATGTCTGGGTACTCAGAATGTGGGGACTGGGTTTTATTTAAGGAATGTTTTATTCGCCCAATCCACCTGAAACAGTAGGCTGTTGCATGCAGGCATGGCTACCCATTTTGGGAAGCAGCGTATCAGCTCCTGCCTGCAAGGCTATTGGAAAGAGAACATTCCATGCATGTTGCAGGATAAGCATCATCACTTTCAGACCAGCCAACAGAGGCCCTGTCCTGTGACATGTGGGTTCTGCTCTGGCTTTCCACAACAACATCCCTCCTGATGGGGCAAGGGATTCACAGAGCCAAGGATGTGTCCATCAGGAATCCAGCTGTCCCCTCCCCACCCTGACCAAGTGTGGTCAGGACACTTTGGAGGACTTCTGCTGACCTCATCCATAGGCCTATCTTTTGAAGGATGAACTGTCCTACTGGTGTGAAATTCCCTAGCCAAAGGGTCACCTAAACCTGCAACTTGTGTGGTGTGAAGAGGGGCAGCAGGGGTGTCTCTTCCTGTTGAATGAGGACAGAGTTGTGGGAAGGTTGAACAAGTGTTAGGGCCCAGCTCTTTCTCTGCCACCACGTTGCAACATGAAACTTTGAGAGTCTAACAATTCTATATTCAAACCTGTCCTTCTAGGTCAGTATAATGGTACATTTGTCAAAGTATACCACTTATTGGGTAGTCTGCTTGATTTAGAACTTTAAATATCTAGACATAAGGTATGTGGATCTCCTTTGTATTCTTTGGAGTTGGCCCAGGATAGACAGAAGAGGGACAGAGAGAAAGAAAGGACAAGGAGCTGGAAATTCTGGCTCCCATCTCCTCTTTACCCAGCACTAGGAAGTCCATGGCCTACATGGGGACCTGCAGGAGCTGTGTCTCCTGCCAACACCTGTCTTTCTATTCTTCTACTTTCCCCCTCAGTTTCTGACTGCCCCTTTGCACAGACTAGAAGACCAGGTACCTGGACAGTACCTGAAGTAGAAGACTAGGTGACCAGTGGTCACCTTGGGCATTGATTAGGTGGCCACCAACAGGTGCAAGAAGATAAAACACAGTCACTCAGAATTACAAAAATGTGAGTTACTTTACAACAGCACAGTCCCCCATGGTCGGAAAGTCCCCAGGTCTGCCTCACATTTAAACCAACTCAGGTGTTCTCCTAGTTCTCTTCCCCTAAAATCGGCCATGCTTAGCCTTTTGGATAGATTAGGCTTCATTTTTCATTTTAATGGCTGCGCAGTGCTCTTTCTTGCTTTCAGAGCATATCTGCTACCTCAGTTACTATTAATATCTCCTCTAAACAGAGATCAATCAAAATCAGTGTTACAAGTTCTACACTTTGGCACAGCTTTGGTTGTAGAGAGTCTGAAAGCAATTCTCATTTGTATAACTCTTACACTGATGTGTAGCTTAGATTGGAAATGAAGGTAAGTGTGTTTTTATGTAATTATGACATGATGGCATCTAAAATGATAAGCTACCCACTACACCAAAGCAAATAGAAAAACTGTGTAATTAATTTTACATTACCCCAATGATGAAACTAGTCCAAGGGTTTAAAAGTGAGCCAGGAGAAAGAAAATCAGCCATGATGGATATAAACAAATTGGACTTAGTGCTTTCTTGAGTTTAAACAATCAGTGAAAGTCATATAATTTGTACCAGTGGTGTTAATTATTGATTTCATTAACTTTTAGAGTCTAGGATTCAGTATGAATTCAAACCAACTAAAAGGAAAAAATATTCTAAAGTTTGCCTATATCTGCTTAATAACTATAATAAATTTCTTGACAGAATGACTTTCAGTATGCTTAAGAAGGAGCTAAAACTCCAAAGTCAGGTGATAACTTAATTTTCTAAAGGGAAGGGAGAGAGGTGCTCTTAAGGAAGGTCTTAAGATCTGAATATGAGGCCCTGGCCAGTTGACTCAACAGTAAAGAGCCGGCCTGGCGTGTGCATGTCCTGGATTCAATTTCTGGTCAAGGCACACAGGAGAAGTGACCATCTGCTTCTCCATTCCTCTCCTTCCCCTTCTCTCTCTCTTTCTCTCTCACAGCTATGGCTCAATTGGTTTGAGTGCATTGGCCTGGGTGATGAGGATGGTTCCATGGAGTCTCTACCTCAGGTGCTAAAATTAGTTCAGTTATGGTCCTGGCTGGTTGGCTCAGTGGTAGAGCATGGCCTGGGGTGTGGAAGTTCTGGGTTCGATTTCCAGCCAGAGCACACAGGAGAAGCGCTCATCTGCTTCTCCACCCTTTCCTCTCCCCCTTCGCCTTCCTCTCTGTCTCTCTTTTCCTCTCCCGCAGCCAAGGCTCCATTGGAGCAAAGTTAGCCTGGGCGCTGAGGATGGCTCCATGGCCTTCGCCTCAGGCGCTAGAATGGCTCCAGCCACAACAGCGCAACACCCTAGATGGGCCGAGCATCGCCCCCTGGTGGGCATGCCAGTGGATCTCGGTCAGGCACATGTGGGAGTCTGTCTGACTGCCTCCGCACTTCTAACTTTGGAAAAATACCCCAAAAAAGCTCAGTTGTGAGCATGGCCCCAGATGGGCAGAGCATTGGCCCCAGACGGGGGTTGCAGGGTGGATCCCAGTTGGGGTGCATGCAGGAGTCTGTCTCTCTATCTCCCCTCCTCTCACTTTGAAAGGAAATTTTTTTTTCTGCATTCAGAAAAATACCTGAATGCAGAAAATGTGAATTTGGATCCCAGCAGTTCCTCTCATTAGCTGTGCAACTTTGAGTATATTCCTCATTGTCTCTGAACATCAGCTCAGTTTCCTCCGTTGCAAACTGGAAATAGCATCTATGAATGAAACTATCAGTTGTGTCAAAAGAGATTATGTGTTAATCCTAATTTGGAGAGACCCAAAACATTGAAGACACGAACAAAGTCCGTGGATTACACACCAAAGCTTTATTGTCTAGCTTGGCCAAGCAGCGGCTCCTCCAACAGTGGTCTGAGGGAGCACGATGCGCTGGCCCTTTGTTCTACTTAGTTTTTATAGTTTTGTAAGTGGGAAGTACAGAAGCAAAAATTGTAATTAGGAGCCCCTTACCACTATTGGTTATAGTCTCATATGTCCTTTAACATGATAGGACCACGTTCAATTTGCAAGTCATACATTATTTTGGAGAAAACAAAATTTACAAGTCAACACAATGGTAGGAAGATGTCTCTTTACATATTAAAAGGCTTTCCTATATTATCTAGTGTTTATCTGCTATCTCTCTGTCTAGAGTCACACGTGTTAACCGCACTCATTTACATAGGAGAGGTAGTTTCTCTGGGGACAAATGCCCGCAAATGGCTCATTGCTATAAGAAAAGGTTTATTTTGGCTTTTCTCTCCCTGCACCTGGCTAGCCATTCACCCCTTTCCCCACAGGCATGGTGGAATGTCTGGGAATCCATGTTTTCCTCCCCTTTGCATTTACAATATAATGCCAAGGGCCATCCTGGTCATGCCAATCACACAGTACAGGGACTATTCTCACAATTTCTCTGCACACTTTAACCCAAATTAATAAAATGTTCTTCAAGCCTCCCAAAATATTAATATTAATTCTGTAGCTTTTGGTACTTTACAACACCTGTGGGTGAGGTGGCTCAGTGGCTTCTCAATGTATAATAAAATATTTTGTCAACTAAAAACCATTGTAAGAATATTTGTTATTAAATGCTCATTACAAAGCCATTTGCTCTCAAGGCTCTGTAAGAAGAGGATAGGTAAGAACTTGCAGGAAAACAGAGAAAAATAAATGGCAAAAATTGTGAAGATACAAACGAGAAGCCCCTTAAAGTATTTAATATCCACCTGTTAGACTCTGCCAGCAATAGGTGCTTAATAAATAATATTGACCATGGGCAAAACTGAATTCCTAATGAAACTTCCCCAAAAGTGAGAAAAAATTATATTTTAAGGACCCAGAAAATTTTGCATCATTTCTATGTAAATATGCCAGTAGAAAAAATGCAAACTTCCTTAAAGTATTTCTTTATCATATTAAAGAAGGAAACAAAAAACCCAGTAACCATTCCCCACCCCTACTCCTACATAAAATGGAAGCTCCAACATGGCAGAGATTTTGCCTTTTTTATTCACTGAAGTATCCCACGTCTAAACCAAATGTCTGTCACAGAGCAAGTGCTATGCGCATTAAATAAAGTGAATTATTATGTATATAGGTCACTGCTATCATTGGGGGCTAGTTTCCAGAGATAATTTACCCTTAAGAGAATCACTAACAAGTTCCATGCTTGCTGTTCCGCTGAGAAATAGTCTTTTGTTAGGACAAATAAGACCCTGTGCCTCAATGATTAAGGTTTCTACATTAAAGTTTTGAATGAAGCTGGCCTCCCTGCAAGGAAGGTAAGGCTATGCAACTCACATAGACTTTGGGCCCTTAAATAAGGTCTACTAGCAGAAGGAGAATTGCAAAACCAAGTGTTTTTTGCTTTAAAAATTAATATGCAGGCCCTGGCCAGTTGACTCAGTGGTAGAGCGTCGGCCTGGCGTGCAGAGGTCCTGGGTTTGATTCCCGGCCAGGGCACACAGGAGAAGCGCCCATCTGCTTCTCCACCCCTCCCCCTCTCCTTCCTCTCTGTTTCTCTCTTCCCCTCCCGCAGCGAGGCTCCATTGGAGCAAAGATGGCCCAGGCGCTGGGGATGGCTCCTTGGCCTCTGTCCCAGGCGCTAGAGTGGCTCTGGTTGCAACAGAGCGACGCCCCGGAGAAGCAGAGCATTGCCCCCTGGTGGGCAGAGCGTTGCCCCCTGGTGGGTGTGCCGGGTGGATCCCGGTCGGGTGCATGAGGGAGTCTGTCTGACTGTCTCTCCCCGTTTCTAGCTTCAGAAAAAAAAAAAAAATTAGCATGCATGCATGCAGCTTATTTATTTTAAAAGGTGTTTTTATATGAGTGACCTCACTTGATTATCTCAACAGCACAGTGAAGTTAGGCAAATGGTACTACCTCCATTCTGTGCAAAATGAGGCCTAGAGAAGGACAGTGATATTAAAGACTAGTAATGGAGGGACATAAAAATAATAGTTGGGTCTTCGTTATTAGACCTACTTATCCCACCATGATATATGCATGTAGTCATAATAGATGGCTCATTAGATGTTTTTCTATGAAAATATATTTAAATACAGAAAACAATTATTTGGACTAAGTCAAAGTACCTTCAATTGGACACAAATATTACAAAAATGCTTTCAAATGGCATTATTTTTGTCGTGGATTTCTGCAGAATTGCCTCATCTTCAGACTATGTGCTTGAAGACAGCTTTGTTGCTGGTTTCTAGTTTCTTAAAACTAAGCTCTCATTACCATCTATTTTTATTCTTTGGGAAAAGTGTTTTCTAACTTATTGTTTAAGACTTAAGGATTAACTTCATTTTAAATATTTCTTATTTCTGCACTTCTAAGCAAATTATGGTGGTATAAGTGCACAAAAATTAAAGTCTATGAATCAAAAGTAAAAATGCAGTGGAACGTTATTTTTGAAGGAATTTCATTTCAAAAGTCTGCCCTCTGCTGGAAAAGTGGTGACATCACATCTGGAGAGAAATAAAAATTAGGAAGAACAGTTATGTTGAAGGCCTGACACCCAGAGGCTTTATTATCATTAAAAGACCCTAAGATCATAGATAGTGCTGCCTGTTCAGATCAACTTCATTCACATTGTCAATTCAAAAAATATAGAGTTCAGGAATAAAAATAGAACATGCTATTGAATTCTCCATGCATATAAAATTCTACCTTAGAACAAGGGATTTTCTTTCACAAATTATTTATGAAAATATTTTAGAAGCAAATTTTAAAAATTACCTTTTGAGCCTGGCAAGTGGTGGTGCAATGGATAGGGCATCAGACTGGGACGCAGAGGACCCAGGTTCAAAACCCTGTGGTCACACCTTGAATGCAGGCTCATCCAACTTGAGCACTGGATCTCTGGCTTGGGCCCAAGGTCACTGGCTTGAGCAAGGGGTCACTCATTCTGCTGTAGCCCCCTGGTCAAGGCACATATGAGAAAGCAATCAATGAACAACTAAGAAGACTAAGGAACGCATTGAAGAATTGATACTTCTCATCTCTTTCCCTTCCTGTCTGCCTGTCCCTATCTGTCCCTTTCTCTGGTTCTCTCTCTCTATCTGTGTCAAAAAAAAATTACCTTTTGAAAATTTAAATTAAAATCTTAGAAACAGAAAGTGTAGTAGCAAAAATATAGAAAAATATCTTCATTTCTCCGCTGTTTTCTATAGCTGGTCTCTCAGGACCCTGCTCAAAATTATCTTTTCTTTAAGCTTAATCATACTCCTTTAAAGAGAATTAGCTATTTTCTTTTCTTGTAAATCATGCAAGAAAAAGAAACAAAAAGTATCCAAGTTAGAAAGAAAGAAGGAAAATTATCTCATTTTGTAAGAGACATGATGTTGTATATGAAAAAAATTTTAAGAAACACACACACACAAACTATTAGAACTAATCAACAAGTTCAGCAAGTTGCAAAATACAACACTAATGTGTAAAATGCAGTTGTATTTCTATGTATTAGTAAAAAACGATCAGAAAATTAAGATAATAATTACACTTACAATAGTACAGAAGAATAAAATGCATAGAAATAAGATTAACATGTTCATAGATTGACTTGTTCATAGACTTAACACTGTTAAGATGGCAATACTTTCCAAATTGATAGATTCAAAGCAATATTCATCAAAATCTTAGCTGTCTTTTCTACAGAAATTGACAAACTGATCTGAAAGCTGATACAGAAATTCTAGGGACCCAGAACAGCCAAAAATTTTTGCAAAAGAAAGAACAAAGTTGGAGGACTTAGAATTTATGGTTTCAAAACCTACTATAAAACTACAATAATGAAGACAGTATGGTCCTAGCTTAAGGGTAAACAGGAAGATCAATGAAAAAGGATTGAGAATTCAGTAATAATTCTCAATTATTGCTCGTCACTTGATTTTTGACAGGGGTGCCAAGACTATTCAATGAGCAAAGGATAGTCTCTTCAACAAACGGTAATGGAACAATTATATAACCCTATGCAAAAGAATAAAGTTAGACCTACCTTCCACCGTATACACAAATTACTCAAAATGGATCCTGAACTAAAATGAAAGTACTCAAACTATCAAACGTTAAGAAGAAAACATAGAAGTAAATTTTTGTTACTTTAGGTTAAGCAATGGTTTCTTAGATATAACACCAAAAGCTCATGTGAGAAAAGAATAAATAAATAAATTAAACTTCATCAAAATTAAATTTTTTGTTTCAAAGGACACCATTAAAAGACTGAAAAGACAAACCACAAAATATTTTTAAAATGTAAGGGACTTGTATCTAGAATATATAAAGAAAACTTACAATTCAAATAAAAAACAATTTTTAAATGGGCAAAAGATTTCAATAGAAATTTCAAGCATGTTTTTCCCCCCAGAAATCCAGATGCTGTTCTATTAAAAAAATATTAAGCAAGAAGTTTAAATTTAGGAAACAAGTCTACTGCACACCCATAGAGTTGGATTATTCTGTTTCCCAAGAAAATAGATTCAAGAATTCCTGAAAGTCTGAAGCTTCACCCAAGGGGCTGTGCATGAGTCAGAGAGCTTTGAGTTTGGTTTTATTACCATTAGCATTTTCAGCTGTGAGCCTTTCCCACCAGCAGAGTTGACTTCAAGGTAACTATCTCGCTAACTGGACTTTGGCCAGCAAGGTCTCACCACGCTGCTTGGAGTGAATTTTGACTAGGAAGCAGAAATAATCAAATTTTTAATGAAAAATTTCTAAAGAAAGACTAGCTATTTCTTAGCTCTTTTTGCAGGGGGCGAGGAGGCACTATAAAATATTCTTTGGCTCAGTGAAGTCATGAATATTCTTGTGATATCTTTGGTATATAGGATATATTATAAAGACTGTAAAGAAATCCTTAAAAGGATTTCTGAACATTAAGACTTCCAGTGGAAGTCATATTAATATACTCACATCTGCTGTACTTGCAAACAAGATCTCACTGAATAGATGAGTCAAATATTTTCCAAAGGCTGTCTGGAAAGATTGAATTCACGAAGTTGACTGGAAATCAGTTGTTGGAGTGCAGGATGTATTTTCCCATGGAAGCAGTTATTCCTAAGGTGACCGACTATGGTGGTTAGCAAGGAACTTCTCCAGTTTCAGCACTGATAGTTCCACATCCCAGAACAGCCTCAGTCCTGGCAAACCAAGACAGCTCGTCACCTTACTTATTCCTGACAGTTGTACTTCCAGCTTCATTAACAGGAGCCCTTGGTCTAGCTGAAATTTTGTCCTAATCATGGAGAAGTGCTGAATCATGGACAAGATAAGATAAGGTGCTATGGTATGTTTGACCGTTTCAGGACTGATAAAGAAAAAGCCAGCCCCCCCAAGATGACAGTATTATACAACATGCGTTTTGGGCAGCTCTAGGACAGGGCTGAAAGAGCAGGAGACCTTCCAGAGATAGTAGTGTGGGGCTACCACCCAGAAGGGAAAGAGATCGAGAAAAGCCTCAGGGGAGAGGGGAATTGAGGAAGAGGCTATGTGTTTAGACAATGTCACACAGAGGCAAGATGGGGAGACTCTGGGTCAGAGAGCTTCAAAGGGCAGCAGCAGATTGGGTCTTTTATAGCTATGGAGTTCTCTTACATATAGCTAGTAGTTGCATATAGTTTCATGAGGTATGCAAAGCAAGCAGGCTCCATATTGCTAAAAATATGCTTATTTGGGCTATATTGAAACCAATTAGATGTGTAAGAATTTGAGTGGGTGGTGCTGGTGGGCTTTAGGCTTTACAAAAGCCTAATTACAGGGACCAATTTGCAGACCGTATCATTGGCCCATTTGTATAGCATCTGCATCTATATTTCTAGCCATGGGTATCCGAACATAAACCACTCCCAGGAGAAGGATTTTCTTCTGCAGGTGGTCTTCTGCTTTCTATCCTGGTTCTTCCTTCTTCAAACACCAGTGAGGAGTGTGTCTTGTGATCTGGGAAGAAAGATTCAATATAAAGAGGAAGGAGCTGGTAGTGGTAAGGAAAATAGTTATTGGTGGATCAGGAGTTCTGAAGGATAAGAATAAGACAGGTTTGGGTAGGAAGAAGGAACCAAGGTCAGACATTTGATGTGAAGAACAAAAATGTTGTTCTAGGACATGGGAGGAAGTATAATATAATGAGACCTGTAAGTCAGAACCGCCCTGCACTATAGAGACGAGTCTTGTCAATAGTTTTTATCTTTATCCAGTATGTCTCCACATCTAACCCCCTTTCTTATTTTCAGGACTACTCTACTCTGTGTGGTCTAAGTGGAATGTGGTACACTCCAATGCTCACTAAGGAAACCCAGAATGAAGTCTTCCCACTTCATGCCCCTTGAAGAGGGAGCGTCACATGACACAGGATGGCCCATCCGATGCCCAGGAACGAGAGTTGAAGAACACTAGAATGATCCACCTTGATGGTGTTGCACAATGGCAACAGCACCCAGTGGTGTTTAGCATTAGATGTGTTACTGGAAGTGTCAACAGGGCCTTGAACTGACTGTTTCTATAGCTCACATCGGATGGTGCCCGATTTCTGAGCTTTCTTCTCCTGCTTCAATGATACGATTTTAAACTAATCTGGGTCTGTTTCTGTTACTTACAACGAAGAGTCCTGATCAATACAAATGTCATGTTTCTTTTTGATTCGATGGTTGTAAATTTCTACATCTCCAGGCAAACCCAGATCTCTCCTCAGAGTCTTAAAACAAACAAATCAGGTACATGTTTTCCCTAAAGACAATTTTTTCTAAGATTATCAGTCCTCTAAATGTAATACACAATTTCCATTACAATAAGTATCATAAATAGTGTACATATGAAACCCTTCTTTTGATGGATAGAAATAAAAACATGAACCAGCAAATGTAAAAACATTTTTATTAACCTAAAGATACAGTAATTTCAGAGAAGCAAAACAGTTGACATTGTTTTCAATTATTCTCACAGCAAGATGCCTACAAAATTCATATAATTGGATAAAGTAGTATTGTTAATGACTCTTCAGATATGTACAAATCTAGTCATATAGTTTAAAATTTGCAGAGGCAAATCAATTTAATATGTTTTATTCATTCTCTGGGTTTAGCATTAGGCTATATCCCAAATGAATAAAACATCAGATGTGCAGTAATTTGCATCTTTGTACACAGTATACTTTCTGATTCTGTCTCATTCACATCATTATTTAGGATTGTGATTGTGTCCATTGTTTCTTAGGAGGACAGTAGTCACTTTTATTATCAACTGAATGATTTGACTCAAAGGGCAAAAACAAATCATGTTCTCATGGACAATCGAATAAAACAAACTTTTTAACTGTGGCCTATTTGGTTGGGCACAAGACTCTCAGTACTAGCTCCCCTAACTGTTCCTCCTTTTCAGGCAAACACAATGCCAGAAACATTAGCAAGTGTCAGTCCACATTTGCTCTCCTGTTAAATTAGTATGCTTGAAGGATTATGTTCATATCTGAATACCAGTAAGATAAGGATGATTTGTGTATGATGTCTAATCAACAGTGATCAGAAAAACAAAAATTCATAGAAATGTGTCAGTTACAAAGCAGAGAGAAGCCCTGAAATTTTGGATCAGTTTGAGACCCAAAGTTGCCAACCAACAGTTCAAACAAGAAAAAAATATATTAAAAAAAAAATTAGTAATTGTTCTGCCTGCCCTCCTTCCTCAAAGTAAGCAAATGTTATATATATTCTGTGTCACTTATATTAACTGCGGGACTAATGAAAGCACATGGAGAGAAGCAAGCCAGGCTGAAGTGTAGGTCTGCACCATCTGAAAGCACATGGAGAGAAGCAAGCCAGGCCGAAGTGCAGGTCTGCACCGTCTGAAGGCACATGGAGAGAAGCAAGCCAGGCTGAAGTGCAGGTCTGCACCATCTGAAAGCACATGGAGAGAAGCAAGCCAGGCCGAAGTGTAGGTCTGCACCGTCTGAAGGCACATGGAGAGAAGCAAGCCAGGCCGAAGTGTAGGTCTGCACCGTCTGAAGGCACATGGAGAGAAGCAAGCCAGGCCGAAGTGCAGGTCTGCACCGTCTGAAGGCACATGGAGAGAAGCAAGCCAGGCCGAAGTGTAGGTCTGCACGGTCTGAAGGCACATGGAGAGAAGCAAGCCAGGCTGAAGTGCAGGTCTGCACCATCTGAAAGCACATAGAGAGAAGCAAGCCAGGCCGAAGTGTAGGTCTGCACCGTCTGAAGGCACATGGAGAGAAGCAAGCCAGGCCGAAGTGTAGGTCTGCACCGTCTGAAGGCACATGGAGAGAAGCAAGCCAGGCTGAAGTGCAGGTCTGCACCATCTGAAAGCACATAGAGAGAAGCAAGCCAGGCTGAAGTGTAGGTCTGCACCGTCTGAAGGCACATGGAGAGAAGCAAGCCAGGCTGAAGTGCAGGTCTGCACCATCTGAAAGCACATAGAGAGAAGCAAGCCAGGCCGAAGTGTAGGTCTGCACGGTCTGAAGGCACATGGAGAGAAGCAAGCCAGGCTGAAGTGTAGGTCTGCACCGTCTGAAGGCACATGGAGAGAAGCAAGCCAGGCTGAAGTGCAGGTCTGCACCGTCTGAAGGCACATGGAGAGAAGCAAGCCAGGCCGAAGTGTAGGTCTGCACGGTCTGAAGGCACATGGAGAGAAGCAAGCCAGGCCGAAGTGTAGGTCTGCACGGTCTGAAGGCACATGGAGAGAAGCAAGCCAGGCTGAAGTGTAGGTCTGCACCGTCTGAAGGCACATGGAGAGAAGCAAGCCAGGCTGAAGTGTAGGTCTGCACCGTCTGAAGGCACATGGAGAGAAGCAAGCCAGGCTGAAGTGTAGGTCTGCACCGTCTGAAGGCACATGGAGAGAGGCAAGCCAGGCCGAAGTGCAGGTCTGCACCGTCTGAAGGCACATGGAGAGAAGCAAGCCAGGCTGAAGTGTAGGTCTGCACCGTCTGAAGGCACATGGAGAGAAGCAAGCCAGGCTGAAGTGCAGGTCTGCACCATCTGAAAGCACATGGAGAGAAGCAAGCCAGGCCGAAGTGTAGGTCTGCACCGTCTGAAGGCACATGGAGAGAAGCAAGCCAGGCTGAAGTGCAGGTCTGCACCGTCTGAAGGCACATGGAGAGAAGCAAGCCAGGCTGAAGTGCAGGTCTGCACCGTCTGAAGGCACATGGAGAGAAGCAAGCCAGGCCGAAGTGTAGGTCTGCATGATGTGAAGGCACATGGAGAGAAGCAAGCCAGGCTGAAGTGCAGGTCTGCACCGTCTGAAGGCACATGGAGAGAAGCAAGCCAGGCCGAAGTGCAGGTCTGCACCGTCTGAAGGCACATGGAGAGAAGCAAGCCAGGCCGAAGTGCAGGTCTGCACCGTCTGAAAGCACATGGAGAGAAGCAAGCCAGGCTGAAGTGTAGGTCTGCACCGTCTGAAAGCACATGGAGAGAAGCAAGCCAGGCCGAAGTGTAGGTCTGCACCGTCTGAAAGCACATGGAGAGAAGCAAGCCAGGCCGAAGTGTAGGTCTGCACCGTCTGAAAGCACATGGAGAGAAGCAAGCCAGGCTGAAGTGCAGGTCTGCACCGTCTGAAAGCACATGGAGAGAAGCAAGCCAGGCTGAAGTGCAGGTCTGCACCGTCTGGAACTTCCAGTCCCCACCACCATTGTCTGAGTGAAGAGCTAGAGAAAACACGCGGTGCCCAAATGTGGAGAAAGCTGTGTCCCCTGGCATCCAGCAATGGACCCAAACGGTGGAAGGTGGCTCTCCCAGAACCTAGTGAAGAGCCCCTGGAACCCATCCTCTTGGAAGGTCTCCCCAGCACCCTCAACTGATAAAGAAGAATTCCTTTGTCCAGGGCCCCCATACATTTTCACAGATCAGGCAACAAAGCATGAATTTGATGTTGAAAGGCAATTAATTGATGACTGTCATAACACTGTCTGTATTTATCTATTTGAGTTATGTATTGGACTGGAAAAAACATCTTAAAATAAAGAGGTTTAAAACAACCACCATGTTATATTTTCTCTTGAGTCTGTGGGCTAATAGGACTCAGCTGAGCTGGCATCCAAGTGAGATAATTTGGGGCTGTGGTCACCTGGAGGCCCAACTGAGCTAGAAGATCCAAGGTAGTTTACTGACACATATGACATCTTGCAGAGATGACTGGGAAGCATCAAATTAAGATGTTGGAAAAGCTGAGTCAGTCTCTCTCTCTCTCTCTCTCCAATCTTAGAACTTCTTCATCTCCCTGTGCCCTCTATGTGGTATTCCTCACGGTCTCTGTAATAGGACTCTTTAGCCAGACTTCTTGTGATTCAGGGCTCCCAAGAGCACAAAAGCAAAAGTTTCCTCACTTCCTTAAGGCTTAGACTCAGGACCGGCACACCCTCACTTATGTTGCACTCCATTGGTTAAAGTAAGTCACCAGTTCAGCCCAGAATCACTGTGTAAAAGGACTACACAAGGCTTGTGTACTAGGAGGCATATAGTTAGTTCATTGAAATTCATCTTTGGAGACTGGGTTGGCCTCCTGATTTTTTTTCTCTGTAATGAGATTAATATTGCCTGACTCTCACTCACTATCACTTTGAAGGTCATCACCTAATAATGAGGTTGTTGTAAAGATGAAGTCAGGCATGGGAAATTCTCTGGTGTTGTCTGCTATGGATGGAAGAAGACAGGTTCATCCAACTTAAAGATGATACAAAGCTGGTGGGCATAGTAAATCCTGGATACAAAGACTTTAACAGGTTGAAAGGTTGAACTGACTCTGGCAGTATGAAGTTCAATAGAGGAAAAGTCCAAAAGCTGGGTCTAAAACTTCTAATGGAAAAAAAATGAGAATGAGAAGATACATGACTTAGCAGAACAATGTGCAAAAGAATGAAAAGTTTAGGTGGAGAGTAAAGCTCACTATGAGTCCACAGTGTCATGTAGTCGATATAAAAAGAAATTATTATGGCCTCCACAAGTTGAAATACTGTATCTAAAAAGAATTTGTAAAATTCTCAAAATATTAGGGAAATATTAATAGGTATCTTATGGAGAAAAGTAACTGCAAGTTGGTTCTGTGGCTTAATAATTTTGGAAATAATGGGTAAACAAAGCTAGACAAAATTATTAGGCCATAGAATCACTTTTCAACCATGTCAAAGAATTTCCCAGTATCAGTAACATGCTACTATAAATAGTGAATCTTCAGGGGAAGAGGGATATGGATAAAGGAAACAATATTTCTCAAACCTATTTGGCCACAGAAACCTTTTTTTCCATGAAGCATCTCTCAAAATCTGTGTTCGGGGGAACATAGTTTAAGAAATGTTGATCCAGAATTAAGACATTGATTTTTGTCTCCTGCCTTCATTGGCTACCCAAATCTAAAAATCTACCTTTAATTCATGACATCATATTTAAAAGGGTAATAGATTATCTGTGATATTATTTAGGCAGAGAGGTCTTAATAAAAAGATGAAAACAGCATAATATGAAGAAGATCTGAAGAAAAAATGTTTCAGTCGGACATAGCCATTTCAAATATGTGGAGACTGTCCCATGCAGATGGGTACACTTGTTTTTGTACGGGTTACCGGGGGCGGGGGGTGGGAGGTTGTAATGAGAACAATTTAGTCTGTTCAAGTAAAGATTTTCCAACGTGGCGGTTCAAGGAGGGAAACAGCTTTGGGACATAGCCTTGATATTCCCCATCACTCTCAGGGCTTAAACAAGGTTTACTACTCATTGTTGGAAATGTTGAAGAACAGGTTCAAGCATCAGCCAGTTGGTCAGACAAGATGATCTTTAAAGTGCCCTTTCAAACTTGAGATCCTAGGTCTCCAAGTCTTGATTCTTGAAGTCCTTCATGGCACAATGTCAGCATCATTTTCCCAGTTTTCCTGAGATGATTTCATTTTATTATAAAATCCTGGCAGATGGGATGATGCCTGTTAATTGGTATTTAGTTTGCATAAGCTAGAACAAGCATTATGGTTTGAATCACTCATGTATTCATAGGAATCTAAAATAATTGACCAAATTGTGAACAGTACCGTTGGATTTCATATTTGGTGATATGTAAAACAGTGTATTAATTTTTACTTCTTAGGCCAAATTTAATACACCTGTGGCAATTCATCATTTTGCAGCATCTCCAAAAATTCCTTTCTGATGGACAAATCTTTGCTTTTCTTCTCTGTTCTTCTATGAACTGGAGTGACTCAAGCAAGCCATTTGGGATTTTGTAGTTTTGTTTAATTTTTTTCTTGTAAAGTTGTTTAAACTAAGTACAGTAAGTTAATGACTATTTTTGTATTGAGGATATAATTTCCCTTATCCTAGTTTATTACAGAATCTGGGTTCAACCTAAAAATTATATATTAATTCCTTGCATAGAAAAAAAAATACGTCCAGCTTCCTTGCAGAAAAAATATATCCCAAATTTTCTTGTATTCTTTGACTTATATGAAAATCATGAATTTCTATTCTGCTGAATATCAAAATAAAATTAATGTAGCCTCTCTCTTTCTTTGTGATTTGGTCCTTCTGGGAGAACTTTGTTAGCTCAAAAAGCTGTCTGGGTAAGCTTTGGTCACTAGGTGGTGCACAGATGAAACATTCCACCTTGCTAGATTGCTTGCAGTGTCACCTGGTACTGCAAAAATGACAATTCTATATCCTGTACCAAATGGCTAGTTCTATTCACTTTAAAATAATTGTATTTATCCTAGAATTTGAATCACATAGAATTATATTATATTTTAATATAATTAATAATTTTCTAATGATCTATGCTGTCCTAGAATGAAGTGAGCTACTTAAAACAATGAAGGTATGCAAGCAGAGGCTGGAAAATCACTTGGCAGAGACAAGTTGCAAACAGGATGACACTTGACCTCTAAATGCTTTTGCACACATTTTCTGAACACCAGAACATTTTCTTACATGACCAAAGTACATTTACTTGTTTAAACAGCATTTCACTTTCTTGGTAAGTCCTGGAACTCTGCCATCAGTGACTCGTCCTCAGTACCTTTACTGAAAGGAAACGAGAGCTTTGAGCAGAGGGTCCTGGATGGTGCCGGTTCGGGCCACAGGTGCCCGTGTAGATGTGGATGGTAGAGCCTCTGAGGAGGCCTGGGGTGGGGAGGTAGCCAAATGCCTGGTGTAGTGATAGTTGTTTCTTTATCATCCATTCATTTGTTTAAGAAAAAAATAAACAGTTTATAACCTGGTTCTAAAGAATTCAGCCATGGGGTGGGGGAAAAGGCTAGAGGGAATTTCAGTCTGATTTGTAAGTGACAGAAACAAAGCTGGCAGTAGCGTAAGCCAACATAGGATGTTGAGGCAGCCCGCAGAGTGGCAGAGTGATAGGAACTGTGGTCGTCTTGGGATCTCCAGCGGGCTGAGGGAGTCACATGGTCCAGCAGCTTCTCTGTTTCTAGTCTCTGAGTCAGAAGAAGGCCTCTGGGTATTTATGGGCAGGATTCCCCCTTCCCAGTTTTCTCCTTGTGGCAGGAACATAACTGCCAGTATCACTTTCCTGCCAGTTGGGGTGAAGCCGAGCAACGTTTGCTAATGAGCTCTTTGCCCACGAACAGGTGAATGACCCATGTTGCCCACAACTCTTACCATTTCTGGGCTCAGCCACGTCTTCTCTCTTCAGCAGCTCATACCTATGATCACACTTGATCCTTGTCACCACCAGGATGGCCCTCTCCACTATACTCTACCACTGGCCTTACCAAGGTATTTGTTCATAATATACATTCATGAGCCCAGACCCAGGCTTTGAATCAATTCTGATAGTTACTGGATTAGTCTACTTCATTTTTATTTAACCTGTTCTGGAGGTCAAGTTTATTATGATGACTGCTGTTGTTTATGCTAAATGCTGTTTGGAGCACCTTTTTGAGAGTCTTCACATGGAAAATAAATTCCCATTCTTTTCAGCTTTAATGTCACTTCCTCTGAGAAACATTCTCCACAATCCTCTGCCTCGTTCTTCTCAATCACACTATGCCCAACACACCCCAGCTTTCTCCTCTGAGCACCCTTAGGTCTCTATACATCTGTCATAAACTTAATATACTGCTTAGTCTGCACAGTCACCTTACCTACCATCCCAGCTTGAGTTTCTCAAAGGATGAATGTTGTTTTTAACCTCAAAACTAGCCTGTGCCTGGTATCTAGTGTATACTTGAATAAATGTGGTTTAAAATTTACCAACCTCATGATTAGTAAATTAAAATTACTTACTAATCTATAATTTATGCTTTATGCATGTATGGATTTCTACTTTTTTAAAAGCAACTTATTAATTTCAATTTTACCCACACATAAAAAGCATAAGAGAACAACTACACACATTTCAGGGCAACCTGATTAATTAAAATTTCTTTTTGAGTCAATTATGCCATATTCAATGACCTATAGTAACACAAATAACACAAATTAAGGATTTTATATGCATTTATGTTGACTTCTTTCTTATTTTATTTGGGTGGTAATTTTATAATGAATACAATTTTGTATGTGTTTCTACATAATGGAGTCTTTTCCTCCTTTAAATTACCATAAATCAGGGGTCGGGCACCTACGGCTCGTGAGCCAGATGTAAAAATATAAAACATTCTCATGTATTACAATCCATTCATTTCCTACTGCTCATGTTCATAGTTGTGGGTGGCTGGAGCCAATCACAGCTGTCCTCCGGGACAACACCAAATTTTTATTGGATAATGCGTAAAGTACATGGGTTGTTGTATGGCTCTCACAGAATTACATTTTACAGAGAACCAGAGTGAGGGATAGACAGGGACAGACATACAGGAAAGGAGAGATGAGAAGCATCAATCATTAGTTTTTCGTTGCACATTGTGACACCTTAGTTGTTCATTGATTGCTTTCTCATATGTGCCTTGACCATAGGCCTTCAGCAGACCTAGTAACCCCTCGCTCGAGCCAGTGACCTTGGGTCCAAGCTGGTGAATTTTTGCTCAAATCAGATGAGCCCACGCTCAAGCTGGCGACCTCGGGGTCTCGAACCTGGGTTTTCCGCATCCCAGTCTGACGCTCTAGCCACTGCGCCACTGCCTGGTCAGGCCGGAATTACATTTTAAATATGTGATGTACATGGCTCTCTCATCCAGAAAGGTTCCCGACCCCTGCCATAAATAACCCATTCAAAAGAGATTGTACTAATGTTCTGGATATAAAAAAAAAAAAAACTATCACTGAGCTTAAAATAACAACAACCACAAACAATCTAAACATCATAGCTTCTCTTTTATATCCATACCACCTAACTCATAAATACCATACCCATTACTCCTAAATATGAGATACATAGCATACCATTGCATTGAGCCAGGATACATTTATGATGCTGAAAGTTTTGTGGTAGTTATATAAATTAAACCAGGATACATAATTTGCCAAGCCTGATTTGTCTTTCCTAGCTCTGACAAGAGGCAAGTGTTCATGAATTGAAAGAAGTGTATCACTGCTTTTTCTGAGCCTCTTAACTTACCCTTTGAAATAACAAAAGCCCCTCATTTCTTTATCTGTTTATATGCTTCAGTCAGGGTTTTCAAAGTACTTTCAAACCACAAAGCCATTTTTGCCTTTATTTCCAAACTCAGATATGGATTGAATCAACTTTTTCAGGAAGAAGAAGAGAACAAAACACCAAAGCTCTTAAAAGTCTTTCAAGTGCTCTGGGAAGCAAATTGAGAAATTAAAGAAAACAAGAGTAAAACTCTTCTTTGGGTTATTCATTTAGGGGTTGTGGCTTTAACTGACAGCAATGAAATGAAGGTCTGGGGTGGAGACGCTGTCCAAGGTTACAAGGGTGGAAATTGATTTCACAGTGAAGCTACAAGTGTCAGTTTTCAAGCAAGCATATGAGAACTTCCTGTCATGTGATTAAAGGATAATCTTTCTAGGGCCTTTATTTCTCTTTTGTCAGGATTTTACTGCTATTACTTTGAGCTCTCTTTCTACAGATGGGGGACCAGTGTTTGCTAAATTTTCTATAAGTTTGGGCAGAATCTAGGCAATTGAGGAGAGCCCAAGTGACCTGAGAAAAACTCCATATCATTTGTTCACATTTCATCACTTTTTAACTTGGGGCAAAAGGAAAATCTTTACCCTGAGTTACCACTGAAAATTTCCCCTAAAAAGTTTTGTTATAGAGAATGCTTTTTTAGTAGCCTTTATTCTTACCCAAAATATAGACTCAGCTAATATACAAGCATAAAAAAATATAGAAGTATGACAAATTTAAAGTAACTTTTACATTGATGGCGTAGGCAGGCTTGATGGTAAAACTGAGTTAATGTGAATTAGTAAAAGAATTAATTACACTTTAAAATAATGTTCTATCACATTAAAAAACAGAAAATACTTTCCTTATCTTATTTTAAAACACAATTTAAAACACACATACACATGCACACAAAAACCTGCTTCTGTTGACGACACCCACTGTGTGTCCTGTGTCTTCAACTGAGTGGCTTCCTGTGGAGTCTTAACACACCCTACCCCAGGCCCTGTTCTGCTACTGGCAGGTATTTATTTTTTGTCTAAACTTTATTTTATTTAAATACTGAATTGTGTCCCATGCAAAAATTTGCATGTCTATTAGTTATGTATTAAAGAATTCACAACACCTACAGTGTGCAAATTAGGCACACATTTTGCAAGATTGTACACATAAAAATTTTTTTCTGAGTATTCTAACTAAGTTGTTCTTTAAGAGAAGAAAAAAAGGTGCTTAGTTGCTCAGAACATTGAGGGTGAATTACAGACCAAATCTACTATTCTTTTATGTTTCATGTTATAAATAAAAAATAATAAACATAATAGTGCTGAAAAAATCAGATTTAATACTTGTAGAATATTTTTATGTACAGAGAGTTCTATAACATTACATGATTTAGATTCTAAAAAAATGTACCCATAAAAATACATTAAAAATATTTTTGTGCCTATTATTTTGTGGTTGCACAGTAGATAAAGTGTCGACCTTGAATGCTGAGGTCACTGATTCTAAGCCCTCAGCTTGCCAGGTCAAGGTACATACAACAAGCAATCAATGAATAACAAAAGTGAAGCAACTAAGAGTTGATAAGTCTTGGCCCTGGCTGGTTGGCTCAACTGTAGAGCTTTGGTCTGGCATGTGGAAGTCTCGAGTTCAATTCCCGGCCATGGCACACAGGAGAAGTAAGTGCCCATCTGCTTCTCTACCCTTCCCTCTCTCCTTTCTCTCTGTCTCTCTCTTTCCCTCCCGCAGCCAAGGCTCCATTGGAGCAAAGTTGGCTGGGCGCTGAGGATGGCTCCATGACCTCCACCTCAGGTGCTAGAATGGCTCCAGTTGAAACAAAGCAACACCCCAGATGGGCAGAGCATTGCCCCCTAGTGGGCATGCCGGGTGGATCCCAGTCAAATGCATGCGGGAGTCTGTCTTTCTGTTTTCCTGCTTCTTACTTCAACATACAAAAAAAAAAAAAAAAAGGAGTTAATACATCTCTTCCACCCCCTTCTCTCTCCTCACTCTGTGAAATCAATATATAAAATTATTTTTGTTTCTGTTTAGTCTATATTCATTTTAAAAAGAACTACTATACAGTGATCACCTATGTTGTCGCCATGCTATCTTAAGTACTGATATGTATTATTTTTTTTAATCCTCATGACTCTAGGACAGACACCCATGTCATGCCCAAATCACAGAATGGAGTGATGGGCATTAATGCTCACAGCTCAAAAGACACTGGAAACTGCTTTCATGCAGGTTCGAGGAACCAAAAATAATTAAAGAGAATAAAAATAATTAAACTTAAAAATATATAATAAAATAGAACAGAATAAAATAGTACAGAAGATAGCCTAGGGCAATATTTTTCAACCAGTGTGCCGCAGCACACTAGTGTGCCATGAGACATGGTCAGGTGTGCCGTGGGGAAATTAAACATGGGTCCCCAAACTATGGCCTGTGTGCCGGATACGGCCCGCCGCCAGCCGCCTCCATTCGAACATAAACGTTCCCCTCACAATCCCTCCAGCTATCAGCGACAGGAAGATTGGAGGCACAGGGAACGTTCACTGACCAATCATCTTCTAGGATTCATCCCGACCACTAGCGATGAACCAATAGTAGGCTGCCTCTCATCCACATCCAGGAAGGTCCCTGCTCGGGCTGCCGCGCACTTGTCATTGTGTGGCCGTGGCGAGTAGTTGAAGCTGCTACTCCTCCCCATGGTCCTGATTTCTAATCCTGGTCAGGACTGGAGGTAAATGTTACCACCACTAGGTAAAGCTTCAGCCTCAGCTGGTTATGTCTATCCTGATGGTGTATATAGATATTTGACCATTTTCTTTTTAAAAGAGGGTGATATACAGTGCATCACAATGTTATCTAACTTTAAAGCTAAAGTTTGCTGATCTTCCTTTGGACAGTTTTTGGTTATCTGTTGCCAAGGAGTTCCCCATTCTGGCCAACAAAGCTATTTTGACATTGCTCCCGTTTTCAACCACATATCTATGTGAGCTGAGCTTCTCAAGCTTGACTGCGATAAAAACTAAAAACGGAGAGAGACTGAGAACTGTTGAGGAAGAGCTTCGTGTGTGTCTTTCTACCATTCCTGCCAGGATATTCCTTTTGTGTTCATCGAAACAGGCCCAGGTTTCACACTAAGTGAGTATAAATACATTTAGAAACTATATTATTAACTATATGTATAATATATACTATGTTAGAGCGTCATTTTGTGTCATTTTGGTAGGTGGTGTGCCCCAGGATTTTGTAAATGTAAAAAATGTGCCGTGGCTCAAAAAAGGTTGAAAATCACTGGCCTAGGGCATCACAGATAAGAAAAGTATTTTTTCAAGACTTTTGTTTTAAATACATATGGACATATGTATGTGTGAATAATTCTTGATGTTAAAGTATATTCTCACTCTGGGTTGTGACTTCAAATATATATTTTATATATATAATATTATATATATATTTAATATTAAGTATTTTGAAATAAAAAGAAACAGCAATCTGATTATCAACAACTGAACATTATAGCTTAATTTTTAAAAACTATGTAGAGTGGGCCCTGGTCGGTTGGCTCAGTGGTAGAGCATCGGCCTGGCGTGTAGGGGACCCGGGTTCGATTCCCGGCCAGGGCACATAGGAGAAGCGCCCATTTGCTTCTCCACCCCGCCCCCCTCCTTCCTCTCTGTCTCTCTCTTCCCCTCCCGCAGCGAGGCTCCATTGGAGCAAAAAGATGGCCCGGGCACTGGGGATGGCTCCTTGGCCTCTGCCCCAGGCACTAGAGTGGCTCTGGTCACTGCAGAGCGACGCCCCGGAGGGGCAGAGCATCACCCCCTGGTGGGCAGAGCATTGCCCCTGGTGGGCGTGCCGGGTGGATCCCGGTCGGGCGCATGCGGGAGTCTGTCTGACTGTCTCTCCCTGTTTCCAGCTTCAGAAAAGAAAAAAACAAACAAACAACAAAAAAAAACTATGTAGAGTGATTATCACAGGATGGAAGATACATGCTGGGCCACAGCTAAATGTTATATCCTGTTTTTTAAAATTCATGTTAAAAGGAGAAAAACATTGTAAGATTAATCCCCTTTTATCAGATTTATAGAACTCACAACATCACAAAATAATGTCAACACAAAAATTTATTTTTTTCTCAAGCACAGAGGAGCTCACACCGCACATAAACAATAAGCAAACCATACAAATACTGAGAAAAAATGTCCCCATGAATACATACATATATATACTTATTCTTCAGAGCATCGATCAGGAGTTTAACAACAACGTGAAGTGGTTTTCAATAAAGAATGCTTTCTGACAGGCTATTGAGTAGAAAATGGAAAAGTAAAATTACTGCCACATAACAGCTGGTACTCGGTCAATTGAACCCTAAAGACTGCAAAAGTCGCCTTGGCATTTATATTTAGTTTCATCATTGGCCTGTTCAATTCTTGCATTTCATTGAATGTGGACGAGAACTAACCCCTCAAAGCTTGATCTCTCTCACACTCAGGGCAAAGGGAAACAGAGCGGAGAGCCTGGGTGTGAAGACATGCGTAAGGACCAATGCTAGGGTTTCCTAATAGTGTCCGTTCATTTGTGCTCCTCTTGCTGTGTTTATCGCTTAGAGGTATTCAAATGTGTGAGGGTTCAAAGTCATACCTAAACTGGCTAGGTCAATCAGAAACTGCAAATGTTTCTTATAAGCCTTCAGGGAAAAAATTTTTTTTTTAATTAAAAAAGCTTAAAAATTCACAATAATCCATGCCATTTAAATATTATGCCCAAATTCAATAAAAAAGAAAAAAAAAAGACATTGCACATGACATTTCTCAATCCACTTTTCAATAAGTCAGAGCACTCTTTTTAAACATGTAAATGTTTCCAGCATCATCTCAGCTTTTAAAAATGGACACCAATGAAAAGATGTCCAGCAGGCTGCAGGTGTGCCTGATCCTGGATCTCTTCTGTGTAGAGCACAGGGCAGAACTGACACAGCGTGCCTTCCAGCTTGCTTTTAAGGCTTCCACATGTCTGGCTGTGAGATGAAAAGATTAAGAACAGGAAGAGTTTGAAAAGGAGTGAAGATTCAAAACATGTTGCTGGATCTCACACCCATTGTTTTGTCTCTGACATCTCAGGCTGTAGCTGCCAACAGGGATATTCAAGGGCACACTTCAAAATCAGCCAAGCGGAACAGGAGTGTTTTGCCACTGCTCTCCTTTCTTAACCATGCAGAATTCTCATGAAACTAAAACAGAAAGTCAATGGTGTTTGAGGCTCACAACATTAACTTAAAAAGACCTTCCTTTGGCATGAAGGGAGCTTGTTTCAACATGTTCTCTTAAACTCTCAAACCTTCGACAATTGAATCAAAGAAGAAACTGGGAGAATGTTAAGAGAGCAGTCCTCTGCGTTTCAGTTTATGATGACAAGGACAACCTCTCCTCACCCCACATTTCACTCTCTTTTGAAAATTAAATTCATCTTAGCTGATTAACCTGCTTTAGTGTTCTGGTTGCAAAAATAGTTTTTAATGTACAGCTGTCAAACCTATTGAATACGTTTGGCCTGTTAAAGTGTATCCCCATTAAAAATACCATGAGACTTGAGGCAGAATAGTACTGGGTGAAATGAGGGGGCTCATTAGAAGATTTAATTCTTTCCTGTCAGAGAGCAAAATATTAAAACACAAAGCAACAAATAGAATTGGCTTGCAATATTGCCGCACCACAATTCAAGAAGATGACCCACACTAGGCAAAGGCAACATTTCAAAGCGCAGAACATCTGGGCCCAGGTATGGCTAATACCCAAAGTGCTGCCAAAAAGCATATGTTATATTCAGGAACATTGCACTTGGAGAAATAAAGCACAGAAGTTCTAAGTGATGCACATGTAAATATTTCAACACATTCTATTTTTATTAGAAAAGACAGTCAGGTCTTCACATACTCTCAGGGCTAAATAACATTTGATAGGTGGTACTGTATATGGCCATTCTTCCTGCTTCCAATGCTACCCTTTTTATATTCACTGCATATGATTCCTAAATCTAAATGAAAACTAATGTTCAACCTCAAAAAGTACATACATAAGAAAAGTTAAAGTATAGAATCTTGCAAAGGCTGGGGACAGCTGCTGCCTGTTAGTGTGTCTTGAACATCTCATCCAAATTCTTAAGCCCACTCATGTGTGTTAAATACCAGGTAACCTATTCCTTCAGCGTGGACTGAGAGAGCAGAGAACACGTGTGCTGGCACTGCAGGGATGGGGAGGAAGTCAGCCATCTTTGACATGGCTCAGGAATTAGGAATTCTGGAAATACCACGACTGAGACTAGAAGTTGGGTTAACTGAGTTACTTGATATCCTAAAAATACTCAGTCATTTGAAAAACAAAAAAAATAAAGACCAAAAACTTGTTCTATCTTTAGGTATTGTTTACACAATCAAATCTAAAAGTGTTTCCACCAGGGGGAAAAAAAAACTGGGTAAATTACTGATGAATTAGCATGATTATATGAGAATAAAAATTATAGCACAAGAGGGAGAATTTTGTTCTTCGTTTTGCATGTATGGAATTAGCCATATAACATAAAGTTCTCAACTATAAGATAATAATGAGACAAACCTAAGCCCTAAGTAAGAGTGCTATGAAACATTAAGAAAATCTACTCCTTTTCCTTGTTTGTTTATATGATTTGAAATTAAATTTTAAAAATATACTATTTAAAGAACATTCACATCAATACTTCATAAGGATTTATCATAGCCATAATTTGATTTTAATTCTAGGTTAGGGAAAGAACACTAATTAGTTAGGAGGCATAAAAATACTCTGCTTTGTTTAGTGTTCCTAAATGTCTTGTATAGATTAAGTCCTATAATGTAAACTTACAGTGAGATGTCTATATATTTTCCATTATGCTAAAATTCTAATGTCTTAAAATTATTAGGAATTAAAAAGACAGTAGAATAAAATTAAAATTAGAGTGCTTTCAATATGCAGGTTTAAAGATCTTTCATAATATTATTTTTAATAGGATTTATCCTTCATTTGTTAATCTAACCAATAGACCTGAATGTGAAATTGTCAGCAACTACGGCCTAGTTCATGGGGAGAATAGGTCATTGAAATGAAACCCTTATTCTTAGTATTGACAGCTTGCAAACACCCAGCACTTGCCCCAATTTATGAAGACTTCAGTCTATGCAACAGTGGAATATGGAATTTGTTTCTCTTCTAATAAAACTAAAGCAATAATAGCATCACACAGCTATACATTAAGGTAATTTAAAGTACATAAAAATACCACTATTTATGCCATGTAGTTATGTAAATTATATCCCTATGAGACTTTAAAGCTTTAATACCCAACTTCTGTCAAACACTTTGAATCACAGGACAATATTAAGAAAACACGTAGCATACAATTTCTGACAATTCATCCCCAAAGAAGGCAAAGCACAACAATAACAAGTCTTTAAAATGCAAATTCCATTATATGTAAATTTACAGAACACAAAGTCAAGCTAGAAATGCATTTTAAAACTCAACAAGTTCTCTTTTTAAATTAGTAAACTCAGTATATAATTTTCAAACAATCTGAAGTGATTTTCCAATGTTCATAGTCTAACTTTTTCTCTCCCCGTAAAAATATACTTACTGGTTCATTTTCTGTATGCAATTTTCACACTAGTTCAAAATATCTAACCTTATAAGGATATCTTTCCTCTCCACATTTCCAAATGCAAAATAGATTTTACTTAAATCTCATAATAAGAACACCACTAATAATAACATTCTCTTACGTTTAAGCTTAAAGTAAATCTGAACAGCTCAAAAGGGAGAAATGTCAAATTCTCCCTACCAGAGAGCTGAGAGTTTGTGCAACTTCCTTCTATTTGTTGAGCACTGAAAGTAGACACAGAAAGAGAGTCATCCCAAGAACAGAGTACTTTTTTATTTGACTTTCTAACTCTCCTTGGGCACAAGGGAGGCACGGAACCACATTATCCAAGAGCACTCTGAGATGCCGAGGGTCTTAGACTGAGCTTGAAAAGGGAACCACCTGCTTTCCGCCCACATAAACCTCCTCAATATTTCGGTCATCCCCTGGAAAAAAAAAAAGAATCATTTATAAAATTCAATTCTGTCAATAAGTGTTTTCATTGCTACTGAAAGAGATTTAAAAGCAAAACAACTCATAGGACAGAACATACAAAAAGCTGCCTTTTTTTCCCTCAGATTATTTCAAATACAGACAGGGAGACATGACCAATAGACGATGTTGCATCTGATTTGAGGAGTGGGGTCTGAATTCTGCACCTCAGGCAGAAATCACATGAAGTAGAATTGACCTCCATCGCTGTCCTTTCAGCTGAAGTGAGTAGTTTGCTTTTCCAGCCCCAAATGTACAGGAAATACTTATCTTTACATCCCAGAATCACAATCAGCATGGTGAAATGAAGGCCCTACAAGAAATGAGCTCCACGAGAAATACAACGTGTGTCTTTCCCATCTCAAATTCACTCAAGACACAGAGCTCACTCAGTGAAGTGGGAAGCAGAGTAGAATCCTTACTATTTACTTCTCTCTCTCGGTGAGTACAATGGAATGTGAATGCAGGAAAAAGCATGTGACAGGACTCCCCCTCATTCTTATCCTAAATCAATGCAGTAGGGCACCTTGGGGCAGAGAATGAGTATAAGAGGCAGAGTCGTGATGATCTTACTCCTGGCCCACCAGTCCTCAGTTTAGAATTTATGATTGTACATTTAGAGGAACATGCAAATTTCAAATCATGTCTTTAAATGTTGAGCCATAGATGGGCTCCATGCTGAGGAATATTTAGAAAAATTAAACCGAATGGTCACACATAGGGTTTAACAGATAGTATCATAAATGCAGAGAGCCACACCCAAGAAAAGGACAAAGATTTTATTTAGCATAGAGACATATTTCTACCTACCTAGATAGAGAAACTTCTGGATAATAGCCTAAAATGAAAAATAATAAGAAGAAAGAATTATTTTGTGCATTTAGAAAGTAAATTCACAGCCAATAGTTCACTGGTAAAACCCAGAAATATAAATTCATTTCTCAATTATAAAATCTCCTTTTATTAATAAAAAGAAATAGTCTGTTGCTTTACTAAAAACTGGTTATTAACAAACGTTTATCTATTGCCTGAAAGTTCTTGGTACATAACCTTGAAATCTTTGGAAGAAAAGTGTTACATACATTCAATAAATTAGTATAATAAAATAATGCAAAATTTTAAGAGGTATATAAGATAAGAAAAATGACTGGATGAATAATACTAAGCCTTATTCACAGAAATCTATTATAATTAAAAAGTAAAAGAATAAATAACATGAAAATAACAAATAATCCAAAATCCTTTTTCCAAAAAACCTTAATACATTCTGCTTACATAATTTCATAAGTGAATCAAATTATAAAGGGTAATTAATTTTTTAAGAAAAACTCAATGTCTTATAACAAATTGTTATTATTTATTTATTTATTTACAGAGAGAGAATCAGACAGGGACAGACAGAAACAGAGAGATGAGAAGCATCAATCATTAGTTTTTTGTTGCGCATTGCGACACCTTAGTTGTATCAATACATTGATTGCTTTCACATATGTGCCTTGACTGCGGGCCTTCAGCAGACTGAGTAACCCCTTGCTCGAGCCAGCAACCTTGGGTCCAAGCTGGTGAGCTTTTGCTCAAACCAGATGAGCCCGCGCTCAAGCTGGTGACCTCGGGGTCTCAAGCTTGGGTCCTTGGCATCCCAGTCCGATGCTCTATCCACTGCACTACCGCCTGGTCAGGCAACAAATTGTTATTAAAGTAAGAAGAACCAATTTATTTTATATATAGGGATACATTTTATAATAAGAGAAACAGAGTAATAAAACTCATTTTCTTAAGAAAATGAGTCAGAGCCCTGGTCTTGAATCTCAGCTCTGTCTACTAATTATTAGCCATGAGTCCTTAGGTAAATCATTTAACCTCCTTTAAATTTCACTGCCCCACAAATTACATAGCAATATCAACAGAACCTATCTCTCATAAGAATTATTCTGAAGATGAAACAAAAATTATGTATGAAAGTACTTACTGCCGTATCACATAGCCCCTAACAAGTGGCTATATTATGCTATATTATGGCTTCTTATAGCCAAAGACATTTAAATATACAAATATATTCAAAATGAAAATATTCTGTTAGTATTGTTATTGCTAACATTATTGTCATGAAAATATAACTTAAAAATCTAGCTTCCCTTTTAAGATTCTCCTGCTTTCTATTAAAATGTTTGTTTCTCTTTTGTTTTCTACAGGAAAACTATTATGATTACTTCATGAAGTAGATGCTTTTTGATTAAATTTTCTTTTCTTTTACTTACTTCAGAAATATTACCAACGAAGTCCCCATAAAACAGGTCAATGGGAGAGTCAGATGCTTTGGGGTTGATCAAGAGGGCATCGAAATCCTTGCCCACTTCAAAGTTTCCAATCTCTGTGTCCAGTCCCAGAGCTACAGGGTATAATAAATTAACAGTCAGTATTTCAAACCACCAGACCATGCCAATGTCCCAGTTTGTAAGGACAGTGTCTGCCAACATGTCACTAGAAAAAAATTAGTATCTTAAAGGTGAAATGGAAAAACTCCTTCATCCCAATAGGTCACAAGACTTCGACTTACAGAAAGCAAAGTAAGCACAGGGAAAGCAAAATCTGAGAATAAAGAATAGTTCACTTCATCACTGTGATCATAATTCTGATGGCATCTCTCTATTTCAACTCTATCAGTGCTCTTCACAGTCCAGTGGTCTATGACTTTCATTTATCCCTCCAAGAAATATGGCAATGGACAAGATATCTTTCTTTGATTTCCCTCTTAGTCTTTTTGCCCCAACACTACAACTCTTTTCCTTGCCTTTCTTGTTTATTTCCCCCCTATGGGATAGTTGACAAGATTTATTTTTGTGGCAGTTAAATCAACCTCAAATAAATAAAAAATAATTATCCTTTTGCGCACTTGCCAATATAGGGCATAACCATCATAAGTTCCTTAGTTTAAATCTATGGAATAGAAAAAACAATAACTTTTAAAAGAAAATAGATGCTCATAACTTAAGAGTCCCAATCCCTTTGAAAGCAGACCAATATCTTTGCAACGTTAAAGATTTTTGGTTGCCAGAGAAGAATGGTTTTCTAAAATAGGTCCTAGGTCAACAATGTCTATCAATTTAATCTATCTCATAGCTAGAATTTGTGTTCCATGAGTATTAGATGCCGAAGAAGAACAATTTTTTTCATTGATATGATTTAGTTTCAGAAGATAGGGGTAGTTGACTTTTTTGGTCAGTGAAGGTGTTGAATCTTGAGTTTAGTAAAACCTGTCCAGGCGTCCCCAAACTACGGCCAGCGGGCCACAATGCGGCCCCCTGAGGCCATTTATCCAGCCCCCACTGCACTTCTGGAAGGGGCACCTCTTTCATTGGTGGTCAGTGAGAGGACCACTGTATTTGGCAGCCCTCCAATGGTCTGAGGGACAGTGAATTGGCCCCCTTTGTAAAAAGTTTGGAGACCCCTGTACACTGAGGTACCAAGTGGAAACACACATAAAAGGAGGGTCAACTGGAGTGCAGCGTTACTTGTTTCCATTTTTACATGTGTTTATTATGTTCTATCACTGTCAAGGTGTGGTCCACTGAAAATATTGGATGGCATATTCCTATTAGACAGTATTTAATACATTATATTTCTATGTATGAATATCCAGAAGTCATTTGGCAATGCTCTACTCACTGACTTAGAAATCCTACTTATTTTTATAAGATTATTTAAAATGCATTCTTTTATTCTCAGGAAAGAAAGATTTTTTTAGTTAAAAAAGTCTTACAGGGGTGCAAAAATAATTAGAAATGTTAAAAGCAGTTAGGTGACTTCTACTAAGAGTCTGAGGAAGGACTGAATGTAATAAAAAAATCACTGGAAATTCTATCCTCCTTTTTGCCCTTTACAAAAAAAAAATGACAAATACAAACTTTTGATGACTGTATTCAACATAAAATTGTTGTATGTTTAATAGGCCAAATAAACAGGTTCATTTGCCAGAGTTTGATAATACATATAAACTAACTGAGCTATTTGTTAAAACCTGGAGAGGATAGGCATAAACCAACCAAAAAAGACACAGTTGCTTTTGGTGAACTTGTAAACTGATCTAAATTCAAATTATTGCAGTAAGGCCCAGATGAGCTGGTAAGCAACTCCAATGCATTTCAGGAAATGCAGTTTTGCTGCCTTTGAAGCAAATGTTGGCTCTGTGAATATGATTTATGCACATCTTGGATATACAGGTCATGGCAAGCTGGGAAAATTCCACACTTTAAATAGGGATTAATCTCATTTCACTCAGACTCTTGTAGAGACAAAAGTTAAGGGGAAGAGATTCTATAACAGTGAGTGAAGCAGCTCAGAAAATAGATTTGAAAGCTATACAAGGTATAAATGATTTGGTAGGCACTTGATGCCGTCTTGATCAGCCACAGAATCCTGATGAAACAATTCACAGAGAGCCTAGAATAAAAAAAAAAAAAAGCACTATTTAAATACAACTTGTTTGCACCACGAAAATAAGATGGTTGGCCAGCTGCTGAAACTCAGATGCAAAAACACAGTGATGGTCAGAGTGGGGAGCATCACACTTTAAAAGAACGGTGACTTAAAACACAGAACTTCACATGAAACCCTGAGACTTGGATATACAAACAGCATGACTTCTACTTGTTTTCCTTGAAAGATTTTTTAAGGCATTCACCATAGCCTAGAACAGGGGTCTGGAACCTTTTTGGCTGAGAGAGCCATGAACACCACATATTTTAAAATGTAATTCCGTGAGAGCCATACAACAACCCGTGTACATTACACATTATCCAATAAAAATTTGGTGTTGTCCGGAGGACAGCTGTGATTGGCTCCAGCCACTCACAACCATGAACATGAGCGGTAGGAAATAAATGGATTGTAATACATGAGAATGTTTTATATTTTTAATGTTATTTTTTTTTTTATTAAAGATTTGTCTGCGAGCCAGATGCAGCCATCAAGAGCCACATCTGGCTCATGAGCCATAGGTTCCCAACCCCTGGCCTAAAACATTTAAAGAAGAGCCAGGGAGTTTCTCTTCCCAGGATACTCTTGGTCTCCATCATCCTCCATTTTTTAAGATCCAAGGTATCTATCATAAATCTACATATATCTATTTTGATATCTGTGTCTTTATTTCTCACTAGCTACCTAAGGTTTCAGTTTACTATCTAAATTACACCATAATACTAAAGTGACTGGAAGAACACAATTACCAATTTCTATTTTTTCCATAAAAATAGTTACATATAAGAACTTGGAAAAGCTGATGAATGACATTTGCATATCAACCAACTATATTTTGACATCTTCTTCCACTTAAAGAGGCTTGACTAATTACTGTACTTAATTAAATAAACAAAATGCATACTCTAAACTGGAACTTTTAAAGGAAAATATCACAGTGGAAGGGTAAGAACCTACACTTTGACATCAGATTTTTGGTTTAAATCATAGTACTATAGCTTGACAGCTGTGTGAGCTTCCAGCAGGTACCTCCTTGATAAAAATAGAATTAATAACAGTGGTTGTGAGGTAAATAACAACATACATAAAGCATGTTGCATAGTGTCTATCACATGGTAAGAGTTCTTTGCTACTATTTTTACTATTAGTATTATTATCATCATCTTTACTCAGGCCAATAGTGTTATTTGACTCAATAGAAAAAAATTATTTTAAAGAACTTATATGTATGTAATCAGTGCAAATATCCATTAAAACAGTTAATATGGTAACTGTGTGTTAAACATCTCTTCTGCCAAAGACAAGGAGCTTGCTGAAAGAATTATACCTCCACCAAATGCTTGAACATGTATTTGACTTGCTAAGTTTTGGGTATGCTATGTGAGATGCAACAGTCATAAATATTGGAGGTCTGCTGATATCACCATCATGTACCTTTATAGTGCATCCAAGGTTGTATATTGTTAGAGAAAAAAAAGTGGTTATTACCTTGGCTGCCTCCAAGAGTGGCTAGTCTGAATACTTCTTTGAGGGTGAGGCTTTGCGCATTTATCTTATTAATTGAAAGGACATTGGAAACCATCACTGCTCTTCTGATTGCATCAAGCATGGAAGTTGAATAACCTCCAGCCACATCTATGGTAGATAAAATAAAGCCAAACAGTAACCTTATGAGATAAATGAAATATTAAGTACATACGATTAGTTTTTAATTTTTTATTTATTTTTTTAATTAGAGTTTACATTTAGTGTTATTTTGCATTGGTTTGAAGTGTACAGCCTAGTGATTGGACAATAATATACTTTACAAAGTGATCCCCCTATATTTCAAGGACCCACCTGGCACCATACATAGTTATTACACTATTATTGAATATATTCCTTATGCTGTACTTTACAGCCCTGTGACTGTTTTGTAACTACCAATTTGTACTTCTTAATTTTTGTGTGTTTTAGTGAAAAATATTCAGTCTTTAATATACGTCAAAGAAAAGATTGTATCTATAAACACGGAATAGACATTGACTAATTGTAAAGGAGTTCAAACACCTGCAATTAGTATCAAATATATAGCTGTCTTAGTTTTCTAGGACTGCCTCAACAAATTACCACACTTTTGGTGGCATAACATAGTAGAAATAGATTCTCTCCTAGCTTTGGAGAGCACAAGTCTTAAATTAGAGTGCTCCCAGGGCCATGATCCCCATAAAGGCTCTAGGGAAGAATCTTCCAGTTTCTGGTGGCTTTTGGACCTCCTTGGCTTATGCCTCCAATACCTACCTCCATCTTCAAATGGCTTTCTTCTCCATGTCTTTAAGTGTCCACATTTTCTATCTCTTATAAGACATTCATCATTGGATTTAGCGACCATACAAATTCAGAATAATTTCATCTTGATATCTGTACTTTAATTACATTTGCAAAGACCTTTATTCCAAACAAGGTTGTGTTTACATGTTCTAGGTACATATCTTTTTGGAAGGGTGTAGAGATGGGAAGGTGCACATTTCAACCTAGTACAATGGCTGAATGGTTAATGAAGTTAAGAGAAGAAATTCCTATCTCTGAATAGTCCCTAAATTCCCACAGAAGTTTATCAAATAGGCCTGCCTCATTATAAAGATTATTTAAATAACATAATATGAGATTTAAAGTAAGTTCACAGTCTATGCTCTAAATACTTGTCATACCTTTACTTTAATTCAGATGAGAGCTTTGGAAATTAAAAGGGCACACCTTTATGATAATTTTAGAGGCAGAGCTTTTAGAATAAATTGATATATTATTGAAAATTCATTTAAAAAAAGGAGCAATGCTGATATAGACAGGTTTACTTATTTGTATGCATCATTAGATGAGGAATGAGATTTTTAGTGATTTAAAAAACTAAGTTCCAAAAAAAAATTAAAAATAAAAAACTAAGTTCCTCATATTTAAATTGAAATATTACCTTTGACAAAAGCAAATATAAAAGTTATTAAATGAATTTGTATAAATAAGTCAAGTAAGTTAACATGTTTTATTAGAGGAAAAGTACAGGTAAAAAAATACACTTTCTATTTTAAGGGTTCTTACTGTCAAAGTAGACATCTATAGTTCTTAATACCTACTTATACTGCAAAAGTAATCACCTATTAAGTAATAACCCTAGATTTCAGTTTAGTTTTATGTGCAACTGTATTCCATGCCCTTAAACTTGTATAATTTTTTTCTTTAACCAGAACAGTATTACCTGATGATCAATTTCCTTGACAAGTTTTATTATAACTACTTAAGTTATTAGTCCATTTTAGTAGCCATGTATTAAATCTTCATTTTACCATAACATCAAACTAAGAAAAAAAAAAGATTTGGGAATAATGCTCATTAAGCTCTGAAATACTTTGTGTACTGCTTTTCCTTTGTAGCTAGAACAAAGAAAATGTTAAATGAAAATGCTATCACTGTATGGTACGAAAACATTTAAAGACTAAATATATATTTCAAAATATGTGGCTAAAGACTGAAAGGAAACAAAAACAAAAGCAATGCCATTAGAATTGTATGAACATGAAAAATTTAAATACAGTTATAAAAATAGGTTTTGTAAAATGTTATGAAAAGTCATATTTTCCTCAATTTCTCATCAAAATTATCCATATAGAGAGAAAAAGGCTAGATTAGGAAATAATGCTATGCAATTTATTGAGAAAATTTTGAGAGCTGTCTTATTATGCTGTTACCTTTTAAGATGATTTAATCATTTTATACTCCTTTGGTTGTTATTTTAATAAAGTTCCAGCAAAGAACAATACTGTGAAGATCAAAGAATAAACCCTGGACTACATAAACCATGGTATTCAGTCATGCTTTTCTTCCAGGGATTTCCACTGTGATAGTAACGTCCTGATTCCTGCCCTGCTGGGAAAACTCAGTGGCTTCTCTTCCCTCTGAAACACATCAGTGCAGGCAGAATCTCTACTTTATCATATAACAAAAGACATTGCCACGGGGTTAAAAGAGAGATGATGAACATCACATTTTACTGACCTAGTCTTACACTGTGGGTCTGGAACTTTTTTGCTTTGTTGACCTTTGGTCGGTTATTTAGTACCTGTGAACCTCAATTTTCTCAGAATGTAAAACTAACATCACCTATCTTAACAGTTGATGAAAAAATCCAATTAAGTAATATAAATGTTGAGGAATAAAGACTAAAGAATAGGAACTACATGGGGAAATTGGTGGAGAAAAATGGATGCATTTTCTCAGAAAATTTATTCCCAACCCCATGCCCCTCTACCATCCTGATAAAGAATGGCACTATTATTTGCTTACCATAGTCACCATAAGGACACACAAACTACAAGAAGATTCTACACAAAGCACACCAAAGTAAAACTTTGGGCTGGAGGGCAATGAAAAAAATAAGAGGAAATGATTTTATATGTTTGTGTTCACTTCTTATACGTTCATTCATTTATTGACAGTCATTTACTGAGCACCTTCTATTTGCTTGACTTATTTAAGCTGTCATAAATAGAACTTATAGGCTCCATATCAGCTAATCAGATAGTGGAAAAGAAAAATAGACATATAAACAAAGAAATATTCACTATAAATTGTGTTCAATTAGTGATAGGGAAGGTGGCAGTGGAAAGTCCATTTAGACAAGATGGTCAGAGGAGAGCTCTTCAAGGCAATGGCACTTAAACTAAGACAGAAATGAGAAGAACTCAGCCAAGTAAAAAGAGGTATAAAGGATATCCCAGGCAGAGGAACAGAATGCACAAAGGTGTTGTGGTAGAAGGGAGCGTGATTCATAGAGGGAATTTAAAGGTAGCCTGTGTAGAGAGGGAGAGTGATGGGAGATGAGGCTGGCGATGGATGGGTGCAAAACTGTGCAGAGTCTGTCACCTTGTAATGAGGTTTGCATGTTCAAAATCTCACTCAAGAAGGGGGTAAAATGGTCAGATTTTTATTGTGATTCTTTTGCAAAGAGAAGACTGGATTAGAAGGGCCCAGATAAATATGAAGCAGATTAGGAAGCTAGTGTAAGAGTTCAGGCACAAAACAAAGGCAGCTTGCATGGGGTGGGGGGCTGATATGGAAGAAGAGTATAGATTCAGGAGATATAAAGGAGTCATGAGGTTGGACATTGTACTGGCTTAGGCATGGGAGCAATGAGGGAGAAGAAGATCTCAAAAACAATAATCAAATTTCTACTTTAAGAAAATGAACTCTCTGAAAAAAAAAGCCATTTAAAGAAACTAAGGTTAAATGTGTTTTGGATATAATATAATGAACTTTGGAGGATCTATGAGGAGGGGTACAAGAAGAAGGAGAAACTAAGCAATTGAAAATACAGGATCGGGTGGTGGTGCAGTAGATGGAGCGTCAGACTGAGATGCAGAGGACCAAAGTTTGAAACCCCAAGGTCGCCGGCTTGAGCGCAGGCTCATCTGGTTTGAGCATAGCTCATCAGCTTGAACCCAAGGTTGCTGGCTTAAGCAAGGGGTCACTAAGACTGCTGTACCCCCTTCCCCCAGGTCAAGGCACATATAAGAAAGCAATCAATGAACAACTAAGATGCCACAGCAAAGACTTGATGCTTCTCATCTCTCCCTCTTTTTGTCTGTCTGTCCCTATCTGTCCCTCTCTTTGTCTCTCTTTCTGTCTCTGTCACAAGAAAGAAAGAAAGAAAGAAAGAAAGAAAGAAAGAAAGAAAGAAAGAAAGAAAGAAAGAAAGAAAGAAAGAAAGAAAGAAATATAGGTTTAGAGATAAAAGAGAAATCTGAAATGGATATAGAAATCTGAGTCATCCACATACATGTAATTATGTAAAGCCGTGGTTGTGAATGAAGTCTTTTAAGAAGAAAGCATAATGGCAAAACAGGAGAGAGCTTAGGACTGAGCCTTGAGTTAAGCTTTTGAATGGCCAGGGAGAGAAGAAACAGCCTTCAGAAAAAACAAAGAAGGACTAGCAAGAGAAGAAAAAGGGAAGCAAAAACAGTGCGGTTTCAGTGAATCCAATATACGATTGTTCAAACAAAGAAGATAGTCAACTATGGTAAATATTGCTCAGAAATCCAGTATAATAAGTACAGAATGATGTCCTTTAGAGTTGGCAGCAAGAGATCACAGCAGTAATAGGGTCAAAGGGCCAGGATCATTATCATGGAGGGTGGGTCAAGAAGCCAGCCTGAAGTGGGTGTAGGAATGGGAGAGTGCCTAGAAAATGGTAGTCATGTGGGTCCCCGCTCTTTGAAGTTTTGCTTTGGAGAGGAGTAGAGAGGTGGAGCAGGAACGGTGGGGGGGGGGGAGATTTTCTAATTAAAAGAGGTGGGGTTTTTTTTTCATTTTATTGCTTAGAAGATCAGAAGATACTAGAGAATATCTGTGTGCTGATCAGTGGCCAAAAGAAGTAATTTATTGAGATATTAGGAGAGAGAGGGAATGCAGAACACAACTCAGCATATTTTAGGTTTTGCCTTAAGTTGGAGCAGAAACTTTGGGGGGAGTGTTATGAGTAAAGCTGATATAACCATTGTTGTACAACTCTTTTTGCAAACATATGTTAATATCTTTTGGGTGAATTCCAAAATGGAATTCCTCGGTCATATATAGATTTATATTTAACTTTATAAGAAACTGCCAAAGAGGTTTCCGAAGTGGTTGTGCATTTACTCTCCCTCCAGCTGTGTATGAGAGTCTGCATGCTTCTTATTTCTTTTATTTTTTTCAGTTTTCTTCTTTTATTTTAAAATTTTCAGTTTTCATCACAACTTGTGGTCTTTCACAGTGGCGTGGCTTCTTTACTCCAAAGACGATGGTAGTTGTCTTCTGGATTCTGAAGTAAATTGTTTGCAGATATATGCTCATTTTTTATTCTTATTAATACTGCTGTCTCTTGTTTTGCAATATTTTCATTAAGTTTCATGTGGGTTTCCTCTTATACTTGAGCAAGTCCAGACCTGCAAATACTTGGTAAAGATATGCTGAGTGAACTACTCTTGGATCTGCTCTCTGTCCATGATATCAGGTTAAATACCGTATTTCTCCATGTATAAGATGCACCTTAATTTTGAGGCCCAAAATTTGAAAAAAAAATGTATTACATAAAGTTATTGAACTCAAGTTTTATTTATCATAAAATTCATACAACTTCTCATCATTGTCAAAACTCCCATCCAGGCCCTGGCCGGTTGGCTCAGCGGTAGAGCGTCAGCCTGGCGTGCGGGGGACCCGGATTCGATTCCCGGCCACGGCACATAGGAGAAGCACCCATTTGCTTCTCCACCCACCCCCCTCCTTCCTCTCTGTCTCTCTCTTCCCCTCCCACAGCCAAGGCTCCATTGGAGCAAAAGATGGCCCGGGCGCTGGGGATGGCTCCTTGGCCTCTGCCCCAGGTGCTAGAGTGGCTCTGGTCGCGGCAGAGTGACACCCCGGAGGGGCAGAGCATCGCCCCCTGGTGGGCAGAGCATCGCCCCTGGTGGGTGTGCCGGGTGGATCCCGGTCGGGCGCATGCAGGAGTCTGTCTGACTGTCTCTCCCCGTTTCCAGCTTCAGAAAAATAAAAAAAAATTTTTAAAAATTAAAAAAACCTCCCATCCATTAGCTTGTCCTCATCTGTGTCTGATGACGAATCACTGTCTTCAACAATGATTGCCAAAACACATGTGAAAAAGCGGGAAATGCAAGTAAAAAAGCCTACAACCACTGTATAAAACACATCCAGTTTTTTTACCACAATCTTTTAAAAAAGAATACGTCTTATACATGGGGAAATACGGTAATCTACTAAAGTCACAAATTAAGGGCAAGGTCATACACAAAGGCCATATTTAGGAAATAGTGGAGCATAGGGTGGCTACTACAGCCTGGACTATGTAAAATGCATTTTCCAACTTAAGCAAATACCTCATATTACTCAAACATATGGCCAATATACCAATATTGCTCTTTCCTTTTTAAGTGAAACTTTAGTGACTGCTACAATGTATCAGATATGTGCTGACCACTTTACATGGATTTTTCTTTCATATAAGCCTCAAAACAAGCTCATAAGATAGATATTGTTATGATTGTGGTTGTTATTGTTATAGAAATTAGGAAATGAAGCCTTAGAAAATTAGTTTGTTCAATGTCTCACAGCTAATAAAGGACAGTTAGAGCCTTACCTAATTAAAAGCAAACCTACCTTATTTTGCATACCTGAGAAATTTTTATTAATTGTACTGTGTAACAAAAGCTTTGTTTCTTATTCACTAAAGCTTTTCTGTTAAGGTAAAATAGCTGGTTTCCTGCTTTAGCATCTGTGACTATATCCAATCATTCAAGGCTTAAATTAAAATTTTTTAAAAATCTTAACTTTCTTAATTCATACAAAATTGGGGGAAATGTCTAAATTAGCATATGTATTTTTAAATATTTTATTTTAAACATTAATATTTTATTTTAATATTTATATCAATATTTATGTTAGTACTTAATGTTAATATTTTAAAATATTAATAAATCTCATCTTATTGTGCACCTTACCAAAGAATTACTTGATATAAAGTTAACTGAGACTTGAGTTATTCCAGAAAATAACGACAAACATCATTGTCAACATGCAAACATCTCGATGTTCTTAAATATCAAGAAGACAGATGCATCAAAAATGGAAATAAGTCCTTGTGCCCCATACTCATTCTTTTTTGTTTTTAGTTCATTTACACACAGTAATCAAAACAGGTTTATAGTGGATGTGCCTAGACATTTGGGTCTAACACACACTTTCAAAGCAGTGGACACACTCGGGAAGAATCATTAAAATGTACCGTGGAAAAAAAGCAATCACTAATTTATCAGCCACTGAGAATGTCCTTCAGTCTAGTAAACACCAGATTGCCCATGGGAATGGAATCTTAATTTGTTAACACTGCTTAAAAGCAAAATAAGTTCTTAACAAACTCAGAGTCCTCAATGCTAGCATAGATTGAATTTGTGCTTATGATGGCAAGGTCAAATTATTTCTTTTTGAGACAGTCTTTGTGGTGGCACACTTACTGAAAACTAAAAACATACAAATCTAAACTATTAAAGCCTACCAGAAGGACAAAACACAAGAGCAAAAAAAAATCAAGGACTTTTTAAAAAGAATCTCTAAAACACTTGAGAAGGACATTCTTTATAGCCTCTGAAGAGGAAATACAGATAATAGCTTTCAGAAGGTTAGTGACATCAAAACGTCTTCCTTTGCATACATCTCCTTACTGCTTTCAATCTCACTATTTTAAATGCTTATTTTTTATTGATTTTAGAGAGAGAGAAAAGGAGAGAGAGAGACAGGATCTGCTCCTGTATATGTCTTGACCAGGGATCAAACCAGCAACGTCTGTTTTTTGGGACAATGCTCTAACCACTTGAGCTATCTATCTGGCCAGGGCCAATCTCACTATTTTATTAGCTCAAGTTATTATTACTAGAAAATAAAGCTAATTTTTTTAAACATGAAACTGTAACCTGGAAATTAGATTAGTCACATTAGAAAGGTATGTATTTAATCAACCACTTCGCCATGGCTCCAAATGATAGACTACTAACCTGTACCCAGCCCTATTTTCACTTCATGTTTCAGGACTTCCAGCACATTGAGAAGGCCACTGCTGAGCCTGTAGAGAGAGGACATGATCAGAACAAGGAGACATATGTGGGTCCAACAAGAGAGGGACACTCACGACAGTGATGATGATGTCACTGAAAATGGTGTTCTCCATCACATCAGCTCTAATGCTGACCCCCACACACACATTCATCAAATCAGACCATCTGCGTCCTAGAGTAAAAATAGATCATAAAGGAGCTGGAATCCTTGCACTGAGCTTAATCTTAGGAGGATTAGAAGTAAGAGCAAGAACAGAAAGCAGGGGATCATTTGCAAGGAAAAATAAATGGAGAAATTACATCTTGCAATTAGTCCAAAAGTCTTATCGGTCTTTAATATTATTCTAACAAACCTATCCTTCTAGGTTAATTAGTGGAAGTTATAAAGCATCGCTTTCCCTCTCTGTCTGGAATAATTTTTTACCTGAATGAGTAGTGACTTTAAAGGTCAAGGAAAGGGGGGTATAACTGGAAAAGGGAATGCAGGCTTGTAAGTCCGAGCCTGAAAGTTCAAATGTGGCCCTGAGCACAGCACAAACTAAAAAAGATGGTTCCTGCACTGAACGCTGGACCTTGTGACCCCGAGCTTACAGATATACCATTTTTCTAAAGAAACAAAGGAAAATTGAAGCAATCCTCAGAAGTCTGAGAAGATACAAAGGTCAACACGGTCTGCTCAAATATGCACATAACTATAATTTTCAAAGCCCCAATGTACCCGCAATAAATCTTTCAAAGTGTTAAAGAAAGAACAGCAGTGACTAGTGACCATTTAACAGAAAATGTATCCATAAAGAAATTTAACTTCAAACCCAAATTTGGATCATGCGTTAATTTAGATGTGTAACTAACAGAGGGATGTTAAACCCTTCCGCTATCTGGCCGCTTGACCACAATTACGGTCACTAAGCTGTACAGAGGCAGGAGTCCCTGTCATGTGTTACTATGCTATGTCTGAAACTCGAAGCCTCTGGAACCTCTCAGAACACTCAGAAATAAATTGCTGTGCCTCTTGTACCCTTCCTGTACTGCCACTGACATATAACTTGTTCACTCACAGAGTCTCTAGACTTCTAACTGTCAGCTCCTCCAACTCTTTGCCAAGGGCTCCCTTCAGCAGCTAGAACCTGTTCTTCTCTGGTTTGGAGGGTGGTCAGAAGCTCCAGGGAATCAATGCCTCTTTACTCCACCCAGCAATCCCCCAACAATAACTGATGGGTGTATAGGTATAACCAAACCAGTTCTCTCACCCCTTGGGCAGAATGACTTGGAGGTCTGCTTTGTACCCTGGCTTCCTGAGTTTTCCAGAAGAATTAAGCTCTAGGAGCCCATGCTGGTAACTTGGTTAATGATGTGCTCCTTACTGAGTTCTTTCCCTTCTCTGTCTATTCCCATGAAAAGTATTTTCTGAGATTGCCTCCCCAATAAGCTACTTGTATAATGAATCCTTGTCTCATGGTCTGGTTCTGTAAGAACTCAAAACAAGAGAACACAAAATAACCCTAGACAAAAATAAAATATAGTAGAAGCTGAATAAATGTATTGAATGGCTATATGAATGACCCACCCCAACTTGCCTCTAAGAGGAAGCAGCTCTGTTCTGAGTCTACCAACACCAGCAATGAGAGCTCCTCTCTGTATCTAATCCTGGAGCAGGAATTCCTACCTCACACCCCTGGGCTAGCATCACGGGGTCTAGGAATTCCCTGATATGAGGAATTCCCTGATACGGCATTTCTATACCTCCGGGCTTTTTTCTGAAGACACAAGCCATAACTTTCGTCTGATTCACTTGTGTATATATATATAACCTTTCAAAATGTTAAGAACCTTTCAAAAAGTTCTAAATAAATCTTTTTCATTCTGGTAAACTATAGTAGGGCAAGATTCCTCCCAGGTGAACTGGCATCCTGTCAGATCCAATGGGTGACATATACCGTCTGCAGGGTGTTGGCTTCCAGCAGCACAGCATCATTTCTACTAGTTTGAATGTTCCTAGTAGTTTGCACAGCACAAAGTAATGGGAAGTCAGCACCCTCTCACTGGAACACCTGGTTGGCATGTGGGCCCTTTCAGTAATTGCTGTAAGTTCTGATGCTATTGGTTTTGAACTCCTTCTGATGTATTTCCAATTTCCTGTTTTGTGCAAACTCAGCAATTTTGAGATGTGGTGCTCTTCCAATGAGTACTTTGCAAAGAAGATCTTGTCAGGTGCTCTCTTTCTCCCCACTACAGCAAACGTATGCATCTACCTGTCTGATTCCTGTCCCAGTCAAACACAACTATAGAAGAGAGATACTGGAGGAATGAATGAGAAAACAACGCCTTCTATTTTGCAACCCAATCATGCATAATCTATCAATCAATTATTGCCTACTTACGATAAGTTAGAGTTGGGACAATGTGAGATCGATGTTCCTCGTTCCCTTAGTACATCCAGTTCCTCTGCGGAAAGGTAGCAGCCATGTGCTAACACTGTCTGGAGAGAAGAGTGGCCTATGTGGAGTTTACCACTTAAAAATGTGTACGTTAGTCCTTACTCACAACACATTGTAGGTACAGATAGAAACTGTGACGCCTGTACCAGTTAGTATGCACATAAAGGTGTCTGTTAGCATCTTCACACGAACATTTCTGTTACCTGTCTGTATAAAAATCTCTTTGTACAAGTCACATCTCAAAAATGCCTGTAAAATCACTGGATTACAAGTTTCAGCATAATTTGTAGATCTTATCTTTTTCCTTTTTTCAATCTATAAAATAAGGGGAGGTTGAGTTAGGTCATCCCTCCAGTTTTAAGACATGCAATTAATTTCTAGATCTCCATTTTAGAAAATAAACAAGTTACTTTCTTTTCTAAAACTAGTGGGCATCTGATGAGGCTGTGCTTGTTCCTATTCTAATCAGAACTTTCTGGAAATAAGTGTTTCTTTTTCAGTGCACAGAAACTCTGTGAGTGGTCCTGGAAAGAGCTGTTCTTTACCTCTGCCCTAATTAAATACAGACACCAATGGTCTTGACAAATAACCAAATATACTTTAGTTATTTCATCACCTATATTTACACTTTTATGAAAATTAAGAAATTGATTCAAGTACAGGCATTGCACACATAAAACCTTCTCTTAATTTTTTTTTTTTTTGTATTTTTCTGAAGCTGGAAACGGGGAAAGACAGTCAGACAGACTTCCGCATGCGCCCGACCAGGATCCATCCGGCACGCCCACCAGGGGCGACGCTCTGCCCACCAGGGGGCGATGCTCTGCCCCTCTGGGGCATCGCTCTGCCGCGACCAGAGCCACTCTAGTGCCTGGGGCAGAGGCTGAGGAGCCATCCCCAGCGCCTGGGTCATCTTTGCTCCAATGGAGCCTTGGCTGCAGGAGGGGAAGAGAGAGACAGAGAGGAAGGGGGGGGGGGTGGAGAAGCAAATGGGCGCTTCTCCTATGTGCCCTGGCCGGGAATCGAACCCGGGTCCCCTGCACGCCAGGCCGACGCTCTACCGCTGAGCCAACCAGCCAGGGCCTTCTCTTAATTTTTAGTGTTAGTAATATTTGTGGGTTTTCCTGAAAAAGACTTCACTCTTTCAAAATTTTTTCCCTCAGTACAAAACCTATATTAGAATAGGTTTCTCCTTTGGGAGGCAGAGTTCAGTGGCCACAGAATTATTATTAAAACATTGTTTTTACAAGCTCAGTGTAAATAAAATCAATATGCAAATGAAATGTAAATTTATTAATTATATGGAAATATATGTAATGGAGGATGAAGATTAAGCTGTAGCATTTATAAGATTTATGCATAATATTAACCTTTTAAATTAGTCATATTCATATCTCCATTTACAAAGTCCTTAAGAATTTATTTGCTGCCATAGTTAGAAACTCTCCATGCAGTTTGTACATTTCATTGAAGGTTAAGGTCAAAGGTTATATTGTTCGAATGAAGTGTAAGGCCTGTGGCCATGGCCATGCAGATTCGCATTCAATTCCGGAAGATGGTAAAAGAATTGTGGAGCCAGAAAATGGTGAGCCATTCTGTTTATTAGAGTCTCACAACAGCAGACGAACAAGCAGGCAGGGCAAACTGCTCCTCTCTCTCTCTCTCTCTCTCTCTCTCTCTCTTTCTAACTCTCTCTCTCTCTTTCTCTCTCTCTCTCAGGCTGAGCAAACAGGCCAGGAGTCAGGGGTAGGGGGAAGCCCCTTCTCTGGCAAACAACAGCAAAAACTAGCCCCTCCCAATGGCAGCAGAAAATCTACAATCTACAATCTGCCACCCTGCAGGCAAGCACCTGCAACCTTACATAGACTGTACACACGTGATGCTACTCTGTGCTCATGCACCAATGGGGCAAAGTAAAAGCGAGCAAGCCTAACACACTTGTTTGCACAACATGAGGTCTCTCTTCACTCAAATTAATTTTAATTAACTTCAAACTGTTTAATTATAAAAATACACACTCATAAAAGCAATTTCAGAGTGTTTAAAAATAAAGAGTAGTCCTGCTTTCTCCCTCAGGAAGAATCACCTTTAACATTCAATTTGCATATTCCAGGCAATTTTTTCTAAGTAAGCGTGTACCCACACATATGTACACATACATTAAACAATACTTTAAGCTGTATGCCTCATTCTTTGTAAATGTTGGATAAAATTCTAATTATGTATGTTCTATAATCTAAACAATCTCCCATGAGAGCCATTTTTAACTCATATGTAATTAACTTTCCTATTCATGTTCCTTACAGAATGGATCCTTAGAAATGATCTACTAACTCAAAGGAATGTACATTTACATTCTAACAAATACTGACAAAATGTCCTTGGTCAAATGATATTCCCATCCTCTGCAAAGCCTTCAGATTTATTTACTGGGATAAATGTTCAGGCCAAGTTTTTTAACTATGTTCACATACACATATACACACTCTGAGCTTTACTCTAGTCTGAGAAATGCACAAATGTCACAAAAGTCTGAAGAACACTAAGTGAGATTCTATAATTTAGAAATATATGCCTTATTTACCACATATTCTGACATGATATGTAACTTACCTTATTTGTCAGAAGATTGTTTTTATCATACACATCTGTATAGTTTTTATAACTGGGGTGTAAATTTTTCACAGCATTAACTTCATCACAATTTTCACTAATATGGCTCTACAAGAAAGAGACAATATTTTTAATTTTTAATGTAAAATGCCAATAGAAATTATGCTTCCTACCTCAGAGTGATATGGATTCTTTCTACTTGTCTATGTGAAGGACCACATAGAAAGATGATGAAGCTGTACATGCATTTTATTTAAAGCAAACTTTAAGACAAAGAAACAATGAATATGTAATTACACAAACACATAATGTTCTAAATGGTGTGCTGTTCTTCCAACAGTCTTTCCAAATTCCAAACTAGAGAGAGAACAAACAAAAATAAAAAGTATTCCTTGAAGAGAGTTAAGAGCTTAGCTACTGTGGCCACCTACCTCTTCTGATATTGGCCACTTAAGAAAAGAGTTCAGTGGGCACCAGTAGGACAAATGGCATGGATCACTCATAAGAAAACTGGGATTTTAATAGAGAGAGCTGAACTTTAGCCTAAATTCTAGCCTTAATTATGTGTTTTAGGGTGAGTCGGCTCTTTTCTTTGGGCCTCCATTTCTTCATCTCTCGAACAAAAGGATTGGGTTAGATAAGTAATTTTTCAAGTTCTTTTAGCTTTGGATATGTTATTCTGAGAAAAATTTATATATATCTAGTATGTAAAAGGCATAAACAAGTTGCCTTTCAAGATGAAGCAGGGTTGGGACTTTAGAACCCTGTCTCCATTCTGTCCTCCTTTTTAACTTCCAGAATGAGTTCTTCACAGAAAAAAAAAAAGGAAAATAACGGAGTTAGATAATCATGCTGTCACCAAGAAAGAACCCAAAAATCCACATGCAGACCAAACAAGTGAGTCCCAGTGCCCCACCAACCTTTCTCGTGGGCACCACAAAACCCGAGCGCATGTAAGTGTTTTTGAAACACAACACTTACATGTAACCACATCTGCCCCTAGCCTAAAACAAAAATCATTCCAGACCAACCGGGGTGAATATGTATTATGGGAAATAACTCATGAGCAAGTAACTATTCCCAAGAATAGCAATGCCATTTCCCTGTCTCCATGAGGTAGAGTATGCATAGCCTAGTGATAAAAAGAACAAATAGCAATGTTCTAAAAACAGTGCTCTACCTATGGGATGAGCTCTATCCCTGGCCTTGAGGAAAGCCCAGGCCACTAAAGAAACTTACGGGCATCAGGAGAGGAGAAAGGACAGGAGATGATTTGTGTCATTTTGACAAATTTGAGCAAATACACGTACACACAAATGTACATCTCCAGCAAGAGAATACGCGCTTTTATTGTGTGTTGCTGGGTTCAGGACACACTACCCCAACATGTGGCGTCTTGGCATCTTGAAAATGCCATTTGAAGCCGAAGGAATTTGAGAATGGCAGAAGCAGGAGGGTCACTGTGATGCCCCCCCTCCTTTCTTCCCTGAAACAAGTCACACAGCCCCAGGTAAGAGGCCTGCCCTACAACCAGACAAGAAGGGCTCCCTTGTCTCTGAGAAAAGGGGCCCAAGAAGGGTCTGAACAAACAGGCTGTGCCAAGTTTCTTCGCTTGCCTTATACCCCTTCACCACTTGTAAACCGTGCACTCTTCAAACCTAGCAAAAAATACTCAGGTCTCACTGTTTCTGCGGGTTTTGATTTCCTTTGAAAGCTCCTGGGTCATGTAAAACTGATATTAAATACATTTGCATGCTTTTCGCCTGTTAGTCTATCTTTGTTAGTTTAGTTGTCAGACCTAGACAAGGATGCTAAGAAGATCCAGGAAAACATTTCTCCTTCCCTATAGCTGTGTGGGATTGAATAAAAAGTTCAAATATCACAGCCTGCAAAACACAAACAAACAAACAAAAAAGAGAATGAGGAAAGATGAGAATAGTTAATGAGCCTTATCAAGATAAATCTTTAAAGAATAAATAAATAAAAAACCCTCCACCCTATAAATGATAAAAAAAATCAATGTGTCTGCCTCTCCCCTGACTTGCCTTTTGTTATAGGACAGGTAACTCTCAGGAGGGGAAATTTTAGTGCAGTGTTCAATGCAGCTTGGATGGGGGGAGGGCCACTCCCAACTTCCAATTTTAACCCAGCTGGAAACTTCACAAAGTGTTTTATTCCTAAATTGTAACTGCTTAATGACAAAGTAAAATATACTCTGTGTTCCCAATTTAAATTAAGAAATGTAGAACAAAAGGGCTTTTAAATGCATTTTGTAAAGTCGAAATGAGTTTCTTATTGCTTTTAAAATAATAAGTGGTTCCTTCAAAAATGTAGGACTTGAATGCTGAGAAAGCACTAAGTGAAAAAGAAGTGAAATACATTAAATGAATACGACTGACAACAGGTAACCAGTTTGTCATGGATCTTGCTGGGTTACTTATGATGCCCTTATTTCTGCAAGTCTGATCAGAGATGATTGAGAAGAAAACAAACTTTAGCTTTCTTAACTGAAAAAATTAAAGAGTTGGATTTGGGGGACGTGTGTAAGGACCCTCCCGTCCTATTTCCAGGAGATGTCAGTAGAAGAATTGGAAATTACTGCCCCATAGGCATGAAGGAAATGTTTAACTCATGTTCTTTTCCTCAACTAATTCCCAGCCTCCTTCGTTCGGATTCCTCCAACCAGGGACTAGAATGAGAAGTAACTAATTTGTTTATCAATCCCCCATCCTGTGATCTGGTTTTTCTGACCATTCCTCAATCCTGTTATCCAGTTAATGATATCCCCATCTCTCCCTTCCCCCTTCCCGCGGCCATTGAAACTAGCTAATGTAAGAGTAAGATTGCACAGCCACCACTCCAGCCAATGGGGCAAGACCAGCCTAGGGCCCGCGATAGGGATAAAAAGAGAACGCACTCCCTGACGCACTCTTGCAGGCTAGCTTTCACTAGCAGCAGCACACTCTTCCACAGAAGTTATTAAAGTTGCCTTGCCGAGGTATTTTGTCTCCACGAGTCTCACTTAATTCCATCTCTAAAAGGCAGGATTCGAGAAGTCTCACAGGTCTGAACACAGGCATGAACAGGAGAAAAATAACCCACCTGAATGTGCAAATTGCGGGTCTTCGCAATGTTTCCAAGTTCGCCCAGCAACTTCTCAGAGCAGGAAAGGGCAAAACGCGGTGTCACTATAGGCTCCACTCTAGAATACTGGAAACAAACGAAAACAGTCGATGAGGAAACTATGGATATCATGAATGTGTAGCATACCCCAAAATGCATATCATGCAAGGTGATTGAATTGATATTTGGGGACTGTCCTCCTTTCTAAGAGTGGGTGGAATTGCTGGGTTTCATGGAAATGGCTCCTGGTGAGGACAAAGGAGAGTATATACATTCTGTAGCACCACGTTCAACAGAAGATCTCTCCCACACGATAACCACCTGCTGCTCCACATCGCAAGGAGGCTTCATCAAGGCCTACACTATGGCCTTTATGAAGAGCAGTGCGGCAGAAGAGGCGCTTTTAAAGGACAGGGCTGGGGAGACTAGAAGTGAGGTGGTGGTCTATCCCCCTTTCTACATCTTGGGGGGGGGGTGCTGGCCATGACATCCCTGAGGACTATTTAGTTGCACAACTGGCTTGATGTCACTGAGGTGAAGGTCCAAGCAGGAGAGAAAAATTCATAAAGGGATGGTGAGAATAAGATCCACAAAACTTCATCTAAGTCTCCCAAAATTAGATTGAAAGATATTCTGAGGTTTCCAATGGTTTCCAACAAGACCTCAAAAGATGGTAAGGGAAGTGTCTTGTTTGCCAATCTAAGAGATTACACCATGGAACCATGAACCAGTCTGCTGGGGATGAAGGCAAGAAACAGGACAGCTCCCATAAGCTCACCAACCCCAGGGTCTGCAAAGGTGGGTGCCTTGCTGAGTGCCTGCAGGCCACGTGCCATGCCACATATACAAATATGGACCAAAGCAGCCTGTGGCAGGGGTCTCAGACCAGGTGAAGGGGTACAACAGGCCAGAGCCAATATTAACTAGTCGACAAAACCATGCCTCAATTTCCAGTTGCCGCCAATTTGTCCATAGCCATGAAGCCTTCTCCAATCTCCCCATATAGACCATACTGTGAAATTAGAAGGTCCCAGAAGAAAGAAGAGAAAACCACTGAGAAAGCAAAAACTGCCTGACCTCACTGAGCTGAGCTGACAGGTCCATTGTGAAAACAATATAAGGCACTAGGAAAATATTCCTGCATGCCTGGGATACGCCAATAGTGTACACAGACTATTCTCTGACAAACAGCTTAATAAAATCTATAGCCAAGACAAAGGTAATCGAAAAACCAAGCTGGGGACAAACTGACTTACCTTCCTTTGGCGCATTTCTGACACGAATCTGAAATAAGGCAAGAAATGGCAAGTTAGAAAATTTAGGTATTTTCAAAAAATTTTTTCAAGAATGAAAACATGATCTTTTCATGTCCTGCAAACATTTCTAGCACTGCATATGTTTCACCACCACTAATTAAAGATTAACAAGTAGTAATTACTCTGCTTTCTCATCTGCGGAGATGAAGTGCAACATCACAGGGAAATGCATTTTATCATCTAGCATCAGCTGGGCCACTCAGGAGTATTCCCATAGCACTCAAGCCACTCTACCAGCTTCAACTCCGTTGGGGAATATTGCAGGATGTGATGCTCCAGGGATGCTGGAGTCCTGGAGTCCTGTGCACCCAGAGGCATTGAGAGCCATGGGGCTCTCTGCTCCCAGTTTCCCTGAAGTGGCAGCTACTTGTTCGTACAATCTCATCCTTTATTTCTAAGAGCAGAGTCATACTCCCCCTGGATTTTGGAGTAAGGCAGAGGAAAAAGGCCGGAGGTGACTGTGAAATGGGTGGTGATGGGGGTAGCAATCTTATCAATTATCCCTGCAGGGATGGTGGTGTCTGCAGGGCCTATGAAATGGCTGCTTCTGCCCTGGCTGGGAATATTTACTAGCTGTAGATATAGCTTCCAGCCTTCTGGTATTCCTATGTCTCAGAATATAATATGAGTTGAGGTTTACTAGAACCACAAACACAAATTCATGGAAGAGTTGAGCTTTGGCACATGCTAAGGGGAAGGTGCCTGCCTCCTGTTGTTGGGGAGCAGGAAGCAGCCCCTAGCTTGCCCTGTTCAGAGGACTCACTTTAGGTGAAAGAAGCCTGGGAATGAAGAGTTGAACTTCTAACATCTTGGGAAAGATTTAAATATAAAGAAATTTCAGCCCTGGCCAGTTAGCTCAGTTGATTAAGAGCATCATTGTGACACAACAAGGTTGCAGGTTCGATCCCTGGTCAGGGCCCACAGGAAGCAACCAATGAGTGCACGACTGAGTGGAACAAAAAATGAATGCTTCCCTTCCCTCTCCCCTCTCTCTCTCTTCCTCTCTTTGTCTCTATCAATTAAAAATAATAATAAAAATTAAAATAAATTAAGCCCTGGAGAGTGATAGCTCAATTGGTTAGAGCAAGGGTTGGGAACCTAAGGGTCGCAAGCCAAATGTGGCTCGTTTGATGGCTGCATCTAGCTCGCTGACAAATCTTTAATTAAAAAAATAATAACGTTAAAAATATAAAACATTCTCAAGTATTACAATCCATTCATTTCCTACTGCTCATGTTCACAGTTGCAGGTGGCTGGAGCCAATCACAGCTGTCCTCCGGGACAACACCAAATTTTTATTGGGTAATACGTAATGTACACAGGCCATTGTATGGCTCTCATGGAATTACATTTTAAAATATGTGGCATTCATGGCTCTCTCAGCCAAAAAGTTTCCCAACCCCTGGGTTAAAGCATTGACCCAGAGCATGGAGGTTGCTGGTTCAATTCCCCTGTCAGGACACATGCAGGAATAGTTCAATGATCCTGCCTCTCTCTCCTTGCCTATCTCAAAAAAAAAGAAAAAAAGAAAAGAAAGAAAGAAAAAGAAAATTTTTCTATGTATTGAGAGTCACACAACAAAATTCCTTCTCAAATGCTCAAGGCATCATGAAAAAGACATAAAGAAATGAAGAAAAAAAGATACTTCTAGGATGAGTGGAATATCCCAATGCAAGCTAGAAGTTCAAATCCATGTTGTTCAAGGGTCAACTATAATTTAATGAGCAAACCATGTACACATTTAAAGCGAGACCGATAAACAGATGACCAGATCTATAATAAAGGAGGGGGGGTATCTCATTTACTTCAAAAAAGAATCTCTCCTTTTACAAATGAGTTTTACCTAGGGCTTCTATAACAAGTTTCCAGAAGCTTTGATAGTGGTGTACAAAAATGGTATTGACATGCAACTTTTTGTTTAGGATCAGATTATTTTCATAAAATTGGGGAAGCCCACACTGTAACATGTGCACATCCCCACCTGATTCAGGGAGGTTTCCTCTCCCTGTCTCCACCTCCATCAGTGCAGCAAAGGGACCGTACAAGACAAATCAAGATGAACATACCTCTCCGTTTCCTTGATTGATTCCTCGGTGGTTTCCTTGTATTCTGGAACAGTGCCATTCAGATCCATGCAGACTTTGCCCACAAATGCCCGCTGCCCAAATTTATCTATGAGGCACACACAAAAAGAATCTAAAGTCATGTGTCTCTCCTACACAGTACCTTTTCTGAATCTTTTAAAAAGATGTTTAAATTAAAATCATTATGAAAGCACAGGAGAGAACATGAAAGATTACCCTTTAATAACAATAACAACAGTCTAAGCCCCACTAAATTCTGTAAGTAGTAAATGTTCTTTCATCCATCACTTCAACCACGACCTCTCCCATTTCCACTTCCATGCTGGCCAGGTAATAATTGGTTGTTTTTTAACTTATTACTCAGCTTTTTCCCTTTGTTTGCACAGTTTGTCTATATTCTTACTCAAGTCATAACTGTCTTTTCCCATTTTATCGCATGGAAAGAAGGGACAGCCTCAAACCCTGGTGAAATTCTCTATTCGATCTTGACATGTCTACACCTTGTTTCTTCTTTTTTCCTTCTCTTTTGTCCAGAGGAGGGCTCACAATCTCCTTCTGGTCTACTCTACCACTGTCCTATGGTCGAGTCATTTTCTATATTCTTCCACCATTCTAAAAATAAAAACAGCATGGTTTAGTGATAAGATAAAGGGCACTGGGGTCCTACAGACTTGCTTGGATTTAATTCCTTGTTCCTCTGATTATTTCCAGAATGGTGGACTCTTTAAGCTCTAAACCTGTATGTGGCCAGTGTCCTCTGCTATGTGCAGGGTTAGGAAGAATATACCTAGTATGCATGTAAAGTGTCTGGCACATGCTTAGGAAAGATATTGCCGCTATTATAAGCTATAGCTATGCCAGCAGTATCCTCTGTAAAAAATGTATTCAGTCCTACTTGCAGCTCTCAGCAGCAAAGAACCCAGTCCTCTCCAAAGGTTCTAGACTAGAGGAATTCTATTTCAGCTAAGAAGCTGAAGCTACATTGGGCAATGTTAATTCTTTTTACAATGTCTCCATCTCTGTCATAAGAATCTTACAGAAGTCTTTAAGCCTCTCTTGTTCCTTGTAATTCATTGTAATAACTGGGCATTAGATCACTCTTTCTTAAAACACCACCTTCATCATATACCTCATGTGGCTCAAAACCTTTTTTGTTTTTGATGCATATTCAAATCTCTCCATAGTCTGAACCGTCCCATCTGCCCAACCTCTCCCAGCGCCTGCACCCCGAATCACTGGGCAACAAATCCTGTCCTCAAGTCCAACTGCTCTGTTCCCTGCTTCCAGTGTCCACTATGGACATTCCTGTCTCCATGCCTTTGTCGTTGTCATTTTCCTCTTCCCCCATTTTATCTTCTCTTCAAAGCCAAGATTTAAAAACCCTCCCCTTCTAAAAAATCTTCCCAGATGTTCCAGCTCTGGGTACATTCTGTCTCCTTCCAAAACGGCAATAGTTATTTTCAGCATCATCCTTTAGGCCTTTGGCATCGATAACCTTGGTCAGCAAGCAGTAGTGTCAGCATATCAGCCAACAGCATTTATTAAGCCTATGTGCTAGGCATTGTGTTGGATACGAATTTAAAAATCATCAACCTAAATAAAGTTATAGCTCTGCTTACTAGCTGTGTGACTTGGGCATGTTTCATAACCACTCTGAGCATCAGTTTATCCATTTGTAACGCAAAAGCATAGTAGTTACCTCAGAAGTCTGTTTGCAACCTAACTGATATAATCTATATAGAGTGCTTTGCACAATGCCAGGCATCTTAGTGAGAGCACTACAGCTGTTCCTAAAGTTACTAATCAATGTGTGTAGTTACTAATCAATTAGTCCTATCTACCCATCAGGGCAGAGACTATGTTCTGTTTCATTGTGTTCCCAGCAATTTATACAGTATCCTGAGTCTAACCTACAGCCACAATATGACTGTTGATAGAATAAACTCTTGCCATCACTAGAATGAAAAAACTTGTTCCAAAAAGCACTAAGTTAATACACAAAATTTAGACCTATACCTATACACATCACTTTTTATGTAACCAAAAACCATAAGTAAATAATCAAATTTCTTAAACAATAAAAAAAAATAAAAAATAAAATTCAGGGGCCACAGTAATTGAGATACCTCATTATTTGCAAGATATGCAGTATTCAAATTACAGCAATTAGAAAACAAGGCTGGCCACGGGTGTAAGTCACAGCCAGACATGGTCCGGCTAGCTTTGCTGGGTGTGCCCATAAATCACGCTTTCATCTCCTCACCTGTAATTTCCGCAAGGAGCAGTGATGAATCAGTGTGAATTGTTCCGAAGTAACAAGCTGTAGTTGTTCCATTCTTCAGTGTTCTCCTCTAAAAATAAATCACAAAAACCATGAATTGCATTTGCCAAGAAAGTCACATAGCACACACAGATGAAAATAGAATTCTAGTTTTCAATTTTAAAATGTTTTTATTTAAAGGTATGCCATCTACATTTTTTAAATATTTTAAACACTTTTCTAAAATCTAGGCCTGGGCCCTGGCCGTTTGCTCAGTGGAGAGAGCGTCGGCCCAGCGTGTGGAAGTCCCGGGATTGATCCCCAGTCAGGGTACACATGAGAAGCAACCATCTGCTTCTCCTTCCTGCGCTTTCCCCCTTCTCTCTCTCTTCCCACAGCTGGTGGCTAGATTGGTTCAAACATCAGTACCAGATGGGGGATGCTGGGTGGATCCTGGTCAGGGCGCATGTAGGAGTCTCTCTCTCTATCGCTTCTCCTCTCATTTAACACATTTTTTAAAAAATCATATAGATAGTGTAAAATTCAAAACTGACTCCTTCCTCTGAGGCAGCTGCTAGACCCTTAAAGCCAAACTGACAAACTCAAACAAATGCATGGAGCCCTGTAGCACACATTACCTCGGTTCTATTTTTTTTCTCTCCCCTTCTTTTCATTTGCCATGGTTTTGTGACTCATTTTATTCTATTGGATACTATGCAATTTTAAGATATCTCAAATCCCTTTTAGAACATTGCAAGGCATAAATAAATTTTGAAAATAGAAAATTGGTGTGGTTAACACAACTTGTTAACACAATGCACCAGCAACCCCATACACAACTTTAGTCCATCTCAGTTTTTCTGGTATCATGCTAAATATGTAAGATGCACAATTACACTGAATTTATAATTAAGTGAGGCACGTGGATAAATGATAGCACTTGCTTTTATTCTCTAAGGTTTGAATGATGCAAGCCCAGGAACGTAGCAGGATAACTGGTTACTACATACTGCTTATAATATTGTCACCATCACATAATCATCACGTTAGGAGAGAATCCATCAGTGGGTACAAGAAAAATGCAGGAATAATTCAAACAAAGTGTACTGAATAAGAGGTGGTGGTCAGATAAGAAAGTATTTTCAGCTTTAATTTTCAACCGCAGAGGCTATTTTGGGTTGCTAAGCGAATTGAGCATAAGGTTGGGGTGGAAGGATAGAAAATGATTTTCTTGAGAGAGTGAAAAAGAAGGACATTTTTCAAAACCTTCAACATAGATTTGGCACACACTAGATAGTCTCTGTTCAATGACTGAACTAGCCCCATAGTTCCCTCTAGTGGTGTTAATGCACATCACATCCCATATGCCCTGCAATGGGACCATCTTACTATATTTTCCCTCCTTGGAAAATACCAAAATATCATGACATCCTTATAATTGTAATTTAAATTTTTTATTTTAAATTTTCTTGGGTGTTTTTTTAAAGCAAGCACATAGAGCTCTTACCATATGTCAGGCACTCTTCTAAAGAGCTTCACAAATATTAACTTGCTTAATTATCATAACAATTCTGTGAAATAGGTACTATCATTATCTCTGTATTTTTACATATTGGGAAGATGAGTCACAGAGCTCTCCAAAGGTTACACAGCTATTCTGTATGATCCCCAGAGCAGTACTGTGGATTAGCTGGAGTATGGGAACATACATATGCATTAAAGCCAAATTTAGTAAAATAAAACATAAAAAGCAAAAGACAGAGTCATGAGAGCCCACCAGCGTGGGGACCTTGGAATTTGAACTCAAGTCCCCCCCCCCTTTGCTAGTGATTAGCTGTGTAGTTGTCCAAACTCATTGGGCTCTGAAAGAATTGATAGAATTCTCTATAGTCCACTCTAGTCTTAACTGCCAGTGCTTTATATACAAAATCTACCCCAAGAAATGGATGTTTCTACAGGTAATCAACATACCAAAATGCACAAGCAGGATACTTACGACAACTCTGGTATATACTTCTTCAGCAAAGTCAATGTTCTGGAATCTCTGTTCTGTAGGAAACGTGTACTTGGTCAACCACTCCAGAAGTGGCAGGTCTACGTTACTCCCAGAAAAGTAATACTGAGGAGCATGGATGTGTGTATCAACCAACCCAGGCATGAAGAACTCACTGGAAATTAAGATGAGAGAAAATAATTTAATATCATCTTTTCATTTTCCATATCTTTAAATCATGTTGTCTCATGACAATAAATTGCTCACCCCACATAGGTTTAGAGCTGATGCAATCAGATAAGTAAATTCCCCTATTATTTAGAGCAGTGTTCCCCAACCTTTTTTGGGCCACGGACCAGTTTAATGTCAGAAAATATTTTCACGGAGCCGGCCTTTAGGGTGGGACGGATAAATGTATCACGTGACCAAGACAAGCGTCAAGAATGGGTTTTAGATGGATGTAACAGAGGGAATCTGGTCATTTTTTAAAAAATAAAACATCGTTCAGACTTAAATATAAATAAAATGGAAATAATGTAAGTTATCTATTCTTTCTCTGCAGACCTGTACCAAATGGCCCACGGACTGGTACTGGTTCGCGGCCCGGGAGTTGGGGACCACTGATTTAGAGAACAAGAAATAAAAACAAAGCTCTGCTAGGAGAGATATAGCTCCTAAGTTGGAATGGCTGACATTAGGTTAACCACAGATAATGAAGGGAGAAAAAAGCACAGCACTGGGCAGAAGCAAAGTCATACAGAAAAGGAGTGAAGATATGCTTTCATACTGTGACTTCGTTCTCACAAGTGGGGGCTGTAAAACAGGGGGAAAAGATGAGAGAAGAGGTCTTCAAAGCTTCTAGAGCCATGCTGAGGAGTCAGACACAAGCCACTAAGGACGACTGAAGATGAGAAGTAAAGATATCACTGCAGTGCTATGTCAGCCGTTTTCAAGGGCCTGACCACTCCTGCTGTTACACTGATTCACCAATTAATTTTCACATTTCTATGAACTCTTGTAACAAAACATCCGGGAAAATGTTTTTTAAGAGTTTTAATAGGCACTATCCACAGAATTGAGGTAGCCCAATGTTAACAGATACTTATAGCTTTTTAAAAGAACTATTACTGTTCACTGACATCTATTAAGTGTCTAATGGCATCCAAACAGATATTTGTTAAAAGATACTATATGCTGAATAATCTTATCTTTTTATACACATAAGGGACTTGAACTCAAAACTTGACCTAACAAAGAATCCCCTATACTGCTAATTCAAATGTATACCACCTCAATGGAAGACATGGGTATCCATAAATGCTTTATTTTTTTTAATGATAACTGGAAATGGTGGCCATGATGATAACGATGATGGTGACAGCAGGTAAGGGGTACTGGAGGTGTACATATCTTGGACACGGGGCACAGCCTTCCATGTACATCATCTTATATGTTCCTTACATTCCTGACTCAGACTGCCTGATTTAGAATTCATGCCCCACCATCAACCAGCCATAGGATATTTAACATACTATTAATCTCTCTGTGGCTCACTTTCTCCTTAAGTAAAATGGGTGCTAGAGTAGTAGCATGGCTGGGCAGTTGTGAGGATAGAGTTAGCATACATAAAAACAGTACTGAGAGGATGGAAAACACTAAAAAAGTGTTCGTTGTGATGATGCCATGCCCATTAAATAGTTATGAAGTAATATTGTTACCCTTATTTACATAAGAGTAAACTGCAGCTCAGGAAATTTAAATAGCTTGAGAAAAAGTAATCATTCAGCTAGTGAGCTCTGGAGTTTAGATTTACACCCTGGCGGTTTGTCAGTAGACTCAGTGTTCTTGGTCATTATCCTCCATGTGACAGAACTTCTAATTCACTTCAGAAATGAAGAGCAGTGATAACATGTAAGCATGGCTAAAAAGCAATGTTGAGTGGCTGTACGATGTAGGGGGGATGCAGAGAGGGAGGGTAAAGCATGGATTCCTCTTAGCTATTAGTCACTGTCCTGTCCAGGATACTTCAGTCTTTGGGTCTTTTATTGTCTCTACCACCATAAAATGAAATGAAAGTGTGACTTCTTCATGTAATTGAGTTATTTAATCAAATATTACTTCCCAAGCCTCTTAAAATATTTTTTAAAACTGTGCTAAGCCTTGTGGCAAGTCCAAAGAAAAATAAGGCATCTTCTTGTCCTCAAAGATATTGTAATATAGTTGAGGAGACTAGAGGTGAGTGAAGGGGTGTGTGTGTGTGTGTGTATGTGTGTGTGTGTGTGTATGTGGTGTGTTTGTGTGTGAAAGAGAGAGAGAAGAATTTAAAAAAGGAATATATATATGGTCAAAACATAAAGTGTTTAAGTGAGTAATTTCATGCCTAGTAATATACCCAAGTGAAATAAAACATGTTTATAAAAAGTATTATACAAGAATGTTCATTGCAAGCCATGGCTGGTTGGCTCAGTGGATAGAGCATTGGCCCCACATGCAGACAACCCAGGTTCAATACCTGATCAGAGCACACCCTGGAGAAGCAACCATCTTCTTCTATCCCTCCCACCCCCTTCTCTCTCCCTTTCCCTTTCACAGCCAGTGGCTCGAATGGTTCAAACATCAACCCAGGCACTGAAGATAGTTCAATTGTTCCCAACATTGGCCTCAGGTGCTGAGGATAGCTTGATTGATTTGATCATCAGCCCCAGACAGGATTTGCCAGGTGGATCCCAGTCAGGGCACATGTGGTAGTCTGTCTATCTTCTTTCCTCTCACTTAAAAAAAAAAAAGTGCAATTGCATATATTCATACTAACCTCAAACTGGAAACAACCAAAATATCACATACAAAAAATGGATAAACTGTGATATATTAATACAATGGAATACTATTTGGCAATGAAAAAGAATGAACAACTGCTATACACAATATGGATGTAAATCAAAAACATTAAGATGAATGGAAAAATCCAGATACAAAAAGAGTACCTATATGACATTCAAAAACAGGCAGAACTAATCTATGTGATAGAAATCAAACAAGGGTCACCTTATGGGGCCTAGAGAGAGACTAGAGTGGCACAAGGCAACTTTCTACAATGACAGGATGTTTTATATCTTGATATAATGGTTTACAGGGGTACATATTTATCAAAATTTATTAAATTGTATCTCTAAGATCTATGCATTTCACTATATAAACTGTTTTAAAAAATGACTTTTTATAGAAAGATCTCAAATACTCAATTTAGTGAATCAACCTGTATTTGTTATTTTGTAGCCAAGAGTAAGGGAATATGAGGACATGTGTTTCTTTGTTTTTTATTTTCTTTGGCAGAACTGTAACATGTTAAACCTTTTGTTTAGAAGAGTTAGTGGTGGTAGGCATGTGTGAAAATATATTTTTAATCTCTTAAACATGAGATTTCTGAATAAAGATTATGGTGATAGAAACAGAAAGGAAAGGATGACTATAAAAGAAAGAACTTGACCTTTAATTAGGAAGCAAAAGAAAGAAATGAGTCAAAGAGATTAAGTTTTTGAGCATGTGAAGCTGAACATATGACATAAAGTCCAAGAATTGAGAAGAAAAGTCCATTTTGAGGGAAGGGTGATGTCATACAAACTCGAGCCAAAGAATGACCTCCGAGTTTCTAAAAAGTAACCAGAAATGTGGGCTTAGAGGTCACAGGAGTCAAACTGGAGAAGAGCAAAGCTACACCTTGAGCAGGCCCCTCTTTTTCTTTTTTCTTTTTTTTCCTTTGGCAGTAGGACACAACAAGCTTTATTTCAGCCAGGATTTTTGTTAATTGAATTTATTGGAGATGCATTGGTTAATAAAATTATATAGGTTTCAAGTGTACAATTCTATAATACATCATCTGCACAGTGCATTGTGTGATCTTCACCCAAAATTTAGTCCCCTTTCATCACTGTTTATCCTGTTTAACTGCATCTACTTGCCCCACAGCCTCTCCCTATGGTAATCACCATACTGTTTTCTGTGTACATGAGTTATTTATTTTTATTTTTTGACTTAACCCTTTCACCTATTTCATCCAGCACCCTCCCCTCTGACAGCTTCCAGAAGGAAGCTCAGAGATGCCATCATTTTTAGATGTGCAGTTTATTAGCAGTGCAGCTAGGATGAGAACTCAGCTCTCCACCACAGACCTAGTCCATCTGAGCTCCCGCACTGGGGCAGCAGCTTGAAAAGCACCAGAACCATATAGAGAGGAACTGAATTGTCCAGCATCAAGGCAAAAGCTGGGAGTGGGGGGAGGGCAGCTTTCCCTCAGACAGAAGTGCTAGAAGAGACTATTGTACCTTTGATGAGCCATCCCCACACCAGGCACCATATTTGAGACTTCATGGACCTGGCTAACACTGTTTGTCCCACCCAAACTTCAAACCCAGACAAGCTGTTTCCAGGGGCTTTTTCCATATGAATGGCCTGTCTTGGCTCATGCTTCAGATTTTCCTATAATCTCTCAAACAAGCAGCAACTGGCCTCAGCATGCCCAGTACCTCTCTAAAGAGACCCATCCCTGGCACTAGCAGCAGCCAGCCTTGGTTTGCAGCTTAGCTTTCCCTGGGCACCTCCAAGGCCAACACACAAGTAGCAGCCATCTGCAGGTCACTTTGTAACTCATGCTGGGTAGCCCCAGGCAGGACACAGATGGCAACTGATCTTGGCCTATACCTCCTGGGAGTCCCCAGAGCCAGCACACCCAGTGAACAGCTTCAAACCACATCAAAGCATCACTACTTGACTACTTCCACAAGCAGCAAACTCAAGGGGAGGACTCAGGAGGCACCAGAGCCCCACTGAAGTCATCCTGCTCTGTGGGGTGAGCACCAGCACAGCTGATTCTCCATGGTGGTCAGAGGTCAACAGCCAAAGCTAGTCCTTGCAGCTGATTGACCTAGGGGTAAATCCCTCCCATTGATAGGCCAACAGCAATCCAGGTTCAATAGAGGAAAAAGGTATACGCAGCCCACATTGGAGGCACACCTTGGGTGATCAAGGAGGTTGTGCCATTGGACCCTACAGAAAACATACTAATTAGGTCACTCTACCAGGTCTGGAAGATGTAGCAGCTCTATCTAATACATAAAAACAAATACAAGGGGAGGCTGTTAAAATAATGAGACAAAGAAACATGTCCCAAATGAAAAAACAGGACAAAACTCCAGAAAAAGAGCTAAACAAATAAAGACAAGCAATCTACTAGATGCAGAGTTCAAAACACTGGTTATAAGGATTAAGAATGCTCAATGAATTTAATAAGAACCTCATCCATAAAAAAAAAGACCAGTCAGAAATGAAAAATACACTAACTGAAATGAAGAATAATTTACAGGTAATCAATAGCAGAATAGATGAAGCTGAGAATCAAATCAGCGACTTAGAAAATAAGGAAATGAAAACAGTCCATCAGAACAACAAAGGAAAAAGAATCCAAAGAAATGAGAAAAGTATAAGGAGCCTCCAGGACAACTTTAAGCATATCAGCATTCACATGGTTGTGCAGGAAGGGGAAAAAAGCAAGAAATTGAAAACCTATTTGAAAAAAAAAAAAGAGAGAAAACTTCCCTAACTTAGTGAAGGAAATAAACATACAAGTTCAGGAGGTACAGAGAGTCCCAAGTAAGATGAACCAAAACAGGTCCATACCAAGACACATCATAATTAAAATACAAAAGGTTAAACACAAAAGGAGAATCCTAAAACCAGCAAAAAAATCAGTTAGTTACTTACAAGGAAGCTCCCCATAAAACTGTCAGCTGATTTCTCAACATAGATTTTACAGGCCAGAAGGGATTGGCAAAAAATATTCAAAGTGATGAAAAGCAAGGACCTACAACCAAGGTTACTATACCCAGCAAGGCTATCATTTAGAATTAAAGGACAGATAATGAGCTTCCCAGACAAGAAAAAGCTAAAGGTGTTCATCACCACCAAACCAGTATTTCATGAAATGCTAAAGGGTCTTCTTTAAGAAGAAGAAGGAAAAAAGAGATTAAAAATATGAACAATAAAATAACAATAAATGCATATATATCAACAATGGAATCTAGATAACAAAATAAACAAACAAGCAGAACAGAAACAGACTCATGGATACAGAGAACATTTTGATGGTTGCCAGAGGGGGGGGGGGTTGGGGATAGGTGGAAAAGATGAAGGGATTGACAAGTACAAATTGGTTGTTACAGAATAATCCTGGGGATGTAAAATACAGCATAGGGGATCTAGACAATAATATTGCAATAATTATGCATGGTGTCAGATGAGCACGAGATTTATCAGATGACCATTTAGTAAGTTATATAATGTCTAATCAGTGGAGTGCACAACTGAAACTAACATATTAATGTTTATAAACAATAATTAAAAAATAAAAATGATTTAAAAATGAAAAAAATTCTCTTATCCAAAGCACAAATAACTACCATACATCAAATATTTAAATTGTTATAATATTTCTAATATGTAATCAATCTTCAAATATCACCATTTATCTCAAAATATCCTTTCTTTTTTGATTCAAGGTCCAACCAAAAATGATACACTGAATTATTTGCATGTACTGCTAGTATTCTTTTTTTTTTCCTTTTCTTTTTTATTATTTTTTGGTCTTTTATGGCATTATCATTTTTGAAAGATTCAGGCCAGTTATTCTGTAGAATGATCTTCAACTTAGATTTGCCTGAATGTTTCTTCACTATAATTAATTAATATTACATAGATAATGTAGCCTTCAAAGCATATAATATAAGAAGCCATATTATATCAATTTGTCACACTGGCAATGTTGGTGTCCATCAGATTTCTCCATTTTGGAAGAAGCAAATTTTAATAAAGATTTATGTAGACAAAAAAAAAAAAGAACAATGTATGACCTATATACACTTACTGAAACATCCACCCATTTTTAACTAAGTAAAAAGCAATAAAAGCCTGAGAATAAAACATGACTCACTGTCTATAAAGACCTGAATTACCTAGTCTGTCTGCACACAATTGCCAAACTGCCCTGGGAGCTCAGGGCTGTTTGATGGTACATCAGCATTTCTTACACAAAAAATACAAGCACATGGAACAAGCAGTATCTTGTCTTTTATTTAAAATTTTGGCATTTTGTTTAGCGTTGATTTTTTGCATTAATTTTGATTTTAAAAAGGATTGCATTAAGCTGTTATTTACCTTGATTACTGAGTTTTTTTTGCCCTCCCCCACACCCTTAAATGCTGTGCTTTAGGTGAATGCCTAACTTGCCTCACCCTAGTCCTGGTCCTGCCAACCTCTGTGTGGTCTGTCACCACAATTCAAACCATTCCTGCCAAATCACTGCTCAGAGTTGTAATTTTCATTTATTTTTAAACACACATTGTGCTGGTATTTTAATCCCAACTTAAAGAAATTCAATTGCATATACCTTATAATTTGTTTGATATACAAATTACTTTGCATTTAAAATATGATTTTTCTTCAGTCTTTGGTCTTCCACCAAAGTTTAAATTTTTTTTCATCTTACCTCTCTTTTGGTGTGTTGTGCTTTATAGATCCCTTTGCATCTGCATTTCTTTAATAAATTTAATTCCAAAAGCTGCCTCATAAAGAAGGACAAAAGAATGTGAAGACCCACAGATGTGTTCACCTTTCTCCCCATCCCCAACCACTTCACCACCTTCTCACTCCCTCCCAACTTCCATTTTATTTACTTCCCAGTCTTCTTCTACTCTCTCATCACCCAGGCACACACGCATGTGACTAGAAATGTCACCTGTTCCTCTACATATATCTTCATTAAAAGCTAGCAACAGGAAGCAGATGGTAATAGTCACTGGCATGTCTCCATGCCCACTGGATTCATCTCTATGTCTATTCCCTGCAAGTTTACAAACCCACGGGGAGACAGCAGAAAGAGGGAAGGAGGTAGAAGATGTGAGTATAAATACAGTTGCAACAAAACTTTATGAGTCACTTCCGTCTCTCCGGACTGTGGTCAGCGGGGTAATTCAGTTCACAGATCTGCTGCAGGGGACAAAGTGCCACCTAGGACAATCCTTTAGTTAGCCTGAGAGACAAGGACATCACTTAGCACAATCCTTTTGCTAACAGCCTAAGAGATGAGCTCCAAGATGGGAATTGGCTTGCTTTTACAGTTAACAGCCACAAAGCTATAGCATGAGGAACACACCAGGCATTCTAATTCCTACTGCAGTTTTCTCCACATTATATTACTCTAAAGTCATTTCCCAAGTGATAAAGATAGTCTTAAATGAAAATGATTTTGATTAACTTTGGAAATGTCACTGACTAGAAATATACTTAGCCTGAAAGAAGATAAAATCTTTGAGTGTTTTTTAAAAGTATCTTTACTTCTATACAACAAATCAAGTAGGCTACAAAGAATGTGGATCAATCACAAGAAACACATTTTTAACAAATTATTAAAAACTACTAAAAGTAGTCAGAACATAAAACCGCAGCTCAAATGCACTTTTGAAGATGTGTCTTACCTAACAATGCTGTCAGTTATTGCTCCCCAAATCTCTCTCCTATCTTCCCAACAATTATCTCTATCATGCTCTTTATTTCCTTCACAGAAGTCACACACTTAACACTGTCATGCTTACATGTCTGTGCATGTTTATGATCTCTGTCCTCCAGGAACTGTAAACCCTGTGAGGGCAAAGACTTTGTAGACAATTTTCACCTCTAGATCCCAGTTCTTGCACATACTAAGCCCAACAAATATCCGCTGAAGAATTAAATGAATAATGGCAGTCTCAAATTCAAAGTTTCCATCCTTCTGCTCCCTATTCTCTATTTATCTGCTCCTTCCCACCTCACACCTTAAAAATTAAAAATCTTGCCCTGGCCGGTTGGCTCAGTGGTAGAGCGTCAGCCTGGCATGCGGGAGTCCCGGGTTCAATTCCCGGCCAGGGCACACAGGAGAAGCACCCATCTGCTTCTCCACCCCTCCCCCTCTCCTTCCTCTCTGTCTCTCTTTTCCCCTCCCGCAGCCGGGGCTCCATTGGAGTAAAGTTGGCCCGGACACTGGGGATGGCTCCATGGCCTCTGCCTCAGGTACTGGAATGGCTCTGGTCACAACAGAGCGATGCCTCAGATGGGCAGAGCATCGCCCCCTGGTGGGCGTGCCAGGTGGATCCCGGTCGGGTGCATGCAGGAGTCTGTCTGACTGCCTTCCCGTTTCCAACTTCAGAAAAATACAAAAAAAAAAAAAAAAAAATTAAAAACCTTCACCTGGCCTAGGGAGGTGCAGTGGATATAATGTCAAACTGGAATGCTGAGTTCACCATTTCAAAACCCTAGGCTTGCCTGGTCAAGGCAAATACATCAAGCAATCAATGAACAACTAAAGAAAAGCAACTATGAGTTGATACTTCTTGTTACCCCACCTCATCCTTTCTCTATAAAACATTTTTTTTTTTAAGCTTCTGTGTCCCTCAAGGCAGGTTTCTTATCATCTGAGACTTGTTAATGGTGTTCACAAAAGGAAGATGGTGGCTATGACTTACTGGTGGCTCAGTTCTCTTATCTCACACGGCTTGAAGCACCATTCTTTGGCCAGCATTTCTTGTTGAGATGCTTCTTCTAAAAACATTATCTTTAAAAGAAAGAAATAAAAGAATCATAAATTAATGAACCATAGTCATTTGTTACTAATAAATATCTAAATCTTTTAAAAGAGACTATACTATGAGTTAATTTTAAAAGGTATTTGATACTAAATTAGAGCAATAACTCAGATACCAAATGAGTTCAGGGGCAAAAGGACAGGTATTTGCCCCTAAAGTATACTGCATGATATTTCTTCTTTTCTACCATTCTATAGATGGAAGCAAGACTTCAAATATTCTAATTTGGTGATACAGGATATTAAAAATGACTATATTTTTCTAGTACTATGTATGAGACACAAACAGAATGATCCCTTGTGTTGGACCTGTGAGATCTGAAGCCCATCGGCCACAGCTGGGAAAACTCAATGGTTCTCTTAAACTTTCTTGGTCTGCTTTTACATCTACAGGGGTTAATACCAGTACATACTTCACATGGCTATTGTGAGGCCTAAATGAGATCATTTTAGTATAGAAGTTAGCACATTCCTGGAACATGTTAAATGTTACATTTATCACATCTATTGTTGACAGTTTTAAAGTATACTGTGGTTGCTGTCTCTATAAAAATGGATTGCAAAGGAAGAATAAAATATATATGCAGGAAATAGCATTTCATTTTTAAATGAAATATTGCAAAGAAAATAAAAGCATTTCACGGAATATGAAATATTCAAAAGAAATACTGCAGATAAAATATAATTAATTAGAAAAAAGATAATGCAAAAAAATTTGTTTATGGAAATAAATATTAACTTGCTTATTCATTGAATATATCTTTTATTAAAAATTTAGGATATTTTTAGAAGAGAAAAAATGAAGATATAATTCCTACAAATAAGGAAAAGTAATTTGTGATTCAAAACATACATTAGAATAAATTAAAATCAAAGCAGATACATAATTAAAACCCACAAAACAAAATTTATTAATATACCTCAAAATTGATTTACCATTAAAGCAATCAATCAAAATATTTATAAAACATTATGCTTTCACATTTAAAAATATATTTGAAATAAGTGGTTTTGAGAAAAATATACTGGATCAAAATTTATTCTGAAGAGTAGGAAGAGTAAATGAATGAGCACCATACCGTAGGAGAAACTTAGAAAGTTTTACTAATTCTAGGAAATCATATGGCTCAGACCATGCTGTCGTAATAGTAGTATCCTGCCCATCACAAATGCATATGTAACTTTCAATTTTTAACAGCCACATTAAATGTGTGAGACAGAATAAATAATATTAATTTTAATAAGTTGTTTTATTTAACAACCTAGATGGCTATACTAAAAGATTATCATGTCAAAATGGAACTCATATAAGAGTACTAATTTTATTTTAGAAGATATTCAGTCTTTAAATTTCTGGGTGTATTTTTTATTTAAAGTACATTTCAATTGATTTGCTAAATTTTCACCAGAAATATTTTATGTGTAAATTTTATTTTATATAATTTACAAAAATGATTCTCACATACCCACATAGTTCCAAAAATACTTAAAAGTTTTCCAAAACTAAGATGACTATCAATTTCTAAATAAAAAAATGATAATAAAAATAAAAAGTAAAAAAATTTAAATTTAGTTCATCAGTCTTACTAGCAACATTTCAACTACTTAATATCCTGTATTGGACAGCACATGTTCAGAGTATTTCTTAGCCCAGTTCTGTCCAGCTTTCAAAGAACATGAGGTAAAGAGCACTAGAGCATGGGAAAGAATGGACACCTCCTTATTTTTACAAAGTTAGCATAATCCTCATACCAAAACCTGAAAAAAACACACAACATAAACGTCAATACATACATGCAAAGAGAGACCAAAAATTACAAGCCAATATCACTAGTTATTTAATAATATAGATGCAAAACTAATCCAAATGATATACTGGCAATAAAAAGTAAAAGTACAGGCCCTGGACGGTTGGCTCAGTGGTAGAGCGTCGGCCTGGTGTGCAGAAGTCCCAGGTTCGATTCCCAGCCAGGGCACACAGGAAAAGCGCCCAGCTGCTTCTCCACCCCTCCCCCTCCCCTTCCTCTCTGTCTCTCTCTTCCCCTCCCGCAGCCAAGGCTCCATTGGAGCAAAGATGGCCTGGGCGCTGGGGATGGCTCCTTGGCCTCTGCCCCAGGCGCTAGAGTGGCTCTGGTCACAACAGAGCGACCTCCCCACCCCCGGAGGGGCAGAGCATTGCCCCCTGGTGGGCGTGCCAGGTGGATCCCAGTTGAGCGCATGCGGGAGTCTGTCTGACTGTCTCTCCCCGTTTCCAGCTTCAGAAAAATAAAAAAAAAAAAAAAAGTAAAAGTACATTACAATAATAATTTAATAATTCAGCATGTTTGCAACATGTGAGCCTCAATTATTCTGACGAAGCAAGTCACATCTTCTATCAATGTACAGCAGATTTTTAGTAGTTAGGTAAAAACCTAACTCTTAAAGACTGCTGGGATAAACTCACCCACCTCTTCATGTTACTATCAATTGACACTCAAGCTAGAATTGACCTGTTGCACACATATACACCAGGGATCTTGATTTATATCATTATTTCCATTAAAGCTTTGTACTTTCTTGTCTCTTACTGAGCTCCCATCACTCTCCACTTATCAAAAACCCTTCACTGTAACCTCTTGTTACTGCCTCTCCATAAGCAGCAAACTCCCCAAAGTGTTCAATATGTGCTCTGAGTTTCTCCCTCCTAACAGCTGGGGCTCTACCCCCAAGGACATGGCTTCCCCTTTGCTGTTCAAAGGGTAGGCATTCTTACATCAGACCAGGCAATGAACTTGGTGCCTTCCATACCCACCATAGCCATTTCCAAACAATTTTTCCTGGAGCTTCTTGTGAACAAAGAAGGCGCCTTTAAGACCCACCCTTTCAGCTTTCAAGAACATCTTTTCTCTCTTTTTGTTGTTCTCCTTTATCAACCTTTCTCTTATTGTTCAAATTGGTTGAAGCCTGCCTCACACCCTTCTCTCCACTCCAAGCCCTGCTCTTCCTTCATTATAATATCAGCCTGGACAAACCTTTTGACACCATAGCCAGCTATTTTCATGAACTTACCTTCAGTGGTTTTAGTAAAAAAAATGTGCAGAGCACTTTTTAGTCAACTCATGTTCTAGCCCTCTTCCATGATGATTTCAAATCTGCCCTCTCTTCAAATTTCTGCTCCCATTTGTCCCCAAAATATACACTATACATTTGCAATAGTGAAAAATAGCAAACAATTTTTCAAAAGTCAGTCATTAAGGGATTGATTAAATATTACTAATCCCTGCAGGAATTAAAAGTGACAATAAATGTACTGAATATAAAATTATCATTGATACAATCCTAATGTTTTTTTGAAATGCAGGTTACTAGTAACATGTACTGTATTATCATATTTTTTTTCTTTTTTGGCATTTTTCTGAAGTTGGAAACAGGGAGGCAGCCAGACTCCCACATGTGCCTGACCGGGATCCACCCAGCATGCCCACCAGGGGGCGATGCCCTGCCCCGCTGGGGCTCCACTCTGCCACAATCAGAGCCACTCCAGCGCCTGAGTCAGAGGCCACAGAGCCATCCTCAGCGCCCGGGCAAAGTTTTGCTCCAATGGAGCCTTGGCTGCGGGAGGGGAAGAGAGAGACAGAGAGGAAGGATAGGAGGAGGGGTGGAGAAGCAGATAGGCGCCTCCCCTGTGTGCCCTGGCTGGAATTGAACCCGGGACTCCTACATGCTAGGCCGACACTCCACCACTGAGCCAACCAGCCAGGGCCGTATTATCATATTTTTAATAAAGATATAGGGTGTGTGTGTGTGTGTGTGTGTGTGTGTGTGTGTGTGTGTTGGGATGTTGGTTCTAAATGTTGACAGTAGTTAATATGTATAATAGAATTTGGGGTTAATATTTTACTATCATCTTTACACTCTTTTAGATTCAAAATTGTTTAACAATAAATGTTTTATCTTATATAAAACATTAAAGTTAATTCCATTTTAAATATATATAAAAATGTAAAGGAAAAAATAGAAATACATAATCTCTACTCATAGAGCCTAAGGTTGTGTAGTTAAGGCACACAGATAATGAATCATATGGGGAAGGCCTGGTGACAGAGTACAATGGACCCCATCAGTTCCAATGAAGAGACAGTGGGCATGATCAGTGAGGGTTTTAACAAAAAGACAGAACTCTGACAATGATGGATAGGATTTGACACTTGAAGAGTACCCAGGGTTGAAGAGAAAAGTATACAAAAGATAAATAATGATAGAAGCAGAAGCATGAAGGCTAAAAGCTACAAGATGTCTTTATAGACACAAGTGTACTTAAATATCATTAGAGCACTAAGTTGGGGAAACCTTTAATTCATAAATCAATTGTTTCATAGATTCTTTTGTTGTTGTTGTTCTTATTCATGTATTTATTCATGATTACTGTTTGAGTATACCCTGTGTGAGAAGCTCTAGTCCAGGGTCTATGAGTAATAAATTAATAGATTAATATAAGATATATTACACAGATTAGTGAGTACTATAATAAAAATAAAGTAAATGAAGTAAATAGAATGTGGGGTGTGAAATTCTCTCTGAGAAGTTATTTTGAGCACATATTTGTATGAATGTAGGGAGTGAACCACTAGGATATTTTGGAAAGAGTGTTCCAGACAGAGAGAACAATCAATACAAAGTCCCTAACATATATATTTAAATTAGATGCTTGGCCTGTTTTAAAACAGCAGGGAGGCAGTGGGGATAGAGTACAACAGCTAGAAGAAAAAGTGGCAGGAAATTGGATGGAGGAGGTAGCTTTGAAGGTCATGGTACAAACTTAAGGTTTATTTTTAAGAATCTCTAAAAGTATTTTGGAAAACAAATATGGCAAAACTACAAAATATTATTGATTTTTTTATGAGGCAATGGGCCTTTCAACCTGAGGTTACCTGGGTTTATGTAGACATTCATTCACTTATTCAATATTCACTATTAAGAGTGCATATCATGGCCCGCGGTCTTCCTCTTCAAAGGCCACAGTTTAGGTGGGCTGTCAAGCACATGCAGCAGTCATTAACAAACAAATTTCATGAAGTCATTATAGTGCCAGCTGGCAAGAACCTTTTCATTTCACCCCCTTGTTTTCCAGATGAGGATATTGAATCCCTTCTGTTATGCATGTGACTTCAAGTGCTCTCTTTCTTGAAACTGGGATTATTTAGGATGAGCAATAATGAGTATGTCAAGACACTAAAGCCAAAAACAGATGACTAATGAATATCAGCTGAAGAAAACAATCTCTGCAAGATAGAAGCTTCAAACACCAGATGGCAAATTTGGGCAAGGGCTTGTTGCTATGGAACAGAGTAAACTGTTCTTCGGGCCATTGTGAAGTAGCTCGGCCATCAACAAAATAAGGTAACATATATTGCAACCCATTAGACCAGATCCACTCTTAGGCACTGTAATGGGAGATAAAATCACATAAAAATAGGAAGTCTCAAGATCTCTGAAGCTTTTGGACAGAGATGAAAATTACCTCTTCACCTCAAATACATTGGTGCAAAAGAAAGATGAAGTAAGATTGACTTATTTTTTTTTAAGTTACTCTATAAAGGTAGAATCGAGCAAATTCATGTCATAAAGTCACCAAAGGGAAGCATGAGAGACTTAGATTTTCAGGTCTGAGATTCTCATTTCACAGGTAAGTAAACAGACCAGGAAATATGACTTGCCCAAGGTCACAGGGCTAGCCAGGAATGTCTGCTGGACTTGACCCATCTTCTCAGACATTCTCCCACACTTGTGTGACTGCTTCACTAACAGCATAAACCAAGGGTCAGCAAGCTTTTGACACTGGGTCAGGTAAATATTTTAGGCGTTGCAGACCCTACTGTCACTGTTTCACTCCACAACTCTGTAATTGTAAAGCAAAAGCAGCCACAGACAATATATACACAAATGGCTAAAGCTATGTTCCAATACAACTTTGTTTACAGAAAACAATTTACAGTTCATATAATATTCTTTTGTTAAAAAAATATAATTTTTCCCTAACCACCTAAAAATGTAAAAACCACACTTAGCTCACTGGCCATATAAAATCCAGCAGTGAGTTGGATTTGACCTGTGGAGCACAGTTTGTCAATGTCTTCTACTTTTTTTTAATTTTATTAATTTTAATGGGGTGACATTAACAATTAGGGTACATAGGTTCAGAGAAAATATCTCCAGGTTATTTTGATATTTGATTATCTTTTATACCCATCACCCAAAGTCATATAGTCTTCCCTCACCTTCTATCTGGTTTTCTTTGTGCCTCTCCCCTCCCCCCATGCCCTCCCTCTCTTTCCTCCCCTCCCCCCTGTTAGATTCAGGGAGTACTGGGGCTGCCAAAGAGTGTAACTATTGAAGGAACAGGGAGTGCTGCAAAGAGTGTGACTATTGAAGGAACAGTAAGTGCTGATATGGCTCCTGTGAGGCTGGGAACAAAGAAGGTCAGAGACCCTTATCAGAAGTTTAGGTTTGAAATTCGCCACTAAGCTAAAACCAGCCCCTGTTGCTATGCCGGCCCCTGTTGCTATGCTGCATGTGACTTCCCTAGCCAATAGCTAAACTGCCACATCTGCTTCTGTCTATGCTTGCTCACTTAGGATATATAAGGGCCTGGCTGTAAGCTCCAGGTGCGGCTTCTGTTTGCAGCTCCTTGTGGGCACGGTGTCTCCGGACATCTTGGGAGTTCACCCCTGCGCAGGTTAAACTGGCCAATAAAGTAACATCTTAACTCCTGAAAGTCTCCGACGTTTGTTCTCATACCCGGTGGATGCTACATTTTGGGGGCTCGTCCGGGATTCTCCCTTGGTGGAGTTTTGGGTCGGAGACTGGAAGGACAGCTCAAGCTGAGTAAGTATTCACAGAGGATCCTCATTTGGTTTGGCTTTTGGGCTCCGGAGCATATAAACCTGAGGTAGTAGGTGGGACGTTGCCGGTAACCTACCCAGGGCTTTCAGAAGTGGGACGCCGCTCTCTGAAATTTGGATATTTGGACTTGTTAACTTTGGGAGTGACTGATCACATTAGGAATCTGTTTTGCACTGCGCTGCATTTTGTCTGAGCTCAAATGACTGAGTTGAGTGAGAGAGAGACAAGTGTGTTCCTTGTGTTAATAGTGTGCGTTGCCTATATCCTACCCTTTCTCATTATTCCTGAGTCATCTAGGATGGGACAACAGGAGTCTGTGCTGGGATCCCTGCTCGAGTGCCTGTTGAAGAATTTTTCTGATTTCCAGAAGAGGGTTCAGGGGTATGGAAGTCCGCAGCCGAGTCCAGGTTTCCTCTGGACCTTGAGCCAGCTGGAATGGCCTACATTTAATGTAGGACAGCCCACAGAGGGCACTTTTGACCTTCCAATTTTGTTTGCTGTCAGAGCCACGGTCTATAGGGCTCCCCACCCAGACCAATACCTGTATATGGATGTGTGGGTAGATATAGCCATTTTGCCTCCTCCTCCGGGAGGGCAGCCATTTTGCCTCTCCAGGAGGTGCTGCTGGCACCAGATGCTGGCCCACAGGCACTTCCTCACCTCATCTATGTGCCTTTTTCCACTAGTGATTTATACAATTGGAAACATCAGAATCCCCCATTTTCCGAGAAACCTCAGGGCCTAATATCTCTCCTTGAGACCATTTTTAGGACCCATCAGCCCACATGGGATGATTGTCAGCAGATTTTACAAACCCTCTTCACTTCTGAAGAAAGGGACAGAATAATGAGAGAAGCTGCTAAGGCGGTATTAGGAGAAGAAAAGGAAACTCAGGAGGGAAGAAGGGAAATAGAAGATGCTTCCCATCTCAACCTCCTACCTGGGACCCTAATACCACTGGGGGAAGGGACACGCTCCTCCAGTATCGCGGGCTCTGTTGAAGGGGCTCAAGACAGCAGCTAGAAAGTCAACCAACTTTAGCAAGGTAAGTGAAGTCATCCAGGGAAGAGAGAAATCCCCAGCAGCCTTTCTAGAGAGAATCATAGAGGCTTACAGAGTATATACCCCTTTAGATCCTGAGGCAGAAGAGATCCGGAGACTAGTAAATATAGCCTTTGTGACTCAGGCCGCTTCAGACATTAGGAAAAAGCTTCAGAAGATAGAGGGATTTAAAGGAGAGAATAGAAGCAAGCTATTAGAGATAGCCCAGAAGGTGTATGTCAATAGGGATGATTCGGAGGTTGGCAGGGTGAAGGAAGTTGCCAAAATTTTGATTGCTGCCCAGAAACCTCCCCCGAAAGGGAAAGGGGGACAGCAAAAGGGCCAGGGACGGCGAATAGCAAAAGATCAATGTGCCTATTGTAAGGAGAAAAGGCACTAGAAAAGAGAGTGTCCAAGATTAAAGGCCCACAGCCAAGAGCCAAGACAGGGCCAGAGGTCTTGCTCCAAACCTTAGACTGACGGGGCCAGGGCTCCATTCCCGCCAGCTCCCAGGAGCCCATGGTCACCTTAACAGTCGAAGGAAAACCAATAGACTTCCTAGTCGACACGGGAGCCACCTACTCAGTCCTAAAGAAACCACAGGGCCAGATGCAGAAGACAACTACTAAGATAATAGGGGCAACGGGCAAAGCAGAAGCCTACCCATGGGCCACCGCAAGAATTACTGACTTAGGTCGAGGCACCATCACCCATTCTTTCCTAGTCATTCCAGACTGCCCTTACCCACTGCTTGGAAGGGACTTATTGCAGAAACTTCAGGCCACCATAACCTTCCGACGGGAGGAAAGCCCTATGGGGAACAAAGAGGCAGAGGTCACCATAGAAGTAACTGTCCCACTGTCTGAAGAACACTCACTTGCCACCGTCCTAGAAGGTAAGGAGGCCGATGAAGGGGTTCCAGATGCCCTGCGTGCCCGGGTACCTGAGGTTTGGGCGGAAACCAACCCCCCAGGTTTGGCTGCTCACCAACCGCCTGTCCTGGTGTAACTGCTTAGCACTGCTAGACCAGTTAGGATCAGGCAGTACCCGGTCCCAGCCCGAGCTAAACAGGGAATCACCCGGCACTTGCAACGCCTGCTGGAGGCAGGCATCCTTCGAAGGTGCCAATCAGCCTGGAACACCCCACTGCTTCCCGTCCAGAAACCAGGGAGCCAAGACTATCGTCTGGTCCAGGACTTGCGGGAGGTGAATGCACAGGTAGAGACTATTCATCCCACGGTGTCCAATCCGTATACCTTAATGAGCTCATTGCCCCAACCCATACCTATTATTCTGTCCTGGATTTGAAGGATGCCTTCTTTTGTATTCCCCTGGCACCTCAGAGCCAAGGGATCTTTGCCTTTGAATGGAATGACCCAGATAATGGACTTGTGGGGCAGTTCACTTGGACCAGACTACCACAAGGGTTTAAGAATTCCCCCACCATTTTTAATAAAGCCCTCAGCAAAGATCTGCAGGCTTTCCACTCCTCCCATCCATCAATCGTACTGCTCCAGTATGTAGATGACATCCTCATAGCTGCCAAGGACGAAGGAGAGTGTGAGGAAGCCACCTCGGACCTGCTACAAGATCTCGGGCGAATGGGGTATCGAGTCTCCGCCAAGAAGGCCCAGATTGTGACGCAAACTGTAAGTTATTTGGGGTATAACTTACAGGGAGGGCAAAGGACATTGTCCAGCCAGCGAATTCAGACGGTCTTGCAGATCCCCGAGCCTACTAACAAGAGACAGGTATGAGAATTCCTGGGTGCAGTAGGATACTGCCGACTGTGGATATTAGGCTTTGCAGAACTAGCTAATATAGCTAATAGAACCTGCACGAACTAACCAGGGGTAAGGAAGAGTGGTTCACATGGACAGATAAGAAGAAGCAAGTGTTCCAAGCACTGAAAGAGGCCCTGGCGGCTGCCCCAGCTTTGGCCCTGCCAGATCTGGCCAAACCCTTTCAGCTATTTATAGCAGAAAGGGGTAGGGTAGCCTTAGGAGTACTGAGCCAGGAACTTGGGCCGTAGAAGAGGCCTGTCGCCTATCTGTCCAAGAAACTTGATCCTGTAGCCTTGGGATAGCCAACATGTCTGAGGGCACTTGCTGCCACCTCCATACTAGTCAAGGAGGCTAGTAAATTAACTTTAGGGCAGGACATCAAAGTCATTGAGGAACACTATGTAGAGCAAGTGCTGTGAGCACCTCCTGACAGGTGGCTATCTAATGCGTAGCTAATGCAGTATCAGGCTCAGCTGCTGAACCCTCCATCTGTTCAGTTCCTCAAAACTGCTGCCCTGAACCCAGCGACTCCACTTTGGTCCACAGTTGCAAACAAATCCTTGACACAGTAACTGGCTCCCACCCAGACTTAAGGGATCAAGCATACAGGAAGGCAGACCTGACCCTCTTTACAGACGGGAGCAGTTTTATTAAGGATGGACAATGACATGCAGGGGCAGCAGTGGCCATGGAAAATAAGGTCCTGTGGCAGAAAGCACTGCACACAGGAACATCTGCACAAAGGGCAGAGCTAATAGGACTAACCCAAGCCTTACAGATAGCAGAGGGAAAAGTTGCCAACATCTACACTGACAGCCAGTATGCATTCACCACTGCCCATGTCCACGGAGCCATATACAAGGAGAGAGGCTTACTGACAGCAGGGGGGAAAGACATTAAAAATCGCAATGAAATTCTTGCCCTCCTAAATGCCATTTGGCTACCTACCAAAGTGGCCATCATCCACTGCAAAGGACACCAGAGAGGGGACTCGCCTATTGTAAAGGGTAACAACCTAGCAGACTCAGCTGCAAGAGAGGCAGCCACTGGGCCACAAGAAAGCCTTCTGCCATTGCTGCCTAAGCCAACGCTACCTCCGGATCCTAGATATTCTCCAGAAGAAGAGCAGGAAGGGATGCAGTTGAAAGGGAAGAAAAATCAGCAGGGATAGATAGAGCTTCCTGACTCCCGGCTCTATTTACCCCAGGGAATAGTAGAAGATATTCATACTAGTACCCATCTAGAACAAAACAAGCCAGAACAACTTATCAGGAAGTATTATGTAGGGCCCAACATCAGGGATATTGTCCACTCCATTGTCTCGAGGTGCAGCATCTGTGCCAGAGTAAATGTGCAGAATAAGAAGCTACCCCCCCCCTTTGTGAGGTATCGGGGGAAAGCTCCGGGAGAACTGTAGGAAATAGATTTCACAGAGATTACCCCTAGGAAGTCAGGTTATAAGTATCTATTAGTATTATTAGACACCTTCTCAGGATAGGTGGAAGCATTCCCCACGCAAGGAGAGGCTGCTTCCACAGTCTGCAAAGTCTTATTAAGGGAAATCACACCTAGATATGGCATTCCCCTAGCCCTAGGATCAGACAATAGACCTGCATTCATATCCAGGATATCTCAAGAATTAGCCACTAAGTTAGGTATTAATTAGAAATTGCATTGCATTTATAGGCCCCCAAGTTCAGCACAGGTAGAAAGAATGAACAGGATTTTGAAGGAAACTATAATTAAGCTGAGAGGGGAGACCAGTGAAAACTAGGTTGAGCTCCTCCCTTTCATCCTTTTTAGAACCAGATGTACCCCCTATCTCAATAAATAGACCCCTTATGAAATCTTATTTGGGCAACCTGTGCCTCTTGTACCTCGATTGACCAGAGGGGAACTAGAGATTTCTAATCATAACTTCCTCAAGTCCTTGCAGGCCCTGCTCCAGAGTAGAAAGAAAGGTCATTGAACTGAAGCCAGCCAGGCTTCCCGGCCCCATCAAGGGACACATCTGTGCTGTGGAAAGTAGGACATGAGAAGGTTTTACAGGTTACTCAGCAAACTGTTCAAAGACTGTCCAAGAGGCACTTCTAGCAGTACACCACCCAAGGACTGACTCCCACGTATATGGGTCCAAACACCATGATCCTGAGCACCCCTGCTACTGCCAAGGTAGAAGGCATACCCGCCTGGGTTCCACCGCAGCCGACTGAAGCTTGCAGTCTCAGCAGAGACACCTTTGTGGACAGCAAAGACTGACCCCACCAACCCTTGTAAGCTGACCCTGAGAAGGACAGCATGCCCTGCTTCAGCCACAAACCAGAAGTTAACTGGTCCATGCATGGCTAATGCCTAGAGGAACTAACTAAGGACTCTTTTAATCAGGCTTTAGGAAAAGGGAAACTAGAATAATAGAAAGTATGAAGTGTAGAGGTACTTTTGAAAAGAAAAGGGAAAAGCAAGTTGTTATGAAGGCCAGTTATTTCTGGATAAGAAAGTGCATAAAAGTTGAAGGGTTATATAAGTTGCAGAAGGTTTGTGCAAGTTGTAAGAAGTTAGTGCAGAGAAGAAAAATACAAGGCAGGACACGTTCCTTGTGTATCAGCCCTGCAGATATTGCAGGAAAGTAGTTTATTATCTTAAAACAGTGTGTGCTTGTGTACTTTTGCAAAGATATTGTACAAATGTGCTGAAAACATTGTAACCTTGTAGGTTTCACCTATAAATACCCCTCTCCCCCTGAGCTCATCGCTGACCATTGTGAGAGTAGTAGGCTAATCACTAGACAGTGTATAAGACCCAATTAGCTTATAGCTACAGCTAAAGTAGAAAACTCTCATGAGCCCCAGCCTTATACCATTCTCCCCACTGACGAAGAATCAAGGGTTTGATTTATGCCCAGAAGAGATGGGGGAACGTTAGATTCAGGGAGTACTGGGGCTGCCAAAGAGTGTAACTATTGAAGGAACAGGGAGTGCTGCAAAGAGTGTAACTGTTGAAGGAACAGTAAGTGCTGATATGGCTCCTGTGAGGCTGGGAACAAAGAAGGTCAGAGACCCTTATCAGAAGTTTAGGTTTGAAATTCACCACTAAGCTAAAACCAGCCCCTGTTGCTATGCCGGCCCCTGTTGCTATGCTGCATGTGACTTCCCTAGCCAATAGCTAAACTGCCACATCTGCTTCTGTACTATGCTTGCTCACTTAGGATATATAAGGGCCTGGCTGTAAGCTCCAGGTGCGGCTTCTGTTTGCAGCTCCTTGTGGGCACGGTGTCTCTGGACATCTTGGGAGTTCGCCCCTGCGTAGGTTAAACTAGCCAATAAAGTAACATCTTAACTCCTGAAAGTCTCCGACGTTTGTTCTCATACCCGGTGGATGCTACACCCCCCAACCACCATAATCTTGTGCCAATGTCTTCTTACTCAGGCTTCTAATTAGATGCATGTAAACTGAAACTGTGTAATTTGTGGCTTATGATAGTACTTCTAGGAAGCATTATTTTATGTTTTTCAATTTGTAATAACTTTTAACAATTTTTTCTTTAACTTCAGGGCCTGATAAAATGTTCTTAGAAAATTCTGGAACAAATTCTGGCAGCCTTACAAGCCCAACTTTGCTGTAGAAAACATATATTTTTGATAAATAAAGCAGTAGCTTTAGTAATTTTTCTGATCTCTGTAGAAGACATCACTAATGATTCAATAGTATTTAACAACTCTTTATTTTTTTTATTTTTTATTTTTTTTTTTCTGAAGCTGGAAACGGTGAGAGACAGTCAGACAGACTCCCGCATGCGCCCGACCGGGATCCACCTGGCACGCCCACCAGGGGCGATGCTCTGCCCACCAGGGGGCGATGCTCTGCCCCTCCAGGGTGTCGCTCTGCTGCGACCAGAGCCACTCCAGTGCCTGGGGCAGAGGCCAAGGAGCCATCCCCAGCGCCCGGGCCATCTTTGCTCCAATGGAGCCTTGACTGCGGGAGGGGAAGAGAGAGAGACAGAGAGGAAGGAGGGGGGGTTGGAGAAGCAAATGGGCACTTCTCCTATGCGCCCTGGCCAGGAATCGAACCTGGGTCCCCTGCACGCCAGGCCGACGCTCTACCGCTGAGCCAACCGGCCAGGGCCTACAACTCTTTATTTTTAAAAAAATAAGGCAATGTGTTACAAAATGACAGGATGTCTGATAATAATAAAAATATTTAACCATATGTACTCTTTTCAAGATACTACCCTATACCCTTTACATGTACTAATTCATTTTACCTCACAAGAGTCCTATGAGGTATATACTATTACTAGCCCCATTTTACAGATGAGAAAATTGAGGCACAGAGATGTTAAGTACCATGCCCAAGATTACATAGCTAGGAGTTGGTAAATCTGGAATTGAACCAGATTCAGGCCTCCAGGCTGATGTCTATTAATACTATATTATACATTTTTACAACTCTTTCATACAAAAAAGAATGAATAAAACCCTCCCTTCCTTTTCCTTTTTCTTTATAAATATTTGTTGGTGCTTTTTCTTTTTCTTTCCCTTCCTTTAATACTGCCCAACCTGAGGGATATATATATATATTTTATATATATTATATATATACATATATATAATATATATATATATCCTTCCTAGCTCTATCTGCTGAGAAAACCTAGAAACAGTGACAACATGTAGCATTTAGCACCCTTAATACTCAGATTTTGGTTTTTATATCCCATCCTCTAATAAAAAGAGCCAGAGTAATTCCAGAGCTAACGCAAAGAAACTACATTTCTAACATGTTAATGTATTTCACAAATACTCAAAATTTCAAAATATTTTAAAACAGCAGAAGCATTTTGTAATGATTTTAAAATAAAAACTTTAACTGCAAAACTTCGATACTATATTTGTTTTGAAATACAAATATTTAAAGTATAAGGATAAACAAGGACTTGATAAAATAAGATTTAGGATAATGGTTCCCTCAGAGTAGGAAGGGAAGAAAATGGGATGGGGAGATATGTAGAGGGACCCAAAGATAACCAACAGTTCATCATGTCTTCATTCATTACACCGGACACAGGCATTGTGCATGCTCTTTCTTATGTGAGCAAATATATGAGCAAACACAAACTGTCTGCTCACACCAAATGTTTTTTAAAATAGTAAAATCCATATCACATGAAATATCCACATTGATAATCTATAGAACACCACAATGACCAAGAAGAGAAACTACAGGAGAAGTGAGGGCGATAAGGAAACAGATCAAATGTGTATAGCACTATGACAGCAGCAATCTAATTTGTCCTCCCCTCCTTTCTTTTACAAAGACTCAGTAATATGCTACACAACCTTTACATGCACCTGAGTGCTTGTGAATGACTTTGGGATAAAAATTGTTAGCCCCAATGTATTTATTTCTAAATTTAGAATGTTGTGTGTGTGTGTGTGACAGAGACAGAGACAGAGAGAGGGACAGATAGGGACAGACAGACAGGAAGGGAAAGAGATGAGAAGCATCAATTCTTCGTTGTGGCTTTTTAGTCTGCTTACTTGTTAATTGATTGCTTTTTCTTATGTTTCTTGGGGGGGGGGTGGCGCTACAGCTGAGTGAGTGACCCCTTGCTCAAGCCAGGGACCTTGGGCTCAAACCAGTGACCTTAGGCTTCAAGCCAACAACCTTTGGGCTCAAGCCAGCAACCCTGTACTCAAGCTGGTGGGCCCGCACTCAAGCCTGCAACCTCGGGGTTTTGAACCTGGGTCCTCTGCATCACAGTTCGATGCTCTATCCACTGTGCCACTGCCTGGTCAGGCTAAATTTAGAATTCTTTGATGCCTTAATCAATTTATGGACTAAGAAAAAATTTTAAGTGGTTTACAGTTTTTACCAATCATTCAGTCAAATTCAGTACAAATCTCAAAGCCAAGGTTAAATGACACATTTGAATCCTGAAATCATTAAACAAGCAAATAATTTCAGCATCTGCCTCACAAAAGACATCTTCAGAGACTAAATTCAGCAAGTGATCAATTAAAACTGAATTTAAGAAAAGCACTGTCTATTTTGATAACTGAAAGGTGTTATCAATTGACCACAAAATTTATTTCAACAGACTGCATCAAATGTAGATATGAGTAAGAAAATGCAGGAATACACAAAAGTACTGACTACACAAGTCTACTGCTTTGGTCTTTTTTTTTTAATCTGCTTTAGAAACATGTTATAGGTTGAGTTGTGTTTCCCCAAAATTAATATATGAAAGTCCTAAACCCCTGGTACCTCAGAATGTAACTGTATTTAGGTTTATACAGAGGTAATCAAGTTAAAATGAGGTAATTAGGGTTTGCTGTAATTCAATATGACTGGATTCCATATGAGAAATATGGACACAGAGACACGCTTAGAGAGAAGATGAAATGAAGAGACCCTAGGATAAAACAGCCATCCACAAGCCAAGGAGAGAAGCCTAGACAGATCCTCCCCTCGTGGTTCTCAGAAATAACCAACCCTGCTGACACCTTGATCTCAGACTTCCAGCCTTGAGAACTGAGAGACAATAAGTGTCTCTTGTTTAAGCCACTCAGCTTGTGGTGCATGGTTATGGCAGACCTCTCAAACCAACAGAAAACCCTGTGAGAAGGGAGGATTATAAGACTGGTCTAATAAATCAACAACAACAACCCTGCAGAAATAGCTTTTAGTGTTTTCTGTAGGCCCCTTCTCTGAGAAACTTGAGGTGGTAAAAAGATACACTCAACTTATTGAAGAATCAAGAGTCTACTCTCTAGCAGCTCTGTGAATCAGGGCAAATCCCTTAACCTTTCTGACTTACCATTTTTGAAAATATGGTAATATCTGTTATATCTCCTTTCAATCTATAAGACAAAATATTTTAAAATGAAGGTATATAAAACATGCAATGAACTGTAAAAGTTCTCCATAAACATAAGGTATTATTAATAGTATTCTTTTTTATATAAAAACCAGAGTGGTATTTTAGCAGATAACTGCGTGCTTTGATTCCAGAAAGGCATCTGAAGGTACCAAAAAATGAACTTTGTTAGACAAGCTCAAAAAAGCAAGCTGGATCACAGGAGATCTGGAAGGAGTCATTTCTGGTTGTATATTTCCACTCTCAAAAAGGTGATAAACAGGATGAGAGAAGCATGGCTGGAGAACTCTCAAGACACTTCAGGGAGCTCTGCCCCAGCCCTGTTCTTATTAACAGCTTAGAAGTGAAATGGACAACAATCTGGAAGGCACATTTTGTTCCTTTGCTGGCAATATTCAGTTTTAAAGACTCCCACAGAATAAAACTAACAAGACGAAGCTTAACAGGAATGTAAGTAAAATCTGACATTTTCGTTTAAGAAAAATCAAATACATGAGGTAAAAAAGGTTGTAGAAGATTCTAAATTAATGGTGTGTAATAGTTGTCCACAAAATAGAGTCTGAATAAGGTCAAATCTGTAGAAATATAGGAGTCCTTGCTTTGCATGGTTCTAATATACATAAATTTCAAATGCCACAGTTTAGTGAAATGATACCAGTTCCTTAACAACATGGTTCAAATATCAGTTACCAGGGCCCATTAACTTTGAATGACTGCATCAAGTGCCAACTTGGCTTCTAGCTCTTCAGTCCACGGTCACTACCTATGCAACAGATGTGTGCAGTGATCAGTGACCGATCACATACCTTATTCCAAAGTTGTGGTAATTGCTCCTTGTGCCCCTTACCTATCGTTCACACACAGACAGCAAAGCTTATAGTTGTGTTGCCTCCTTGCCTACCAGCCATAAACTCACATGGCAATTTAGAAAAATGAGTAATTGAAAGAGTGGCTTGCTTAACAAAGATGAAAGTACAGCAAAGAAATGAAAAGTGGTAATACAAGAAGTGAAACTTGAATCTAACTTAAATGGTTTCTTAGAGTAGAAATAGTTGACCATGAAACACTGAAATTGCCAATGTTCTAGAAACAAGAGCTACCAGCAGAGAAACTCAGCAGAGGTAAACGTACTGATATAAATTGATGATAGTGATTGAAGCTATCTCACTAGTTGAAACAAGCAAAAAATCCTCCTGCTAAAGGAAGTCTCAGAGAAATATCTCAAAGATATTTCACAATGCTGAGGGAGTTCAAAGGACAAAATGTTGCAAGTGGATTCATATTTATAAAGCAGGATGACATTAAGTCAAGGCAAACAAAAGATGTTCACTCTGTATTATGATATACACATGATGAAAAAAAAAAGCCAAGCACTGTTCAAATTACTTTTTAGGATTTTTAATTATAAAATAAAACACTTTAATTCTGTTTCTAATGTTTCAAATGACAATATGCTAAATGAACAGTAGTTTCACTATTTTTTTTCATTTCTCCATGCACTACATTCCTATGATTAGAAGTATACCTCATTTTATTGTACTTCACTTTGTTAGGCTTCGCAGATGTTGCATTTTTTTTACACACTACTAAAGACAATCCCGTCCACCACCAAAAATATTACAATTCCCTTTATTGGGATACTGACTTTATTGTGTTGGTCTGGACCTAAACCTGCAGTATCTCTACAGTATGCCTGTACCTTCCATTTTCACAGTCATTTTTTCAGTCCTGCGCTGTTGTGAAAAGTGAGGACTACTTTATCATATCCTTTTAGACTTAGTTTGGAGTATAAAACTAGTTACTGATTTTCAGTTGTTGGGATGTGTTTTACAGGGAAGTGACCAGAATGTAGGAAAATCTGAAATCAAAACTTCAGAGAAAATTCTGAATAGAACTGCCAGTATTTTGTCTGGAGAAGAAAGTCAAGATTACTATCGCTGCAAATAATGGAGAAGTCCTCACGTACAATAAAAGTGCCATCCTAGAGCAGCAGAACTAGTTTCAGTAATAGAATGTTCAACAATAGAATTTTCAATTTCATGAATAAAAGAAGCTCCTAACAATAGATATAAATGGAATTCAATGATTCACAACATAGCAAACTCCTCATAGTTGGAAGACTGGCTGACCATCTGTCAGGGATGTTGTAACAGAAATTAACTCCCACACTGGTGAAAGGGGATGTTCCATTGCAGCTCATATTCCAAACATCAATGTAGCGGCTTTAAAATATGTCCAGAAATTCTATGACACTCATCTCTTTAAAAGGTGGGCTTTAGTTCCCTCCCACAACCTTGAGGTGGGCCAGACTTAATGATGTGCTTGCAACAGAGTGTTCACAATGTTGTGTAATTTTAAGCCTAGCTTAGAAGAATACCTTCCACCTGGTTCTTTCACTCTTAAATTATTATTTTGAGAATTCTCCAGTCAAGTCATGAGGGCACTTGAGCAGCCTAGAGAGAAGTTCTCATGGGGAGATATCAAAGATTGCTGCCAACAACTATAAGCACTAGCTCCGAGTTGAATAAACTTGAGTGTTATAGGTGGATCCTTCAGCCCCAGGCAAGCCTTCAGATGACTGCAGTCCTGACCAATATCTTTTTTTTTTTTTTTTTTGTATTTTTCTGAAGCTGGAAACGGGGAGAGACAGTCAGACAGACTCCCGCATGCGCCTGACCGAGATCCACCCGTCACGCCCACCAGGGGCAATGCTCTGCCCACCAGGGGGCGATGCTCTGCCCCTCCGGGGTGTCGCTCTGCCGTGACCAGAGCCACTCTATCGCCTGGGGCAGAGGCCAAGGAACCATCCCCAGCGCCCAGGCCATCTTTGCTCCAATGGAGCCTTGGCTGCGGGAGGGGAAGAGAGAGACAGAGAGGAAGGAGGGGGTGGGGGTGGAGAAGCAAATGGGCGCTTCTCCTATGTGCCCTGGCCGGGAATCGAACCCGGGTCCCCCACACGCCAGGCCAATGCTCTACCACTGAGCCAACCGGCCAGGGCCTGACCAATATCTTGATGAGATGATTTCATCTCACGACAGATCCTGAGCCACTCAGCTAAACTGTTTCTGAATCCCTGACCCAAAGAAACTATAAGGATAACAAACTGTCAATTTCGGAGTAATTTATTATGCAACAATAGCTAATACATACGACCCATTTTGATCAGAACACTAAGGGTATGTTACAATCCTAAGAATCCTGCTCACACAGCTTTTTTTTTTCAGTGGTTTTCTTTTAATAGACTCAAACCACAATTCCCAAAAACTAGTTCCTGTAATTTAAGAATGAATGATTATCCAATGATATTCTGCTGTAAAAAGTAAAAAATAGAGAAGGAACCTAAAATTAATCCCTCCTACTCTGGATGATTATCACCTCACATTCAAATCTACTGCAAAAGATTAACACGGATCTCACAAATAACTCTTCAAGATCTCTTTGACGGGAAAGAATTCCTTCAACAAGTTCATCACTCAGTTGCAAATGGTCACTAAAGTAAGAGCTGAACCTTTCCATTGTTCATATATGAAGGAAACATTTCCTTCAATATGGCAGCATTTGCTCACCTAAACTTAAAGATCCAGCCTAGACTTTTATGAACTCCAGATCCATATATTTGACATTTGCCTTGATAGCTCACATATATTTCTCATAAGACACTTCGAAGTCAACGTGTCCAAAATGGAGTCTATGATCTTATTCCCGAACCTACTCCCTACTCAGGATTCCTATTTTAGAGAATGAGACAACATTAATTCAGGACACAATCCACAAATCTTTATCACATGTCTTACTGCCTGCTTAAAATCTCAATTGCTTCTCACTGCATTTAGGATCAAGAAAAAAGTTTGTAACATGGTCTACAGCAGGGGTAGTAAACCTTTTTATACCTACCACCCACTTTTATATCTCTGTTAGTAGTAAAATTTTCTAACTGCCCACCAGTTCCACAGTAATGGTGATTTATAAAGTAGGGAAGTAACTTTACTTTATAAAATTTATAAAGCAGAGTTACAGCAAGTTAAAGCATATAATAATAATTACTTACCAAGTACTTTGTGTCAGATTTTCACTAAGTTTGGCAGAATAAATCTTTATAAAACAACTTACTATAGTTAAATCTATCTTTTTATTTATACTTTGGTTGCTCCGCTACTGCCCACCATGAAAGCTGGAACGCCCACTAGTGGGCGGTAAGGACCAGGTTGACTACCACTGGCCTACAGGGTCCAAAGTGGTTGGCTTCTACCTGCCTCCCCACCCCAATCCCATCCCCATCCTTTGTTCCTCCCTCACCCTTGCTCTCTCTGCTGAACCACTCTGGTCCAATTTCAGACCGAGTAAGTACCTCACTCTCCCCACCACTGGGCCTTCACATGTGACCTTACATCCTCTCAGCATGGAGCACCTTTCCTTCTACCCCATTAGCCCCAACTCATCTTTCCTAGTTCAGTGTAACTGTCCTTCCTTAGGAAGCCTTTCTTGACTAGCTCAAATTCTCCATCCTCGCCCCATTCATACCCCTACCTCCAACTAATAATTCTCAAAGTACCAGACATCTCTTCTTTATAGAAAGAAAATATCATCTTAAATGCACAAAATTTGGAACCGGGTTGCCTGACTTAAATTGTTTCTGGTTGTGTGAATTAGGACAAGTTACCTAAACTCTATATGCCTGCTTCCTGTAAAATGGGGAGAATAGTTATGAGCGTGTTGTGAGGTTAAAATGACACAATCTGTGTAAAACACTCAGAATGGGTCCAAGGCATTACATAATGCTGAGCTATTATTTTATTATAGTTGCAATTTCATGTGCATTCATAATCATTATTTTACCCATATCTGTCCCTACTATTAGAAAGCAAATTCTACAAGGGTGGACATGTCTATTTTTACTTACTACTATGCTTCCAACTTGCCATACATAGTCTTGACTATGAGAGATTCCTAATGAGCGTTTGATGAATAAATAAATAAATATATATAATATAGGGCCTGACTTCTAGAGAACCTTCAAGTGTCGTACTAAAGAGATTAGAATTTAGTCTCTAAAAGTTTTTAAGTAAGATATGAAAATAAAGGGAGCAATGATTTTAAGGTATGCTGGGAAGGGAGTTTAGAGCTAGAACCTTCAGTGAACCATTTGAATGTCTCAGCTGGTTGGAAGCAGTGGCCAGTGTAGAGAGGAGCAGAGAGAAAAGCGTCATGTGGACAGAATGTTAAGGAAGGAGCCACATAACTTGGATCTGGAGAGAAGAGTTGAGGCTATAAATAAATACTTAATATCTGCATGAGAGAATGAGGACAACAGAATAGAACTATGGAAGCCAGAAGGGTTGTTGGATGTGGAGGGGGACAATGTGGGAGGAGCAGGACTTGCAGATAAAGCTGTCCAACACCAGGTACGGGCACAGGACTGAAGCTCTAGGCTGGCAGGTCTAACGAGGAGATTAGAGTCATCTGTGCAGAGGTGGATGTCAACCTCATGTCAAAGGCTAACAATTCTGGGGGGAAATAGAGTGAGAATGGCCATTTGGGGAAACCAGGGTTTGCAGCTGATTAAAGAGTCTGGAAGGGGAAGAGGAGCCAGGAAAGGAATGGGGAAAGGTAAACTCAGAAGCAGAGGCGGATTAAGGTCTGTTGAGACCCCGGGTGCAGAAGAAAATATTGGGTCCCTTAAAAAAAAGAGAGAGAGGCCCTGGCCGGTTGGCTCAGCGGTAGAGCGTCGGCCTGGCATGCGGGGGACCCAGGTTCAATTCCCGGCTAGGGCATATAGGAGAAGCGCCCATTTGCTTCTCCACCCCCCCTCCCCTCCTTCCTCTCTGTCTCTCTCTTACCCTCCCACAGCCAAGGCTCCATTGGAGCAAAGATGGCCCCGGCGCTGGGGATGGCTCCTTGGCCTCTGCCCCAGGCGCTAGAGTGGCTCTGGTTGCGGCAGAGCGACTCCCCCTGGTGGGCAGAGCGTCGCCCCTGGTGGGTGTGCCGGGTAGATCCCGGTCGGGCGCAGGCGGGAGTCTGTCTGACTGTCTCTCCCCGTTTCCAGCTTCAGAAAAATACAAAAGAGAGAGAGAGAGAGAGAGAGACAGGGAAAATAAAAATATATGTTAACCATATTTTTAAATAAATAAAAAATAGTATGTACTATTAATGTTAAAATTGCACATATGAAACCAAACTTGATGTCATTAGAAAAAAGTATAAAGTTGAGGTTTTGTGGGGTCCTTCAGAAGTCGGGGCCCAGGGCATGTGTCCAGTGCACCCGCCGTTAAATGTGCCTCTGGTCAGAAGGACAAGACTGAAAGGTAATAAATAACACAGATGCTCACTCCCACCCACTATTTAAGAATTCAGCTCAAGGGTCAGCCTCTTCTTTGGCCCTGTTTGCATGTATTTGCCGTTAGTAATGTAGTAAGCTGAATCATGGCCACAAAAAATATCCAGTTCCTCATCTTTGGAATTTGTGAATGTTTCCTTATTTAGCAAAAGACATTTTGCAGATGTGTCTACATTAAGGATCTTGATATGGGGAGATTACTCTGGATTGCCAGGGTGGGCCCTAATGTGATCACAAATGTCCTTTAGTGAAGGGAGATTTTGCAGAGAAGCAAAGGCAACATGACCACTGAAGCAAGTCTGTGCTGCTGGCTTTGAAGATGAAAGTAACTAGGGATGCCAGGGAGGAAGCTCTAGAAACTAGAAAGATAAGGAAACAGAACTCCCTTGGAACTTCCAGAGGGAGCAGAGCTGTAATGACACCTTGCTTTTTGCCCGAGCAAAACTGATTTCAGGCTTCTGACCTCCAGAAATGTCAAAGAATGTGTGTTGTTTTAACCCACCAAGTCAGTGCTAATTTGTTACAGAGGCCATACAAAATTAATACAACCACTTAACTCACTAGAATTAAGGTATCAGTCTCCCCACTAAAGTATAATCTCAAAAGACAGGGACAGTTCCTGGCTGCCTAGCTCAGTGGTAGAGAGTCAGCCCAGTGTGTGTGGAAGTGCTGGGTTCAATTCCCAGCCAGGGCACACAGGAGAAGCGCCCAGCTGCTTCTCCACCCCTCCTCCTCTCCTTCCTCTCTGTCTCTCTCTTCCCCTCCCGCAGCCAAGGCTCCACTGGAGCAAAGTTTGTCCAGGCGCTGAGGATGGCTCTATGGCCTCTGCCTCAGGTGCTAGAATGGCTCCGGTTGCAATGGAGCAATGCTCCAGATGGACAGAGCATTGCCCCCTAGAGGGCATGCCGGGTGGACTCTGGTCAGGTGCATGCTGGAGTCTGTCTCTCTGCCTCCCTGTTCTCACTTCAGAAAAATAAAAATAAAAATAAATTAAAAAGACAGGGACAATCTTGGACTTCCATATTTCTGGCACCAAACTAAGTGCTAGACTCACAAAAGTACTGGTTGACAAAGGCCTATCCTTAAACAAACATGAAATAACACTATGGATGCAGGTAACCTGGGCAGGACAGAACTTCTTGCCCCACACTTAATACCACCCCCAAGCCAACAATTCCAAAAAAGACTGGGCAGGCCACATCTAGACAGGGTGTGAGGGGCAGAGGGGTGATCCTAAGGTGAACCCTAACTTCAGCCTTAATTCTAACCCTCACCCTGTACTTAACCCAGTACAGGGGTCTAAGGGTATCTCTCTCTCTCTCTGAAAAGCCAAGGCAGCTTCATCTGAGGACTGAGAGTGCAGGCTGAGGAACCACAGTGACCTGGGTTTGCATCCAAGCTCTGCTTCTTACTATTTAAAAATCTTTGGACAAGTTACTTAATTTTTCAAAAGTTCAGCTTCTCAAATGTAAAGTAAAACCAATTATTACTCAGAAAATTAAAGGTAATAAATGAGAAGTACCAAGCACGGACTAAGAATTCAAGAAATATTACTTTCTTTGTCATTTTTATTGTTCTATCAAAATCAGAGAGAAGAGAACAGGGTAAGGCCCAGGTCCATGAAAATTGGAGGCTTGCAATACGACAAGAGACAGGCCAGGTCAGAGCTACAAAGATTCCAGGCGAAGCCATTGGAAGAAGTATAAGAATGCACTGTTCACATGGTGAACAAGAAATTTGGAATTAGTGTTCATCATTGAGAAGAAAATCTCCTTGCATCCAGACTATTCCATCTACACTTTCCTCCCTGAGCCACCATTATTTTTCAGCAGTAGAGCACTGGTAACATCACTCCCTTACTTAAAAATGTTCCTACCCCCTCATACTTTTAAAGAGGATGCCTCAGCAAAAACCAAAGAAAAGACCAGGAACCATATTATCTGAGTTCATATCTGAGCACCATGTATTTGTAATAGCAAAACAGATGCAATAATTTCCATTCTCATCAATATGGAATAGTTAAATAAATTATGGCCCATCTTTACAATTGAAAATTATGAAAATGAGGTAAATCTTTTATGTGCTGATATAAAAAGATGTCCGACATATATTAATTCATGTATATATTATACAGCAAAGCATTAAATAGATTTAGTGTATTATCCCATTGGGGGGGGATGTTGACTATATAAAACTATGTAAGTATTTTAACATATAGCATACATATTAGCTTGTGTATTTTGTATACAAGAACTTGAATATAATAACTTGTATACTACAAAATATAGGACAAATTCTCTAACAAAAACCTGGTAACAGTGGTTACCTTTCTAGAGGAGCAATGTCATGTCTCAGGGACAGAAACAGGAAAGAGACTCATTAGCTACTACCTATCATTTTGTGAGCTTGGGATTTCCCATCATATGCATACATATTTTTTAGGTATTTAAAAAAACAACAACTCAGTTCCAACATTTATCAGCTGTGTAATATTGGAAACTCATTACTTAATCTCACTGGACCTCCATTTCCTCGCTTACAAAATGAGAATAAAAGTGCTACCTTTCTCATCCAGTTATTGTGCACATTAAATAACACAAGTAAAATGCTCAAAAGAATGGCTGGCATAGCATAAGCATTTAATAATGTTGGCAATTTCTGTTTCCATAAGTATAGTGGACAAGATACTCTGAAGGACCTTCCAGCTACAAAATAACTATATGCTGCTTAGGGAGCACTTGCAGAACATCAGGAAAGTGTAAAGGGTTTTTGTTTTGTTTTGCTTTTTTAAGGGGAAACTAAAAACTGCTCTAGGCTGAAAGAGGAGCAGTGATGATGAAAGCTTAGATGAAATGCATAGTGACCCCAATGGTCCCGAGTTCCCAACAGAAGCAAATAAAAATCCTTTCTGAAGGACCACACCCCACACCCACTGCACCGATGAGGGAGGAAGGAAGACACAAAGGATACTGACTAGCCCATGGTCACACAACCCTTTGAGCAATTGAATCACTGCTCTAGTTCAAGTATCCTGATTTCTGGCCTAACATATTTTGTATAATGTTTAATTTATAAAAACTCCTGTATATACAACTCCTCAAAAATCTAGTTATTAAGTACTAAGAAAGATCTGTGATGGATGAGGACAGCAGAGCATTTTTCCCCCTCTGTCTTTATGTGTGTTTCTTGCTTTTTGCTGTATCCTTTATAGAGTACAAGGGGCACCATTTTAACCAACACGGATTCTATCTTTAAAATTAACATATGCAAATATCCTCCACCCTCCACAAAGAAGCTACTGCAATTGGCTCGTTCCAAGAGTTCAGGTAAAGTTACGTATTTTCACAAGCACAGCATTCATTAGTCAAACCTGACGGTCTAGTCCAACTTTCCTGTTATATCTTTATTTCAACCAGAGGATAGTGTTTAATGTCATATTTCCTAATTTTAAAGAGTAAAAATCTTTATGCTTCTTACTGTTTGTCTGATTTACAATTCATGCAGTTTCACATCATTTGGTCACTGGGGCACAGCTGTGAAAAGAAACTCCTTTGATAGCAGCACATCTTCACTTGCTTATCAATTTTCCAAGAACACTACAACATGCTGTTTTGGTTGTTTTTCAACTACCTTGTGAGAGTTACTGCATATATAGCAAGGATAAGAAGTCGCTGAGCTGAATGAAGTGTGTGTTCGTCAGTGGACGAGTGGATAAAAAAGCTGTGGTACATATACACAATGAAATATTACATGGCCATGAAAAAAAAAGAAAATTTTTCCTTTTGCGATGGTATGGATGGACATGGAGACTATTATGCTAAACAAAATTAGCCAGGCAGAGAAAGACAAATATCATGTGATCTCACTTATATGTGGAATCTAATGAGCAAGATGAACTGAGGAACGGATTAGAGGCAGAGGCAGGGTCACAAGGACCAGAGGGACAGCAGTCAGAGGGAAGGGGGATGTGGGGAGGGATCAGAGAAGGCAAAGGGATTAATGAAATTATATATACATAACACAGAGATACAGATACTAGGACAACAAATCCCAGAGGGAAGTGGGGGAGGGAGTTAGGGAAAGAGAGATAAAGGCAGTATAATGGGCGCACATGGTTGAGGGGTGAGAGTGGTATATTGAGTGGCACAGTTGAGTCCATGTTAACACAATAAATTTTAAAATGTAATAAAATAAAAGAATACATGGATTTTTTTTTTTAATTTTCTCAAGTGTGATAATGGTACTGTGGTTATGTAGGAGCGTCAACCTAGCAGATGCAAGCAAGCTGAAGAAACTCATGATGTCTGCACTTACTTTCAATTGTTTCAATAAAAACAGAGAGAATTAGTAAATGTGAAAAAAAAAATCATCTTCTTTGCCTGCCTTTTGTCATGTTCAGTAATGCATTTCAACTGACAACAACTGAAGGCGGTATGTATTAATTAGATGTACATCATATGCCATCAGACTGCTAAGGATTCAGGTAAATGTATAAGAAGTAACCCTTGCCTTTCATGAGTTTCTTTTCCAGCTGAGGAAGTAAGATTCACATGCATATAGGAAATTGCAGACAATATATAGCGACACGTCTCTTAAAGCCAAATTGGTATTGCAAGCTAAACTAAGAAAATCCCAAGAAGGGAGAACATTTCTAGCAAGGACTAGAAAGATCAGATTGGCTTTTTGGGGAAGGAGGTGATGAATGAGGTATATATTGGGGAAGAATAGAAGTTAAGAATATTCAAGGTGTGAAGAAAAAGATGAGGAAGCCCAGAAACAGGGAAAAATGTAAATTGACGTGTAGCTCTATTGCCATAATTGTCACATCATTTCCTTTCCACATCTTTTATTCTTAATGTCTTCTCACTCAACCTGCCAGTGATTTGGTATTTTTAAAGCATTCAATCCTGTCTAGATTACACTTACAGTTTCTTTTTTTTTTTAATTCTAATTTCAGCGGCATATCTAGAATCAGTCTTCTTGTTTTTCTCCTTCCTACTTGATTGTCTAGACTCTAGACAGAGAAAGAAAGAAAAAAAAAAAAAAGAATGACTACAGGCCTCCATTCATACATATAAGGGTGTATGTAGCTTTCCTTTCTAATGTGACTCATTTATATGTGGCTTTTGTAGCTGGAAGAAAGCTTCTGGTACAGTCACCCACCCAGCAAGGAGGGAGGGGTGAGCTTTTCTCAATTCCCTCGAAGAAGGCAGAAGTCCAAAAACAATTCCCTAGAACTGAACTCCATTTTTGAATACAGAGAACATCTGGTTTGATTGCCTTACTTAGATATATTTGTTTTAATCTCAAGACAATCTCAAATTTAATGAAAAATTATGCCTTCTCTGTTTGATCTTAATAAAATGAAAAGGGTTTCACTCTGACTAAATATCAAGATCTCCAGTGCACTGAGATGCTAAATTACACTTCTGAGATAAGATAGTAAAATGATTTTTAAGAAGGCTGCAACTAATTCTAATTCTGGCATATATATGTTTGCCTATGCTTTGGCTTCCACTCAAATATTTACAAGTGGGCAATACCAGCTTGCTTACATACTTTTTGAAAATAAGTTTGTTTGGGTTTTTTTTTTGTATTTTTCTGAAGCTAGAAACCGGGAGAGACAGTCAGACAGACTCCCGCATGCGCCCGACCGGGATCCACCCGGCACGCCCACCAGGGGGCGACGCTCTGCCCACCAGGGGGCAATGCTCTGCCCCTCCGGGGCGTCGCTCTGCCGTGACCAGAGCCACTCTAGCGCCTGGGGCAGAGGCCAAGGAGCCATCCCCAGCGCCCGGGCCATCTTTGCTCCAATGGAGCCTTGGCTGCGGTAGGGGAAGAGAGAGACAGAGAGGAAGGAGAGGGGGAGGGGTGGAGAAGCAGATGGCCGCTTCTCCTGTGTGCCCTGGCCGGGAATCGAACCCGGGACTTCTACACGCCAGGCCGACGCTCTACCACTGAGCCAACCAGCCAGGGCCTTGCTTACATACCTTTACCAGTGCAAATGTTGCTATAAAAGTCCTCCAATAATTTAGTTAGGGAAATAAAATACAAGTAACGTATTTGTATTTTACTACTGTTGAAAGCACTTTATTATTCATATGTAAATAAAAATATGACATATTTATTATCTGAAAGTTGTCTATGCTCACTATCTGCATATCCTTATCTTTCTCTCCTTCCAAAATACAAACCAAGCTGATGGCCATCCTCTCTCTCCACCAACATAGTTATCCTAATATCAACAAGAATCTGAGGTTTGCTCAATCCATTGGACATTTTTCTAAGATTACTTCTCTTACCTTTACTTTTCTGTAATATGTGACATCTTCTCTATTTCCCCCGACTTGAAGCATCTCATCTTTTGCCTCCTATTACACTACTCTCCTCTGGCCTTTGGGCTGCCCTTCGCATCCTACTCATGCTCTTTTACTCAAATTCAACCACTGGAGTTAAACTAGTTCCTGTTCTCTTCCCAGCCTTGACTCCACATTCTATATCTCCCTCTCAGATGTTTCCTCTGATCTCCAGACCTGCAAACTAACACCTACATAATATTTGCACATGTATATCATAAGATCACCTCAATGCAGCATGACTAAAACAGACCTCCGGGTCAGCCTAACTGTGTGCACCTCTTCCTCTGTTTTCCAACTCAGTGATTGCTACCACATCTAACCAGTTGTTTAAGCCCAAAACTCAGGAGAAGTTGTCTCTCTCTCTCCACACCCCTCTGGTCACCAAATCCCACTGTTATTGCCTCCCAGTTATCTCACAAATACACTGTATGTCCACTTCTCTCCAACTCTTCTACCATCTACCTATCTCTTCAGTGGTCCACCACCATTACTGTCTAATTCTTACTGTCTTCTCCAGCAATTACTCTTGCTTGTCTTATCTGTTCTCTATTCTGCAACTATTGTTTACATTTTTTAAAATCTAAGTTTGATCTACCTAACACCCTATATTGGCTTCCCATTGCCCTTAGGATAAAGGGAAAGGCCTACAAAGACACTGATATGGCCACTGTTTATCTCTCTGGCTTCATCTGTTTTGCAACATCCCACACCTGTTCCTAGTGCCTCTGCAATACCCCCAATATTCCACACCTGTTCCTAGTGCCTCCTTCTTGCTGAGTCCTGCACAAGCCTTTCCCCTCTCTTTCCCTGCCTAGTTAGCACTCAGACTCAACTCAAATAGCATTTATCTCAAGGTAAACCAAGACCTGTTTCCACACTTCCACAGCACTCTTAAATATATCTCAATGCTTATATGATTATTGACTGTGAGTGAAAATAAGGGAGGATCTGCACTTCTTTTGTTCATCATTTATCCCTAATCCCTGGAAATCTTTGGTCGTTATCAGCTATTATCGGTTCTTATGAACTCCAAGCATACGAGTTACATAAGGCTAGCAAGTCCACACCACGCTGGAGCTTAAGGAGGTTCACAAGACACCATCAGGCCAGAAACCTGGAGTGGCTTCTTGTTTTGCACTTCAAAAATGGGTTAGAGCAGGGGTCAGGAACCTATGGCTCACGAGCCAGATGTGGCTCTTTTGATGGCTGCATCTGACTCGCAAACTAATCTTTAATAAAAAAATAATAATGTTAAAATATAAAACATTCTCATATATTACAATCCATTCATTTCCTACCACTCATGTTCATGGTTGCAAGTGGCTGGAGCCAATCACAGCTGTCCTCCGGGACAACACCAAATTTTTATTGGATAATGCATAATGTACACCGGTCATTGTGAGGTCAGGAAGTAAACTTCCCTCCTTTTAATCAAGAAGTCAGCTAGCTAATTGCAGAAACCCTTTTGATGAAGAAGATGGCTAAAAGAAAAAAGATGAGGAGTATCGTACTTTTCAGCAGGAATGGACAGAGGAATTCACCTTTGTGGAGAGAGCTGGTTCTGCAATGTGTCGAATATGCAATGATAAAATTGCATTGATGAAACGGTCAAATATAAAGCGGCACTTGAACACATGTCATACTTCATTTGCATAGAAATATCCAGAGGGGGACAGCAGGAAGAAAGCATGTCAAGAGCTACTGTGCAGAGAGCAAGCTAGTCAGCAGCAACTCCGTGTTTGGACCCAACAAGGTGACTGAAATTCGACTAGCTTTGCTGGTGCTTTAGCAATTGTGAGAAACAGAAAGCCATTCACAGATGGGGAGTGTGCCAAAACATTCATGCTTGATGTTGCCAATGAACTTTTTGACGACTTTTTGGATAAAGACAAGATGATCAAATGGATAGAAGACATGCCTCTGTCAGCAAGAACTGTTCACGATCGTACCATCATGATGGCAAATCAAATTGAGGCAACACAAGTGAAGGACATAAATGCAGCACCATTCTTTTCCCTCGCTTTGGATGAGTCAACAGACGTAAGCCATTTATCCCAGTTCAGCGTGATTGCAAGGTATGCTGTGGGTGACACACTATGTGAGGAAAGTCTTGCTGTTTTGCATATGAAAGAGACAACAAGAGGGGAGGATTTATTCAAGTCTTTCACTGAGTTCGATAAAGAAAAAAATCTACCAATGGATAAACTTATTTCGGTGTGTACTGATTGTGTTCCGTGCATGATGGGGAAAAACAGAGGATTCATAACGTTTCTTCATGAAGATGAAAAGAGACCCATCCTAAGTTTTCACTGCATTCTACATCAGGAGGCGCTTTGTGCTCAGATGTGTGGTGAGCAGCTTGATGAGGAGATGTCGCTGGTCATTCGGGTGGTCAACTTTATTGTTGCCCGAGCTTTAAATGATCACCAGTTTAAAACACTGCTGGATGAAGTTGGCAATAATTATCCTGGTCTGCTTCTGCACAGCAACGTGCGTTGGTTGTCAAGAGGGAAGGTGCTCAGCCATTTCGCAGCTTGTCTGAGCAAAATCTGGAGTTTTCTTGAAATGAAAAATGTCAAGCAACATTAGCTAACACTGAGTGGCTCCTGAAGTTTCACTATCTCGTGGACATGACTGAACATCTGAACCAGCTCAATGTGAACCAGCTCATCGCCGACATTGAAACAGGTCGTTTACTACACTTTGAAAAACTGGGAGAGTTTAAAGATGCATGCACAGCAAGTGACCCTGCCCAACATCTTGGTCTCCAGCAGCTAGCGGGCTTCACATCTAATCTCCTGCAGTCATTCAAAGCGTGCTTTGGAGAATTTTATGAGTGCACTCATCTTAAGTTCATCACCTATCCACACGAGTGTGCAGTGGACAGCACCGACCTGAGTTACATCTCCGGTGTCTCCAGCAGAGATTTTGAGCTACAAGCTGCTGACCTGAAGGCCTCAGACATGTGGGTGAATAAGTTCAAGTCACTGAATGAAGATTTGGAAAGACTTGCATGACAGCAAGCAGAGTTGGCGAGCAAACACAAGTGGGGAGAAATGAAAAAATTTCAACCCGCGGACCAGCTGATTGTCAAAACTTGAAACATGCTTCCTGTCACATACCACAAACTGCAGCATGTGAGTATTGCTGTACTGACAATGTTTGGCTCTACGTATGCATGTGAGCAGTCTTTCTCACATCTAAAGAACGTTAAGACCAACCTACGATCATGTTTAACGGGTGGAAGTCTCAATGCCTACATGAAGCTTAACCTCACCACATATCAACCAGACTACAAAGCCATCAGCAAAACCATGCAGCACCAGAAGTCACATTAATGGTAAGAAGTACTTTATTCATCATTGGTTAGCAACAGCATAACAACGTTATTAAAAAGAATTCAGAGACTTATTGTACTTTAAAAGTGTTGATCTTACATAAAATGCACACATTTCCTTGTATTTAGTGTTAAACATATTGTATGGCTCTCACGGAATTACATTTTAAAATATCTGGCATTTGTGGCTCTCTCAGCCAAAAAGGTGCCCAACTCCTGGGTTAGGACATACATGAAACCACCGTAAAAATGGCAGGAGGAAAACAACTTCTAGGTTGAACAATACAGAGGAAGAACTCTGCCTACCTGTTGAAGACCTCAACAATGTAACTTCTTGTGTTGCACCCTCACACATTTTGGCCACAACTAGCTTAGTATGTTGATCAGCTATCTCATGTCTACTTTCCCGGGACTACCTGTGCCCCAAAAGGAATAGCGTACAGAGCATAGCAGTCATTCTGTTCATTTGTCCATTCAGAAGCATTTGCTGAATGCTGGTTTTGTGCTAAAACAGTAAGTACTGTGAGGGACAGGACATGGACAATAAGAGCTATTGTTTATGGAGGCTCTACCATGTTGCAAAACTGAAAATTATAAGAGATAATTTACAAACAACATTTCAAGTAAATTACCATTTTCTGAAGACGTGAATACTTAGCAACCGATAATATAAAAACTTAAAAAAATAAGCAGGCTTTTATAATCTACATTATTCCAGATCCTTAACATAGTTAAACGATAAAGGCATTTGAGAACTTTATGAGGTCTCAGAGTTCCAATTAAAATCTACTGTTCCAGGGTTCTTAATTACCGACTAGGACACGAAACTAATAACAGCTTTCAGTGGTCAAACACATTTATTAAGCTCTATCTTAGAATAACCCAGAGTTCTTATTCTAATAATTGGTTATTTAGAAGATATTTTTAGCTGGCTGTACATTTTGCTGACTCTTAAAGTAAATTTTTCCAACCTGGTTATCTTGTGGTGAAAAACATCCAAGCACCATTTATCTAACAAATAGGCGTCTGAGTACCTACCATGTACTAGGAGTTGTGGATCTGAGAGTGATAAAGTCATAACCCCTCCTATTAAGTTAACAGGAAGACTCAGGAGAGAAGGCAAAAGCTATAAAAGAGGTGCCAAGAATAAAGTAGTGGACAAAAAAGCCAGGGTTCAGTTCTGCAGTCAACAGAAGGGCAGGAGCAATGCCAATAATAAACTCATTGAGGAAGTGACACTTAATTGATCTTGAAAGGTATTAATCCTGCTGACGACAGGTGAAAGAGCAGCAGAGACCAAGACACAAAGGCATAAACAATATAGCAGGTTGGGCAAACAGCAAGGCCAGGCCTAGATTTACCCCATAGTTAAGCAATTAAGAGCCATAAAAAGATGCTAAAGAATAAATTGGTTTTAAAAACTTGTACACAGATCTTCATAGCAGCACTGCTGACAATAGGCAAGGTGCAAACAATTCATATCTATCAACTAATGAATGGGTTAATAAAGTGTAGTATCTCTGTAGAATGAGTGGATCATTATTCAACCAGAACAAGGAAAGGAGTTCTCACACGGGCCACGATATGGATGAAACTTGAAAACATTATGCTAAGTGAAAAAAATAAAACAGGCACAATATAGCACATATTGTATGTGTTCATTTATATGATATGCATTCAGAACAGGTAAATTTAGAGAGACAGAAAGCAAATTCGTGGTTGCTGAGACATGGCGGTGGGGGAAGAATAGAGAGTGACTGCTTTACGGTTGGCTAATGAGTTTTCCTTTGGGTTGATAAGCTAATTGCAGAAACGCTTTTTATCTAGAACCAGATACTGGTCATGGTTGCACAACATTCTTAAAGTAATAAATAACACTAAATTGTATACTTTCAAATAGTGAATTTTATGTTAAATTCTAAAAGTAAAACATAAACAATACAAAAAGTTACAAAGTGGAAAAAAAAATTCTCTTCCACATCTTTTAGGTTTTAAATTTTAATATGGCTTTCCAGAAATGTTTTTTCTATGTGCAAGGCTGAATGGTCATACCATATACTTTTTCTCTGTCAGTTTAAGTTGTTTGAGAACCTCAGGATTTTAAAACTCCTTCATCATATGTAAGTCTAGAAGAACTTACTTTAAATTAGAACTAGCTTGTAATTGCTTTAGTTTTCAAAGATTTGGTTTGGTTTTGTTTGTGTTTTTCTGAAGTGCGAAGTGGGGAGTGGCAGACTCCTGCATGCCCCCAACCAGGATCCACCCGGCATGCCCACCAGGGGGTGACGCTTGGCCCATCTGGGGTGTTGCTCTGCTGCAACCGGAGCCATCCTCAGCGCCCAGGCCAACTTTGCTCCAATGGAGCCTTAGCTGTGGGAGGGGAAGAGAGAGACAGAGAGGAAGGAGAGGGGGAGGGGTGGAGAAGCAGATGGGCATTTCTCCTGTGTGCCCTGGCTGGCAATCGAACCCGGGACTTCCACATGCTGGGCCGATGCTCTACCACTGAGCCAACTGGCCAGGGCCAAAGATTTTGTATTTGAACTCATGAATTGATAGCTATCAACAAGTTTGGATTTTCAGATGGGTTTTACTGAGGAAGGTTCACTCTGTCAAAATAGTTTTGAAAAACCAATAAGCGGCTGCCCCAGCCAGATGGCTTAGTTGGGAGCACCTCCTGATGCACAGAGGTTGCCACTTCAGTTCTGGTCAAGGAAGGTTGATGTCTCTCTCTCTCTCTCTGTTTCTCCCTTCCTTTCTCTTTAAAAATTAGTAAATTTTATTTTAAACCCAATAACATGCTGAGAAGAGAAAGAGCGTTTTGAATGTAGAGACTGACCCCTGGTGATGCTAATCTGAGCAGGACCATGGCAGGAAGACTTGATGAGTATTTATTGGGAAATCGCTTCAAGTAATAGTGACTAAATCACTGTTTCATGAAAAAAAAAAAGTTACCATTTCACATGCAGAGGCACTAACTTTAACAGTCAAAAGGTTTTGAAAAACATCTCAATTAGAAGTTAAATTTAAAGTTAAGGTTATTTATCCTTCTTTTTAAGTGAGAGGAAAGGAGATAGACAGACTCCTGCATGTGCCCCTACCAGGATCCACCTGGCAACTCTCATCTGGGATCGATGCTCAAATCAACCAAGCTCATCTGAGACTGACACTCAGACCAACTAAGCTAACATCAGCACCCAGGGCCAACACTTGAACCAATGGAGCCACTGGCTGCGAGAAGGGAAGAGAGAGGCAGGGGAAGAGAAGCAGATAGTTGCTTCTCATGTGTGTCTTAACCAGGGATTGAACCCAGGACATCTGCACACGGGGCCAACACTCCATCTACTGAATCAGCCTGGCAGGGCCATAATTTATCCTTTACAGTTAGTAAGGTAATGTGATATAGCCAACCAAACAATATTGTTATGAAAGAAAGGGTGTTTTTAAGAAGGTTGGAAACAATGTCAAAGTCATGCATGAAATAAGATCTCCAAGGAGAATATAAACATTATTGCTCAAGTTTAGTAAATGTATCAGAAGGGATGAATCTGTCCTTACCTTTAATCTCAGGGATTTAATTCATATTAACAATTTAAGTAGGGAAACTATTGTGACTTGGCTATTTGAATCTCTGAAAACAAAGAGCTATATAATGATTTTAGGAGAGAGAAAATTCATTCAATATATAGTCATCAGATATTAATTGCAGGGTTAAAATTAATACTCTGGTTCTGTTTTCTTATCTATAAAATAAGGAGAACAGTTTCACTTCATAAAGTAGTCAGGAGAATTGTGCTTTGCAAAGCACTCAGCACAGGACCTAACACAAAACAAGTGTCCAATAAATGTTCAATATTATTATAGCTGTTAATATGATTAATATCATCATCAGTGTGCCTCCTGTCTACAAATTTATAATCCACTGTTATAGGCAAGAAGTCAAATGCAATGCAAAAGATTACTTAAACACACAATTTATTTCCTTTTTGTTTATGTTATAGTATCTGAATGTACAACTACTTAATAGAAAAATGCGTTGGGAAGAGGATATGAATAGACACTTCTCCCAGGAAGAAATACAAATGGCCAACAGATATATGAAAAGATGCTCATCTTCTTTAGCTATTAGAGAAATGCAAATCAAAACGGCAATGAGATACCACCTCACACCTGTTCGATTAGCTGTTATTAGCAAGTCAGGTAATAGCAAATGTTGGAGAGGCTGTGGAGAAAAAGGAACCCTCATACACTGTTGGTGGGAATGTAAAGTAGTACAACCATTATGGAAGAAAGTATGGTGGTTCCTCAAAAAACTGAAAATAGAACTACCTGATGACCCAGCAATCCCTCTACTGGGTATATATCCCCAAAACTCAGAAACATTGATACGTAAAGACACATGCAGCCCCATGTTTATTGCAGCATTGTTCACAGTGGCCAGGACATGGAAACAACCAAAAAGCCCATCAATAGATGACTGGATAAAGAAGATGTGGCACATATACACTATGGAATACTACTCAGCCATAAGAAATGATGACATCGGAACATTTACAGCAAAATGGTGGGATCTTGATAACATGATACGAAGCGAAATAAGTAAATCAGAAAAAAACAGGAACTGTATTATTCCATACGTAGGTGGGACATAATAGTGAAACTAAGAGACATTGATAAGAGTGTGGTGGTTACGGGGGGGAGGGGGGAATGGTAGAGGGAAAGGGGGGGGGGGAGGGGCACAAAGAAAACAAGATAGAAGGTGACAGAGGACAATCTGACTTTGGGTGGTGGGTATGCAACATAATTGAACGACAAGATAACCTGGACTTGTTATCTTTGAATATATGTATCCTGATTTATTGATGTCACCCCATTAAAAAAATAAAATTATAAAATAAAAAAAAGAAAAAAAAAAAAAAAGAAAAATGCGTGCTACTAATATTTTAACTGATCATAATTTTAAAATCATAATTTAAATGTGCCATGGATTGCTAAAATTGGCCATTGTAGTGGAGTGGCCAGTTGAGATTTTATCTGGTATTCTGTTCTCCTAGTGCCTTGGATGCACAAGGAAAGAATGAAACATCGTTTCCCTCTAGAGGGGAAGCTAAATATTAAGACCAGTGTGACCACAGGGGTTTATATGAGTTGTTCTCAAACAAGCTGAGTTTAGTAAGGCTGTAGAGTTGCCACTGAACTGCCCCTGGTGAAGGCCATGTCCGGCCTAGACAGGACAGAGTAGAAATGGCAGGCAGATGATTGGGATCAGCACCCAAGTGCAGCATCACACGGCCACAAAGGAAGGGCAGCCACGGCCACCTGGAGTTAGAGATAAGGGGTTATCTTCACTTAAGAACTGTACATATGGAAGATCTGTTTTCAAAACTGAAAGAAAGTTCCATGAGGGCAACAGCTTTGCCTTCCTCCCCAAGAACAATCTGTAGCCCCAGAACAAGAACAGGTCCTGGGACATAATAGACACTGAATCGATATCTAGGAATGAATAAATACTTAGATCGTAGAAGGCTCTATGAATTCTTGTAGAGTGGAAAGAAAGGAAAGAGAAGTCCCAAAGGGACTAATATTAAATTTTTAAATAATTTTATGGGTATAGCTCAAACTGATTCTTTTAAAATTTTAGAAATAAAACAGGTGGCATTATTAGTACCTGAATGGGTAGTTCAATACATTTCTGGTATATGAATCACTGAAAGTATTTAAATAAAAGATAAGATGGACTAGAATGTGCTTCAAGGGAAACAGTCCTATCTGAGTACAAGATTAGATGGTCTGAGGGTTTGACATTTTGAGGTCATTTACCTTTTTTTGAGGTCTGATGAAAGCTATGAACCCCCCCTCCATGGAAAAACCCATATGCAGACATTGCAACAATCATGAGGGTGGGTCAAGGATATTAATGGATGATTGATTAAAGAGAAACAGGATGAGGAGACTCTGAAGTCCCTTCTGAATCTATCTCTATCAGTCTATAAACAAAAAATCTTCTCTTATTAACTTTTTTGTAAATGATATGTATATTCTTTCTTAATCAGTTTTGTATGCAGATATATGCATATTGATTAGATTAGTTTAAGAGCCACCATTTCCAATGTTCAGAGAAGCCTAAGGTTGTAAGAAGGCTATAGATTGGGAGTACTTTCAGACTTGGAGTTTCATGGGTGCTGAGAACCAAGATGTAAAAATAGGTTTATTGACAAAAGCACATCAAACAGGGCTGAAGGAAAAGATCAAGAAAAGCAAATCACAGCTGCAACAGGGAAGAAACCACTGGCAAACCCTGTCATCCCAATAAATTAAAAATAAATTAACAAAACAAAACAGGGAAAGAACCAAGAAGTGACTAATAAGACATAGCAGAAAATCTTAAACTAGGCTGAAGACGCCTTTGTCATCTAGGATTCAAATGCACAGCAAGGAAGAAGGCAGGGCTGAGAGAGTTAAGTGCTCAGGTAGCTGAAATGGTAACCAGAGACTTTAAATCAAATGTGAGAGATAAACATTAGAGAGAAAACATTTGGATTCAAATCCCAACTCCATTCCTTCCTGGCTGAATAGCACTGGACAACCCACTGAAAACTTCTCCAGAAAGAATGTATTCCTTACAATGGTATCCACTGATGGAGTACAATTCTTTACCCTGTGTCACTGAGCATTTGGCTTTAAGTGGTAAATCCGTAATTCACTTATGAATGGAATGTGTTGCTTGTGATCTCATTGTTGGCCACCGAATCCAGTTCTTTAGTATGTTAAACACATGTCATATAGCAGGTATTCAATATTTGCAGAATGAATGGTTAAAGGCATTACATAGATAACGGAGTGCAAATAAAATAACTAATCTCTAATTCCTGTGTTTTGACAGACTACAATAACTTCTAAAAAGTAATGTAATTTTCAAACCAGAACATATTTAATGAACATAACTTCTAAATATCTGTATTTTGTGTCACAGAAACTATTTTGAGACCAAATTAAATTAAATGCAACATTTTACTTTCTAAAGTACATGCAAATTTGTTTTAAAAATATTCTCAACAAAGATTAAAACAAATTGTACAATCATTTCTATAATTTTTCAGATCATTCATTCATTTAATATTTATTATCTATACTATCTGCATGGTTCCATGCTTGCTAAGATGTGGAAAATATTTTCTACTTTTCTCCTTATGTCATCTGAATAGGAACTTATAAACAATTTGAATGAGAATGTATACAAATAAGATACATGGTCAGCAAATATATATTAGTGGTCTATAAGAAGAATGACAATAAAAGAGTTGTTTATAATAGGTAGAGGTCACTTTAGGATAGGAAGGTAATGAAAAGATTTTGGAGGTGGTACTTGAGCCTCAAAGAATGAGCTTAAGCCTGACCAGGCAGTTGCGCAGTGGATAGCTCATCAACCTGAGATGCAGAGGACCCACTTTCAAAACCACAGGGTCACCAGCTTGAGTGTAGGCTCATCTGGCTTGAGCATGGGCTCACCAGCTTGAGCATGGGGTCACCGGCTTGAGTATGGGATCATAGGCATAGTCAGTGGCTCTAGCCCAAAGGTCGCTGGTTTTGAAGCCCAAGGTCACTGGCTTGAACAAGGGGTCACTTGCTCAGCTGTAGCCCCCTGGTCAAGGCACATACAAGAAAGCAATCAATGAACAACTAAAGAGCCGCAACAACAAGTTGATACTTCTCATCTCTCTCCTTTTGTGTCTGTCTTTCCCTGTCTGTCCCTCTCTCCCTCTTTCTTGCTAAAAAAAAAAAGGAAAGAAAGAAAAAAAAGAAAGAGAGAGAGAGAGAAAGAAAGAAAGAAAGAAAGAAAGAAAGAAAGAAAGAAAGAAAGAAAGAAAGAAAGAAAGAAGAGTGAGACTGATCACAAGCAAAACAGAAGACAAGACAAGTGGACTTAAAACTAGTATACCACCCTGACCTCATGGCACAGTCAATAGAGCATCCTCTGGAGTGCCAAGGTCGCTGGCTGGATCCTGAGGACACTGGCTCAACCCCAAAGTTGTAGGTTTGAGACCTTCTCAGGGCACATTTGAGAACCAATCAATGGCACAACCAAGTGGAAGTCTCTCTCTCTCTCTCTGTATCTCTCTCTGTCTCTCTCTCTCCCTCTTTCTCTCTCCCTCTCCCACTTCTTCCCTTTCCCCTCCTCTCCTTCAAAATAAATAAATAAAAATGGCATATCTCTTCTCACCAATGTAAATTGATATAAAATTATTGAATAGTCTTTCATTAAGCTCTCAACATCCACAAAGCTGGATTATCAGTAGTCACGCGCTTTTGTATTTTACAGGCAACACAAAACAGTAGCACTGCAGGCTTTTGTCAAAAACTACTCAGGCTCCTGCCTCTTTTCATTAAAACTCCACTGAAAGAACCACTTTGGGAGAAGCACTTGAAGGACATGCAGTCAGTCTTGCCATGCCTCTGACGTCCTGAAGTCTATCTCCAACACTGGGCACTTGGACCACCTCCCATTGCCCTTCCCGATATCCTCAGCTCTAATGAATAGATATATGGACCCCTTTTTTGGGTCACATCTTCAGCTCAAGTCAAAGGTGCTCAAGAGAGGCAACCCTATAAAACTACCTTGCATAGGACAGCTTTTAAACATAATTATAAGACCAGTGTTGATGTAGGAAAAATGCTGGTCTAAATGCAGCATCAAGAATAGATGTGTTCTTGAGCAACTGCTTTTACTGCAGCTATTGCCAACTAGATAACGGCACAATACATTTTAAATCTGATTCCTAGCTTTGTTTTATGTCAACAATTGACTCTTTCTTTTCCCTATAAATGTATAAAAGCATCACTACTTGCCTGTGCCCTCTGGAGCTGCTTTAAATTCTTTCTTCAGAAAGGTCAGTTGTAAATACATGACTGATTAGATTGCTCTTCTTGCAGGTGAGGGAAGTCTACCTGGTCTTTATCCTTAAATCATCAGATCAATGCCTATTAAGTAAGTGGGCATGACAGAGACCCACAAGTGATACTGCCCACCTCTGTAACTGTCAGAACCTTCAGGCCAGCAGCCATGTGTCAGATACACCAGCCCCTAGGCTGCCCACAGCCACAGCCCCAAACTGATCAGGACTGCCAAGAAATTCCAGGAATTAACAGACAGCTTTACACAAATGGAAGCGCAGCAAACTACAGTCATACCCAGCAATATTGCTTAAAACCATCAAAGAATAAGTCTCATTAAGCTTTTTAAAAATCTTTATGAAATTAGAAGTATCTTTTTTGTTACATATCTCACATGAACGTCTTCCAGATACTTTTCTGACCACCTACTTTGTATTAAAACTATAAGACAGCCTGACCTGTGGTGGCGCAGTGGATAAAGCGTCGACCTGGAAATGCTGAGGTCGCCGGTTCGAAACCCTGGGCTTGCCCAGGGTCAAGGCACATATGGGAGTTGATGCTTCCAGCTCCTCCCCCCCTTCTCTCTCTCTGTCTCTCCTCTCTCTCTCTCTCTCCCTCTCCTCTCTAAAAAAATGAATAAATAAATAAATAATTAAAAAAAACAAAACAAAACTATAAGACAATGTTGAGGGACCCTAACACAATAGAGTTTCAGCCCTCCTTATGACAGGAGGCAGCAAGAACTTCTGGAAAGAGCAGAGGCTTTGGAAATAAGACAGGTATGGTTGTGAATCTTGGCTTTGCCACTTACTCGCTATGTCTGTAACCAAGTCAGATAACTTTCTGAGCCTCTATTTCCTCTTGTAAATCAGGGATGATGATGATTCTGCTGCTGATGATGATAATGATGTCTCATCTCAGGATTGTTGGTATACAGAGAATCTAGCTAAGTGTCTGACACAGTATGACAATAAATGTTAATTATCTCCAGTTGTCCTCCTATTTGTCAAAGAACTTTAATTTAGTGAGTGAGAACATTCTATTAAGTTAAGTATAATCAAAGGCAAAAACAAAATCATTACTTCAGTGAAAGAAAACTAATAACAATGACCAATAATTATTGAGCAATTACTATGTGCCAAGTGCTTTACACACACTATCTCATCTGCCTCACAAATCCTTTATGGAGCTATTATAGTCCACACTTTCTAAATGAGGATGCCGAGGCTCAGATATAAAATAAAACTTGTCCAAGTAAGTGTCAGAGTTGGGATTTGCATCCGCACAATCTGATTCAGGAAGCCTTGCTCTTAACCATCAGGAAAACACTGGTTTGACTAAATATGCAGAATTTCATGGGAGAAAATTCTAAATGGGGGATGATGGTCATGAAAGCCTTTACAAATAAGCGGACATGAAAAGTGGGCCTTGAAGGACAGAATTTAATTTTTACAGAGGTCAATTAGAAAAAAAGTATATTTTTATCTATTAATTACAGAGAGAATTATTTCCCAGAAGACTTAAGCTGACGTCCTCCATGTCAGAATGTCATCACTGGCTACCCTGAGCTACCCAGAAGCTGGGAAAAGATGTGTGAGGGATTACCTTGATGCTTGTATTCCTTTCTACCCCAGGGCCTTTCCACATGCTGTTCCTTCTATATAAAAGACTCTTTCCCACCTCCAATCTTCCCTACCTTACTCATTTCATTTCTATTCATCCTTCAGATCACAAGTTAGGTGTCATTCTACATTCAAGAAAGCCTTCTCTCCACCCCCAGATTCTGTTAATGTATCATTAGTTATCAACCTCCCCAAAACAGAGCAGAGTTTATATGCTTCATTCATCAATGTATCTATAGCAATGAGCCCAGACTTTGGCTCAGGAATCAGTTCGTTTTTATTACAGATCCAAGTCTAAGCTCCCCTACCAGAAGTGCAAGTTCTTTTTTTTTTTTTTTTTTTCTGAAGCTGGAAACGGGGAGAGACAGTCAGACAGACTCCCGCATGCGCCCGACCGGGATCCACCCGGCACGCCCACCAGGGGCGGCGCTCTGCCCACCAGGGGGCGATGCTCTGCCCCTCCGGGGCGTCGCTCTGCCGCGACCAAAGCCACTCTAGCGCCTGGGGCAGAGGCCAAGGAGCCATCCCCAGCTCCCGGGCCATCTTTGCTCCAATGGAGCCTTGGCTGCGGGAGGGGAAGAGAGAGACAGAGAGGAAGGGGGGGGGGGTGGAGAAGCAAATGGGCGCTTCTCCTATGTGCCCTGGCCGGGAATCGAACCCGTGTCCCCCGCATGCCCGGCCGACGCTCTACCGCTGAGCCAACCGGCCAGGGCCAATGCAAGTTCTTTGAGGTTAGGGCCTGTGCATCAGGAAGACAATCTGCTACAGTAAAGAGAACATGAACTTTGGCATATGTGAATTCAAAATCCAGCCACATGATCGTCTCTAGATGTATGATTTCTCGAGTCTTAACTTCCTCATCTGTAAGTGGGAAGAATGACACTGTGAGAACTGAAGGAGATACTGAGAATAACATGCTAGCCCTGGAAGCAAAGGCTCTTTAGATCTCCCTCCCCAGGTGCATCCTCATGACCCAGTGGGTCAGTGACGTGAACAATGGGACTGCACAGTTGAGGTCGGTGACCTCCCCCTCCCCACCTAGTTCATCCCAGGCCAAGGCTCCCTTCTCATCAGTTGGTTTGCATGGATACCATCATGTAGAAATACGCAAAAGTGCTTCAGTGAGCAACAGGTAGAGGTGTTGCTACTGGCAGAGGCAAGGAAGGGGACAGAATGAACATGTATATATTAAGTAACCACTAAGTGCCAGGCATTTTCATATGTTATTCATTTAATACTTAGAAAAGGAAACCTGAGTCTCTATTTGAAAAAACTGAGGTTCAGAAAGGTAAAGTATTTACCTGATCTCAAAGCAGGTAAATGATGAAGACCAGACTTGAACCTAGGTCTTTGTTTCTCCACAGGACTTTCTCCTGCCACTCGAGGACATAACCTCCAAAATGATTCGCTTCCTTGTAAGGGAAGTGTGCATCAAAAAACCCAAGGAATCTTTATGTATCTTTAAAGTCAACCTGACCTCGTTGCATGTGGAAGAATCAGGCAATGTAGTAATATTCGAGCACATTCAAGATAAATTAAGTATCTGCAAATGGATTATATACATCCTGGGGTCTTTGTTTTGAAAAGCTACATGCCACTTGAGTAGAAAAACTAACTGAATTCAAAATGCCTGATACTAAAATGTTGACTAGAGAATTAATTTTAAGTAACCTAATTTTGAATGAGCTTTACTTAATGGATTAAAAGTAGTGAGTCATTACCATCCTCTGCGTCTAAATAAAGTTATATGAAATAAGGGAGAGGGAGAAGATCAGAGGCAGTCATGTCCCCTCTCCCTGAGATGCTACACCAGTCCTGCGCTCACAGTGGGGAGCTAAGCTCCCAAGACCCCACACGACTTGTTCCACTCCACAGCCTACACACTGTGGTGACCCAAGACGTAATGCACCTGCTACCTGCGTTGGAATCTCCTGGAATCTTTGTCAGAATCCCACCTCCTGGGCCCACAGATTAGATTCCCTTAGGATGATGCCCAGGAACCAGAATTTTAACAAGCACCTCTAGATGTTTCTGATTCATCCCAAGTTACAGGAACAGCTTCAACATTCAGTAAAAATGCAAACAACACAAGGATTCCCTATACTTATTTATTTCATGGGGATATAATTTTCTGTTTAGAATCTTTAAAAATGTTAAGTAAACAAGATAATTATGTAAAGGGAAATAAGTGGTGATGGAAGGAGACTTGACTTGTATGGTGAACACACAATGTGATGTACAGAGGATGTACTATAGAGTTGTGGACCTGAAACCTATATAATTTTATTAAACAATGTCACCCCAATAAATCTAATTTAAAAATTTTTAAAGTTATTTATCCAAGGCCCTGGCTGGTGGCTCAGTGAATAGAGCATCAGCCTAGTGTATGGACATCCCAGGCTCAATTCCCAGTCAGGGCACACAGGAGAAGTGACCATCTGCTTCTCTTCCCCTCCCTTTCCCCTTTTTCTCCCTCTTCCTCTCCTGGCACTGAAGATAGCTCAGTTGGTCAAAGTGTTGGCCTCAGGTGCTAAAAATAGCTTCGTACTTGAGCACTGGTCCAGGACAGGGTTGCTGGGTAGATTCTGGTCAGGGTGCATGATGGAGTCTGTCTTACTATCTCCTCTCCACTCACCAAAGAAACAAAAACATATTTATCTCAGCAACTCTAAAGGCAAGGCATTCCTACTTTCAAAATGAGGGAAACCGAAATGAGTAAATCAGAAAAAAACAAGAACTACATGATTCCATACATTGGTGGAACATAAAAACGAGACTAAGAGACATGGACAAGAGTGTGGTGGTTACCAGGGGTGGGGGGAGGGAGGATGCAGGAGGGAGGGAGGGAGAGAGTTAGGGGGAGGGGGAGGGCACAGAGAAAACTAGATAGAGGGTGACGGAGGACAATCTGACTCTGGGTGAGGGGTATGCAACACAATTTAATGACAAGATAACCTAGACATGTTTTCTTTGAATATATGTACCCTGATTTATTAATGTCATCCCATTGACATTAATAAAAATTTATTAAAAAAAAATGAGGGAGACCTCTTTTTTTTTTTTTTTTTTTTTTTGTATTTTTCTGAAGCTGGAAACCAGGAGAGACAGTCAGACAGACTCCCGCATGCGCCCAAGCGGGATCCACCCGGCACGCCCACCAGGGGTGACGCTCTGCCCACCAGGGGGCGATGCTCTGCCCCTCCGGGGCGTGGCTCTGTCGCGACCAGAGCCACTCTAGCGCCTGGGGCAGAGGACAAGGAGCCATCCCCAGCACCCGGGCCATCTTTGCTCCAATGGAGCCTTGGCTGCGGGAGGGGAAGAGAGAGACAGAGAGGAAGGAGGGGGAGGTGGAGAAGCAAATGGGCGCTTCTCCTATGTGCCCTGGCCGGGAATCGAACCCAGGTCCCCCGCACGCCAGGCTGACGCTCTACCGCTGAGCCAACCGGCCAGGGCTGGGAAACCAAGTCTTGACATATAAATGGCATGTCTTCCCTTTACACAAAGTCAGAAATCAACTGATTTACACCTAGGAGCAGAGCAGTAAACAGTTACCAATTCACTGATTGGGGCATTTTATACCATAATTGAAGCCACTTGATTAACATACCTTTGTATCTAACTCCTAGTTAATTTTATCTTATGGGGGGAATAGCATTTTTCTACATTTATTACTTTGGTTATGTTCCTCAGTTAGGAATAGACTTCCTGACTCAACTACTAATTGCATGTTCGGGACACTCTTTTATTCTTCTGTACAATACCCAGAAAAGGCCATTTTTTTAAGATAATTACTTTCTTTTCTTATTCCTCTCCACTAGATAAAGCCAGTCTTCAAACCTACTCTCTTGCCTGCTATCTTACTGATTAAAATTCTGCATATGGGAAATTCATTTTTAAAAAGAATCCTAAGAGTTGAACAGCTTCTTGTGGTGTGGCAGACACCTCTGATCTTTCCCCCGTTCCTTGGCCTCTTGGGACTTACCTAGATCCTAAGGGTTCCCTGAAATTTGGGGGGACAAGTACACAGGCAATAACTCATCAGTCTGGGGTTTATGGGGGTCTCCCCATTTGGGCAAGCTCTGAGAGTTTGGTCACCTTGAAAAAAACACAGCAGGTTCCCTGAATATGCAAGAGAATTTTTTTTAAGCACCATAAGAAAACAGGGTTTAGTGATCCCCAAATGTAAGAGTCATGATTCAAAACTGTCACTCACTTGGAAGAATCTATAGTCAGGAATAGTATCTTCAAATTGACAAGCCACAATATCTGTACTTTTGCTAACCAAACAGGTGGGGAAAGCTCAAAAATATCTCATCCTCATCTTTATTTTTTTTCTTCTAAAAATGGGGTGCCTCCACTTAATCAAACTGTCCAAGCCACTGCTGACACAGTTACGACCGATGAGAATGGAACAGTAAATAATAGACATTCAGTTACCAATGTCATTTGTATAAATCCTGATTTTGGAAAAGGAAGTGTAGAAGATACACTCATAGAAGACATTTTGCACCTTAAAATGGAACTGCTTGCTTTGATGCAAATGGCTGTGGGTGTGTGCCAGGGGAGTGGGGTAAAGAACTGCTCTCAGACTATTCCTTCTAGTATTACATGTTGTCTGGCTTGAATCATTAGTAAGTATATTGTCTGTTGAATAATCACGTTCATGAAATCAGTACTTTTCTGTTCTATGCACTGAAAGGACTAAACAACACTGATCGATTTCCCCTCCTCTGTTATTTCTTTCACAGTAAATTTGTGTAGCGCCTAGCTTGTGCCAGGAGCCGGATATACGAAGATGAACGAAGCAAGGTTCTAGAGTCTATTAACGACCTCTTAAGATTTGCGAGAGCATATAGCCTCTCTCCCCCTTCCCTTGCAGCCTGGATGGCTGTCAAGTACTCTATGGCTCCCGGCTTCAGGGAACACGTTACTCCCAGGCCAACCCAAGCACCTAACACCAGGATTCTTCTGGCGTTCCCCAGCACCCAAGAGCTCAAGTTCAACTCCGGAGCCGCGGCACCCGCTCTGCACGGAGCGAACTCCGGGCTCGCAGGGCACCGCGCGAGATTCCCTTCACCTGTCCGCCCGGGGATCGGACTGCGCCAGCCCCCGCGCCCGCTTACTTTGCCGCTGTCGCTCACGCCGAGGAGGTGATCCCGCAGCACCTCCATGGGGCAGGTCCAGGTGGAGTGGACGAACGTCCCTCGGAAGATGTGCGCCAGGGTTGGCATCAGGGCGGCACACATGTTGGCGGCCGAGAGGAGCGCTGGGTCCGCGGGCCAAGAAGGGCGCACCGAGCAGAGGCGCGGCGAGGGTTCCTGAGGCTGCGGGCGGCTGCTGCACGGACCCCAGCTCCGGCCTGGTCCTGCCCCCGCTTTCCCCGGCGATCACCTGCCCCTGCAGGCCGCGCCCAGGGGTTGGCTCCCTGCCTCCTCGATGCCAATAAGATTCTCCTCCCAGCAATAAGCTCCGCGCTCCCGTGGGTGTGGTCTTTCTCTCCTCCTCTGCGTTAGTTTTTGATATATTAACTCTTTGAGTTTCCAAAATCACCGCTCACGTAGTGGCTGTCACCCACCCAGGGCAGGAGATGAAGGAAGGAGTTGGCTTTCGCTCTCTGTCCCCCAACCTCCTCCGTCTTTCTTTGGCACACCTAGCGTTGTATCTGCCCTTTTTCGTTGTCTTTTATTCTTAGGGCTGTTTGCAGCCAAACCCTGGACTCTAACCTGTAGCACCACCGAGTCTGAACTGGCACAGGTTCAGGCTTGGGTGAAAGGTCAGTTAGGGCTGCCAACCTTACAGACAGGTTTCATTTTCAGCTTTTGCCTTGGTGTTCTGGAAGCATGTCTTAGCCCTGGAGGTTAATCTGGACCCCAAAGTACCTCTTTTTTACCTTGAGGCCAATATTTTGGCTCTTCTGTTTATCCACAAACAATTCCAATTCTAATTTTTCTTAAGGCTAAGTTGATCTCTTTCATTTCCAGTTGTACAAGGGGAGAAAACGAAATACTCAAGCCAACTAGCCAGGAACGTCATGTGGTATGGCTTATGGAAAGAGCGCTGGGTTGAGAACCAAGAGACTATGGTCAGTGCAGACGGGTCTCAGCATCCATATCATCTTCATTTCTGAAAATGGAAGTTGGATTGAGTGGTTGCTGAGAATGCTTCTAGGTCAGTATTCCTTCCTTACACGACACTCACACTATGCCCGTACTAAGTCTCTCCAAGAAGACCAACTGGTTTCCACTCAGGGCCTTTGCACATGCTGCTCCTTCTGTTCCCGATAACTCCTGTGGGTATTCACATGGCCAACTCTTCCTATTACTGATTTACTTCAATTGTCAGTTCTTCAAATAACCTTCCCCCACCACCAAGCTACCGACACCCCCTCCCAAAGTTTTTATTCCATTAATTCATCTTATATCTGTCATTGAATTTATCATAACAATCTTCCTATATTTTATGGGTTTTTAAATTTTTATTTCTGCTTCCCTTCTCCCAACACACACACACACACACACACACACACACACACACACACACACACACACAGAGTAATGGAAGTATTACAAGAACAGGGGTCTTATGGCTAGAAGAGTACCTACTATTTCATACATATATATTTATTGAATAAATGGTTTTTCTAGGAGCAGAGTAATAACCTGAAATAAATATCCAGTTTTGTCTCCTACATAAAGAATAAATGTTCTAGCTTGACCAGGTGGTGGCACAGTAAATAGAGCATCTGACTGAGATGCAGAGGACCCAGGTTCAAAACACCAAGTTGCCGACTTGAGCGCGGGCTCACCAGCTTGAGCACGTAGTCATTGGCTTGAGTGTGGGATCCTAGATATGACCCCATGGTTGCTGGCTGAAGTCCAAAGGTCTCTGGCTTGAGGCCAAGATCCCTGGCTTGAGCAAGGGGTCACTCACTCTGCTGTAGCTCCCTGGTCAAGGCACATATGAAAAAGCAATCAGTGAGCAACTAAGGTGTCGCAGCGAAGAATTGATGCTTCTCATCTCTATCCCTTCCTGTCTGTCTATCTCTATCTGTCCCTCTCTCTGACTCTCTCTGTCTCTGTCAAAAAAAAAAAAGGAAGAAATGTTCCATTGCAATGCAGGAACAGGTGTTCTCTGAATTACTGTTTTTATAATACAGGGCTAGTTTATAGCAGTGATTCATTATTTTCTCAGTTCCTTCACTCCTCTCTGCCCCATGTCTACAGTGACCAACTCATCACAATTTATAGGGGACTTCCCTTGTTTTAGCACCAAAAGTCCCAAAATCCAGAAAACCTTTCAGTCCCAGGCACACCGAGGTGGTTGGTCACCCCCTGCCAAAGACTCGGGTTAGGAAAGCCCTAAGCTGGAAGCATTATGCTTGCCATGTGGAGACATTAGCCCTGCGTCCCTATCACAGTCTCCTGATTCTGAAGACCACACTCCCTCCTTGCAGTCCCAACAGCCAGACACTGAAAACACTGAAAGAAAAGTAAAAAAAATGTCTGGCTGTTACTGTAAAAAATAAATCAAACAAATGCTTCTAAAAGATGTGTTGGTTCCTTGAAACAGGTACAGCTAATATATAAATATTTATTACTGAGAGCTACCTAAATATCCAACAATTGAGACTAGGAAATTAGAATGTATCTACTCAATAGAACATTATACAGTTATTAAAAACAAGAGAAACATGTAGCCATGTGGGACTTCCTTATAATAAAATGTTATTTTTTAGTGGCATTCATGCTTGGTTAAAATCATGAAATGCCTATAGGCATAATGGCTAGACTTGAAAAGGTATACCAAACAGTGGTTATTGCCCTGTTGGGTAATGGAATTGCTTGGAATTTTGTCTTGGTGTTTACTGACATTGTTGCATATGGCTCATGGTATGAGTAATTGTGTAACTTTATTTTTTTTGACAGTTGGTAAATTCATATTTAATATCATCTTTCATTTTTAAGTTAATTAAAATTTTCATTTTATTTTTATTTTTAATTGAGTAGTGTAGTGACAGTGGTTAATAAAATTAAATGGGTTTCAGCTGTACAGTTCTACAGTACATCATCTGTACATTGCACTGTGTGTTTGCCACCTCAGGTCAAGTCTTCTTCCTGTTACGTAGCCTCCAGGTGACATGGGATTTACATTCTTCAGGTAAGTGCTCACTCTTCCGAACAGTGCACAGTTCTGCTTTCATTTCCAGCCCAGTTGTAGACTCTTCTTCACTCAGGATCCAGCACCCTCAGCTCAGCCACAGTAAGAAGATCTTGGCTTCCGGATGACTCTGGCCCCTTCTGCACCCTCACACTCAAGGACTCCTTTAAATTATGGGTCCTCCTATAATTTTAACACTCATCCTGGTCTCCCCAGGGAAATTTCACAAGGTTACTGAGGTTTGGAGGAAGAAGAAGTGCAGAACTTTTATATTAACCTTTGAAATATAGCCCAAACCAAGCTTCTGGTTAATAATCGTTATTCTGACCAGGGCAAAAGTATGCAACAAATGGTATTTATTGTGCCTCTGAAGCCTCGGGGATATCTTCAGTTCTTTCTATAGCCCATTTTAAGTTCATGCAATATTAAAACTGAAAGAGCTTCAGAAATTATTATTCAAGGTGCATTTTACTGCTATTTCCTAGTATTACTATTCCCTGTTGGTAATGGCTTCTATCTTCCTCACCAACTCAGTTTCTCAAAAAGGAACCCATCAGCCATGGAGGCTGGGCCCAGCCTCCACATTTCATTTCCTTCCGAAGGAAAGAGGCTCTCCTTTGTGTGGATGCTTCCGGAAGCCCTGGCTGCTTCTTCGGGCTCTTCTCCCTCCAGTCTCCCACATACTCTGCGTCTGGTTTGCTCCCGACCTCTCTGCCTGCAGTGCCCTTTTACTGTCTTCCCTGGCACCTGCCTCATTTTATTAGCCAGTCTCCCCTGATCAAATCCTTCAGCTTAATCTCTCACTCCCAGAACCCTCCAGGAAAACTTTACAATGCCTCTCTCTCCACCCTGTGAAATGCTCTTCCTTTATTAACCTGTCTCTGCGGAAAGAATGCAGTCCCCTAAAGGACCATGCTCCCTTTTCCTTCCTTCCTCTGTATCCCCTAACACAGTGTCTGGGCAAGGAGAGCTGCTCAACAGACTTACATAAATGCTGAATTTCAAGAGATGGCTCTATTGCCTATATTTTAGTGATTTTAAAAAAAATAAGGGCTGTAGTTGTTAGGCCACCAAAGGAGAGACGTACAAGGCCTGATGAGTTTAATAAGAGATTTCCTAAGGCGTCTGAGAAGAATGAGCTGAGTGGCTTCAACCATGAGAGAATGAAAAGCTTTGTCCCATATATGACAGAGTTTGGCTGTATTTCTTACCGCGGCGGGAGGGGGGGCGGCGGGGGGGACTTACCTGTGGTGATTAAACAATGGGAAAGGGAGGATGGTGCCGATTAAGTAATGAATGTTCAAATAAGTGATGGGGAGGTGACTAACCAGCAGGATGTCCAGGGGCAGGAGGAGGTAAGATATCAATCAGGATTGCTCAGGTGGAGAGTTACAGGAATTGCCCTGGTGCTGGGTCACCTAAAGTTCAACCTGGCTAGTTGTGGCTTTTGGTAAGAGGCCCTGGACCTGAATCTAACAGTAGTAAGTGTGTGTTACTAATGAGCTTTTCATTGGAACTAGAATTTTTAAAAAAGCTTTATTTCTTTGATTTAGTTTTTCACCCTTTTATCAGGAAAAATTTCAAACATACAGGAAAGTTGAAAAGCTTCATTCCTTAAGGTCACATTTCTTCCTACTTCAAATGGAAACAAGTAGTCTGAAAACTCCCCAACTACTAGGTGGGGCCAATATAGTCTGAGCCTCTAAGTGCCTGAGGCAAAAGACAGGACCATTGTATTATCAGTTTTGAGGTGCTGGTCACCTTATTGGTGTAATTATACTTGTAGCTGGTCAATCTCTCCTGCTACATAGAACTTGACTCATTTTTAGAAGGTTTTCTCTCTTACTATCTCATTATGAGCTACATAACCAACCTATAAAGTAAGAAAAGGTTGTGTATTAGTCATTTCAGTGATGGAGAAATTCAGGTTCAAGGTCATTGGCTTACTTATCTACTTAGTATAGGATGGCTCTTGGCCTTGACCAGTGGTGAGATTCAAATAATTTAGCAACCAGTTCTCTGCCCTGAAGACTGTTTTAAGTATAAAAAAATGATATACTGAAAGGTAGTTTATTATTTCATGCATTTAATACTTAAATAAGAACAATATAAGAGGTACACAAAACTAGATTTTGTTATAAGAAAGATTTTTAAAACATTAATGAAAAACTATTAAATAATACCTGTCAAAAACAATAAAATTGTTATTTAAGATATTTCCATATTGCTTTTTGATTGGCATCCTCACTTGCAATTTTTTTCATCTATGGACGAAATGAACACTACTACAGGCACTTATAATACGCTGTTGTGCAGATAAAGATTAAAAAAGAGTAAGGAATGTAAATTTGTGATTTCCACATTGAGTGGCTATCCCGGCATCTACCTTAGAGAGAACTCTAATTACAAATGCCATTTTAACAACAGGTTCGCAAACTCAACAAAAAATTAGGTAACGGTTTTACCGAACCAGTGTAAACCGGCTGAATCCCACCACTGGTCTTAACTCCACTTATTCTCACACGTTATTTCATCACAGTAGACTGTGAAGAATTTTCCATTCAATTTTTCTATGACTCACTTGGTTACTGTATTGTGGGTTGTCATCTACAACTTTCATATTGTACATGGTTTTCCAACCATTGTCAATAACACAGACAGACCAACCCTGAAGTAAAGCCAAAGTAGTAATAAAAGTAGAACCTCAAAGAGATAAACAACCCAATCAGCATAGGTTAATAAGATGACCCAGTGAAAATTACTTTTGTTTTCATGAGGTACAGAGAATAAAAGACAGGCAGGTTAAATGAGAAGTCACTTTCCTATCCAGGAGAGGAGTTGTCATTGCACAGTGAAATAAATGCCTGCCTATTTTATTTATTCTTTTCATGTAGCTAAATCTATCAGTTTCCATGGTGCCCCATATTCACCATGGAAACTCTGACAAGCTTGTTTGGCTTTAAGGAGGAAAAAAAGTCATATGAAAAATCTGAAATGGAATAAATGCATTCCTTTTAAAATTGTGTTCTTCTGAGTAGGAAGCCTTGATGGATAGCAAAACATAATGATCTAAATTTTCCAGTTCTTAAGTGAGAATGCAGGTTGGCATAGCCATCAAAAGAGTACTGTTGACTCCTCAAAATTACTTTCTGTGTAGCAGTAATTATGTCTGTGCATACCTCACTTCTGCATTACTAGCAATAGAGAGATGGCTCAATTCTCATTTAGCTGATTTTTATCAGACTGTAGTGCTAGTCCTTACATATTTTATTCTGCTTGCTCATTCAACCAGTATTTATTGGAGATTTATAGTATGATAGGCACTATGCTAAGCTCTGTAAATATGACAATGTATAAAACAGGTACTGTCCTACCCATATGCAACTGACACTAATCTTCCTTCTTACCTCTAGGAATAGGAATTAATAGTTTTCATAGTGTTAGCTTAACATTTCCCTAGTACAACTGGAAAGTAACCTATCATCATATATACCACATATCAAATTTTGTGATATAATAAAAGGCACTAAAAACTAAAGCTGAAGTGACATATGTTGAGATCAATGCAGAGGTATGTGACTTATTTACCATCACTTGTTTTTAAAGAAGTCTATATTTTTAAGTAGATAATTCATTATTTTAATATATGTTCAATTTTAAAGATTTAAATATGTCTTTAAAATATTCATATCTCACAACCCAGAACTATCATCACTATATCACTATTAGCATCCTTGAGGTTTTCTTAGAAAAGTACAAATACAGACAAGACAAAAGATAAAAGACTAGAGGTTTGTAGAGGGAAAAGTAAGCTAGAGAAAAAGCTGCCCCTACTTTGCGGAGCAGCAATTAAATTTGGAGAAATTTGGTAAAAGGCATAATATGTTTTACCTAAATTTTAATGAAGAAAGGAAAACTTCAAAACAAGAGAACTGAGTTTCAACTTGAACTGGGCTTTATGCCAGGTTGGTGGTACTGGAAAGATTTTTTTCCTGGATAGAAAACTTTTAGTACCATATAATTGTCTGTTTTTATCACCTACTCATACTGCTGATCCTTAGAATCCCGTAGCATCTTAGCTATGACAGCAAGCTCAAAGCAAATACTATTGACCTGGAGTTACTTTATCTACATTTAATATTAAAGGATAAGCATTAGATAGAATCAATTCCTGTTCTAGCTCAGGCTCTAGCCAGTGATGCCTTAGGAAAGTTATTCCATTTCTTTGAACATTGGTTTCTTCATCTGTAAAATGAGAGATCTCATACTACCATTGGCTCCATCCTTCTTTACTCCCCAAAATTCATTTTCTTACTTCTGCTGTTCAGACCTTAGGTTTTAAAACATTTTATCTATAAAGAAAACAAAATAGATGGTCAATATAAGTTGTTGAATGAATTATTTCCCTGCTTCCATTCATTAATGACCAAATTAACCACCTTCTGATCAACATAAATTATCCTGTATTATAATGCTTAATTAACATAATTCAAAACAAAGGCAGATCTAACATTTTATATACCTCATGCAATATATATCTCATGTTGGGTAAGTGTTAGAAATAGCTTAAGAAATATAGTTTTTAATTTGTTGGAGTAGAGTAGGGAATCATTAACATGATTGGATTTCAAACATTTTGGGGAGCTTGTTGTTCATTTTTCTTCCTTGAACTAGAAGAGTTTACTTTATATATATCCAACATGTCACACTGAAAATTGAGAGTTAGAAAATGAAATTCTATTTAGGTGCTAATTGTTGAGGCCACAGAGAAGGGTTCCTTACAATTGTCCATGCACAGCTCTACTGGCTTGAGCTGACAGTGGTTCCAAAGTTGGGAAAATGCTCAGGGCAGCTAACAATGGGATAGGCTATATACTAAGAGCTGTTGCATGCATGTACAGTCCATGCTTCTAGAAGCCATGACAAATTTGGGCTTCTACCCTAGCAGAAAGCCTACTGTTACCATCCTTAGAAAAACTACACAATTAAAGCCCTTTTGTCTAGGTGTACATTTCATGTGGAAATTGAAAACTAACTGAAAATCAAGTTAAATGACAAAATAATGATGTTGTTTTTAAAGAAAATAAAAGTGCTGAGAAATTCTTGTAGTCTTATTTGACTATGTAAAATTAAACTTATTTAGGAAACTAAATAAATGTCAAAAAATTCTTCCTCTGAATATTTCTAAGGTAATGATTTTTTAAATAATGCATATATAAAGGAACTTATCATTTATGGAAGACTCTTTTATATGAAAAGCAAAAGACACTAATTATAATGTAGTTCAAATGAGAGGAAAAAGCATCTTAGAGAAACAATTTTTGTTATTGCTTTTATAAGTTTGGTTTGTGTTTTCAGAATTCTTTGTGCAAGGGCACACAATAGGGACTCAATAAATAGTATATGAATTAATGTTACTTATATACTTTAATGCTCCAATTCAGACTTGCTCAACCCTTTCTCTAAACATGGAAATTGCCATAATGTACATAATACTGTAATATACTGTATATATAAAATGTAATTCGAGTTTGGAGCATGTCAAGATAAAGACTTCAAGTTGAAAGTGGCACAAAACCAGCCTAAACTCATGAATCAAAGGAAAATAAAAAAATGTTTGTGGTCACACTGGTTCCTGGCACAACCTGGCTGCAGGTTCAATCAGTGTCTACAGTACTCAGCTGTTTGGTGTCTCTCTTTCTTCACTCTCCTTCCATTCCTCCATTTGTCTTTCACACAAATTTTATTTCCTGGCATCTTTTCCTCAGGGCTACAAGATGGCAGCTCTAGACTTAAGTGAGGGAAAAAACCAAGCTTCCTTCAAAAGTTCCAGGAAAAACAAACACAACAAACAGAACCTCATGGCTTTATTTGCCCAGTTGGACCAATGCCCAGTCCTGTGACAATCACTCCAGCAGAACAGTATAAAATGTGATACTTTGACCTGAGTCACATGCTCCACCCTTGAGGGATAGGGATGGAGCTGACAGTGGGAAACAGGGTGGTTTTCCAGACAAACTGAGAGAAGGTATCCAGATGAAGAGATTGGGTGCTGGATAGCAAAACAGCAGATGTTTATTAGGATGTCATGGGTACAGGTTTCTTTACTCAAAGTTACTGACTTCATTAAGCACAAACATAGTTAGAAATATACCCAGAGCCAGAAATATACCCAGCATAAATATGGATAAAAGATGATAGAATACATGATGTACATAAAATTACTAAGTTATAACATGCTTTCCTGTTTCCCTCAACAAACTTTGTTTCGTGCTCTGTGTTGTGCATGACATAAAAACAGGTATGATATGGTCCTTGTCCTCACAAATCATGAGCAGAAGGTCTTTTTAAAAATTAAAGTATATCTGCCTGGTGGTGGCACAGTGGATAGAGTGTCAACCTGGAAGGCTGAGGTCACTGGTTCAAAACTCAAGGTCATCGGCCTGAGCCCAGGGTCACTGGCTTGAACACAGGGTGACGAGCTATAGCACCGGATTGCTGGCTCAACCTCAAGGTTGCCAGTCTGATCTCTGGTCAAGACATGCATGAGAAGCAATCAATGCACAACTAGGTAGAACATGAGTTCTACTTCTCTCTCTCCCTCCCTCTCTCCTTTATTTTCTTGTTCTCTCCCTTCCTCTTTTTCTCTCTCTCTTTCTTTCAAAAATAAATAAACATCTGACTTTTCAACAGAAATACTTTAGGTCAAAAGGGATTGGCACAAAATATCCAAAGTGACGCAAAACAAGAACATACAACCAAGACTACTCTATCCAGCAAAACTATCATTTAAAATTGAAGGAGAAATAAAGAGCTTCCCAGGCAAAAAAAAAAAAAAAAAAAAAAACAAGGAGTTCATTACCACCAAAACAGTACTGCCAGAAATGTTAAAGGGCCTGCTATAAAAAAGCAAAAGAAAATAGCAATTGAGCAAAAGGAAATTACAGGTTTAAAGAATAAAATGGCAATAAATAAGTAAATATTAATAATAACTTTAAATGTAAATGGATTAAATGATCCAATTAAAAGACATAGGGTGGCTCTGGCCAGTTGGCTCAGTGGTAGAGTGTTGGCCTGGCATGCAGGAGTCCCGGGTTTGATTCCTGGCCAGGGCACACAGGAGAAGCACCCATCTGTTTCTCCACCCCTCCCCCTCCCCTTCCTCTCTGTCTCTTTCTTCCCCTCCCACAGCCAAGGCTCCATTGGAGCAAAGTTGGCCCAGGCACTAAGGATGGCTCTGTGGCCTCTGCCTCAGGTGCTAGAGTGGCTCTGGTTGCAACAGAGCGACGCCCCAGATGGGCAGAGCATTGCCCCCTGGTGGGCATGCCGGGTGGATCCCAGTCAGGCACATGCAGGAGTCTGACTGCCTCCCCATTTCCAACTTCAGAAAAATACAAAAAAAAAAAAAAGACATAGGGTAGCTGCATGGATAATAAAACAAGACCTGTATATATGCTCTCTACAACAGACCAATCTCAGATCAAAAGATAAACACAGACTGAAAGTGAAGGGATGCAAAAAAAATATTTCATGCAAATGGAAATGAAAAAAAAGCTCGAGTAGCAATACTTATATCTGACAAAATAGCCTTTAAAACAAAGACTATAGTAAGGGACAAAGAAGGTCACTACATAATGACAAAGGAAGCAATTCAACAAGAGGATATAACTATTGTAAATATTTATGCACCCAACATAGGAGCACCTAAATATACAAAGCAGATTTTAATGGACATAAAGGGCAAGATTGACAGTAATACAATAATGATAGGGAATTCTAAGACTCCACTAACAATAATGGATAGATTCTTTAGGCAGAAAATCAACAAAGAAACAGCATCCTTAAATAACACACTAGATCAACTGAATTTAATTGATATCTTCAGAACACCAAAACAGCAGAATATACATTCTTTTCAAGTGCTCATGGTACATTTTCTAGATGAGACCACATGTTAGGACACAAAGCAAGTCTCAATAAATTTAAGAAGATTGAAATCATATCAAACATCTTCTCTGGCCACAATGGCATGAGACTAGAAATCAACTACAATAGAAAAACTAAAAAACATTCCAAGTCTGGAGGCTAAAAAGCATGTTATTAATTAACAAATGGGTTAACAATGAGATCAAAAAAGAAATAAAAAATTTCCTTGAAACCAATGAAAATGAACATTCAACAACCCAAAATCTTATGGGATCCAGCAAAAGAAGTCCCAAAAGGGAAGTTCATAGCATTACAGGCATAACTCAAGAAGCAAGAAAAACTTCAAACAAACAATGTAAGATTTCACCTAAAAGAACTAGAAAAACAACAAACAGAGCCCAGAAGAAGTAGAATAAAGGAAAGAATAAAGATCAGAGTGGAAATAAATGACATAGGGGCTAAAAATAAATAAATACAACAGTAAAAAGATCAGTGAAACCAAGAGCTGGTTCTTTAAAAAGGTAAACAAGATGGATGCAAGGCCTCATCAAGAAAATAAGAGAAAGGGACCAAATAAATAAAAGCATAAATAAAAGAGAAGTGACAACTGACATCACAAATACAGAAGACTGTAAGAAAATACTATCAAGAACTATATGCCAAAAAATTGGACAACCTGGGTGAAATGGATAAACACCTAGAAACATATACTCTTCCAAAACTGAATTTGGAAGACTCATAAAACCTAAACAGATTGATTACAACAAATGAAATTGAAACAGATATCAAAGACATCCAGCAAACAAAAGTGCTGGACTAGATGGCTTCCTAGGTGAATTTTATGAAATATTCAAAGAACTAACACCTATCTTTCTCAAGCTATTCCAGAAAATTCAAGAGGATGGAAGACTTCTAAGCTCCTTTTTGTTTTTCTTAATTTTTAAAATAGTTTGTTAATTTTAATTTATTGTGTTAACATGAATTCAAGTGCCCACTCAATATAACTCCCTCAAGCTCCTTTTACGAGACAAGTATTATCCTCATTCTGAAACCAAGTAAAGACATTACAAAGAAAGAAAACTATAGTCCAATATCCCTGATGAACATAGTTGCAAAAATACTCAACAAAATACTGTATTAGCAAACCATATCCAGCAATACATTAAAAAAAAACATATATCATGATCAAGTGAGATTTATTCCAGGGAGGCAAGGCTGATGCAATATTCACAAATCAAAAAACATGATTCATCACATAAACAAAATGAAAAATAAAAATCACATGATCATATCAATAGATGTAGAAAAAGCATTTGATAAAATCCAGCACCCATTTATGATCAAAACTCTCAACAAAGTGGGAATACAGGGAACATACCTCAACATGATAAAGGCCATCTACGGCAAACTGACAACCAACATCATCCTCAATGGGCAAAAATTAAAACCAATCCCCTTGAGATCAGGAACAAAACAGGGGTGCCCCCTTCTACCACTCTTCTTCAACATAGAATTGGAAGTCCTACTCACAGCAGTCAGACAAGAACAAGAAATAAAAGGCATCCAAATTGGAAAAAAATAAGTAAAACTGTCATTAATTATTGACCACAGTATAGTGTACATAAGAAACCCCAAAGTCTCAGCCAAAAACTTCTTGACCTGATAAATGAATGCAGCAAAGTGGGAAGCTACAAAATCAATACACATAAAACAGTGGCATTTTTATACACTAATAATTAACTGTAAGAAAAAGAAATTAAGGAAACATTTCCATTTACTACTGCAACAATAACAACAAAATACCTAGGAATAAATCTAACCAAGGAGGTAAAAGACTTGTACTCAGAAAATTATAAGACCTTGAGAAAAAGAATCATTCCCAAAGAAATCTATAAAGTCTATGCAATTCCTATTAAAATACCAATGGCATACTTCACAGATCTAGAACAAATACCCGGTATTCCAAAAATTTAAACGAAACTAAAAAAAGAACCCAAGTAGACTCAGCAACCTTAAAAATTAAGAACAGTGTGGGAGGTATCACACTTTCTGATACCAAGCTATACTACAAGACCATTGTACTCAAAACAATCTGGTACTGGCATAAGAACAGCCATAAAGACCAATGGAACAGAACAGAAAACCCAGAAATAAACCCATACCTTAATCGTCAATTACTATTTGACAAAGAAGGCAAAACTATACAATGGGGTAAAGATAGTCTTTTTAATAAAAAGTGTTGGGAAAATTGGACAAGCACATGCAAAAAAATGAAACTAGACTACTGACAACGCTATTTACAAAAATAATCTCAAAATGGATAAAAGACTTAAATGTAAGTCACAAAACCATGAAAATCCTAGAAGAAAACATAGGTAGTAGGCTCTCAGACATCTCTTGAAGCAATATTTTTGCCAATATATCTCCTTGGGCAAGAGGAATAGAGAACAAAATAAACTAATGGGACTATATCAAACTAAAAAGCTTTTGCACAGCAAAAGACACCACTAACCAAATAAAAAGGCAACCCACTCAATGGGAGAACATATTTGCTAATACATCTGATAAGAGGTTAATAACTAAAATTTATATAGAACTTAAAAAACTCAATGCCAGAAAGGTAAACAATCCGATTAAAAAATAGGCAAAGGACTTAAATCAACATTTCTCCAAGGAGGACATATAGATGGCTAATAAGCATATGAAAAAAATGCTCAACATCACTAATTATTAGAGAAATGCAAATAAAAACCACAATGAGATATCATCACACCTTCCATAATGACTCTCATTAATAAATCAACAAGCAACAAGTGCTGGCAAGGGTGTGGAGAAAAGGGAACCCTCCTGCACTGCTGGTGGGAATGCAGACTTGTGCAGCCACTGTGGAAAACAGTATGGTGTTTCCTCAAAAAATTAAAAATGAAATTGCCTTATGACCCAAATATCCCACTTTTAAGAATATATCCTAGAATCCCAAAACACTGATTCAAAAGAAAATATGCCCCCCATTTTATTGCAGCATTGTTGACAATAGCCAAGATCTGGAAACAGCCAAGGTGTTCATCAGTGAATGAGTAGATTAAAAAGCTGTGGTACATTTATACAATGGAATACTACACAGCTGTGAAAAAAGAAAATTTTAACTTTTTGTGATGGCATGGATGGACCTGGAGATTATTATGCTAAGCAAAATAAGTCAGGAAGAGAAAGACAAATATCATGTGATCTCATTTAGATGTGGAATCTAATGAACACTATAAACTGAGGAAAAAACATAAACAGAGGCAGGGTCACAGGGAGCAGAGGGACAGCTGTCAGAGGGAAGGGGAAAGAGGAAATGGGATCAAAGAAGGTGAAAGGATTAGTCAAACTCTATATTCATAACACATAGGTAAAGAAAACAAGGTAGCAATAGCAAGAGGAAAGGGGGTGGTAAAGAAGGGGGAGAGAGGCAAGGGGGGTAAAACGGGGTGAAAGAGATTTTGCTTTGGTCATGGGGGCCATGATGTGGGGGGCAGAGGATGTTATATTGAGTGGGACACTTGAAACCATGTCAACACAATAAATTATTTTTTAATTTTTAATTTAAAAAAGAAGGAAGGAAGGAAGGAAGGAAGGAAGGAAGGAAGGAAGGAAGGAAGGAAGGAAGGAAGGAAAGAAAGAAAGAAAGAAAGAAAGAAAGAAAGAAAGAAAGAAAGAAAGAAAGAAAGAAAGAAAGAAAGAAAGAAAGAGCTGCCTAACCAGTGATGGCACAATGGATAGAACAGTGACCTAGAACACTGAGACCCCAAGTTTGAAACCTCAACATCGCCAACATGTGCACAGGACCTTCGAAAAGATCCCAGGATCACTGGCTTGAGCCCAGGGTCACTAGCTTGAATTAGGGGCCACAGGCTCTGCTTGAGCACATCCACCCCCACCCCCTTCAGGACACATATGAGAAGCAATCAGATAACTAAAGTGAAGCAATTTTTTTTGTGTTTGTTTACCAATTCCACATAATCTGGTATACACAATGGCCTCTGTAAAAAACTCTTTGAAAACAGATTCTCAAAGTTGGAGGGAAACTTCTAGTTCCATTCCAAACCCAGTGTGAGACTTCTCAGGTTAATTAGTCTCTACCAACTCCCTCACAGGATGAGGAAGCTAGTCACCATGGAGGCATTTGCTCTTTTTTTGGACCAGTCTAATTATTCAAGGCTAATTATTGATGCTTCTCATCTCTGTCCTCCTTCTCTCTCCCTTCCTGTTTCTTTGTTTTTTGTCTCTCTCTCTCTCAAAAATTAACTTAGTAAAAGGAAGGAAGGAAGGAAGGAAGGAAGGAAGGAAGGAAGGAAGGAAGGAAGGAAGGAAGGAAGGAAGGAAGGAAGGAAGGGGAGAGAGCGAGAGAAGAAAGAAAGAAAGAAAGAAAGAAAGAAAGAAAGAAAGAAAGAAAGAAAGAAAGAAGGAAGGAAGGAAGGAAGGAAGGAAGGAAGGAAGGAAGGAAGGAAGGAAGGAAGGAAGGAAGGAAGGGGAGAGAGCGAGAGAAGAAAGAAAGAAAGAAAGAAAGAAAGAAAGAAAGAAAGAAAGAAAGAAAGAAGGAAGGAAGGAAGGAAGGAAGGAAGGAAGGAAGGAAGGAAGGAAGGAAGGAAGGAAGGAAGGAAGGAGGGAGGGAGGGAGGGAGAAGGGGAAGGAGAAGGGAAGGGAAGGGAAGGAGGGAGGGAAGGAGGGAGGGAAGGAGGGAGGGAGGGAGGAAGGAAGGAAGGAACAACTTGTCCTCAGAAAAGGGGTTTCATGTAAATATCTGAACTAAGGATGGAAACCTCCCAAATACTACATCTAGAATACAATGCTTTCCCATAATATGATATGCTTTCATGGAAGTGCACAACCAAGCCACCTTCCCAAGGGATTGTCTCAGGAACAGCAAAATGTATATTGTGATAGGCATTTATTCATTCATTGACCATTCATTGTTCCAAAGTTCTGCAATACTCAGACTCTAGGGTAAATATGGTTTGTTTGTAACCATTTACTAATTAGCATAGAACAAATAAAGATTTTAATTTTACCCCAATATACAAATATTATTTAAATCCAATGATGAAAATCCTCAGGCTCACACTTACCTCAGTACACCTGCAGTTCTTGCACGTTCCTGGAGAAGAAACATTTTTTTAGCACCAGTGTTTGTTTACCAATTCCACATAATCTGGTATACACAATGGCCTCTGTAAAAAACTCTTTGAAAACAGATTCTCAAAGTTGGAGGGAAACTTCTAGTTCCATTCCAAACCC